>NC_134568.1:136729999-137029999 GCF_050947875.1 Dermacentor variabilis
TATCGTGGCCACTGTTGAAGCACTCTAAGGCAGGCCTAGACAGATCCAGAGTGCTTGAGTCTGAAGACTGTATTGTGCGTAGATTTGTTTTACCTGTGTTGGATATTGCTGGCAAGCTGTATCACAGAAAGCCTAGAAAAAGCACCCTGTACAGTTGTAACAGGACACATGTAGACATTCCCCAGGTCTCGCCAGCGAAAAACTTGAACAGGTGGCAGATGCCTGTCAACCGTTTTTTCACATATGATACGTGAGGGCTCATTGACAAGTCCCTGTCGATTATGACACCTAGAAACTTGTACGATCGGACCCGTCGTGTTATTTGGCCATTTATCATTACGCTGTAGTTTGCCATGGGTTTGCGCGTAAATGGCACTAGTGCGCATTTCTCGGAGGAAATTTTCAGAGCTCGATTACGGAGGTAGATATATAGCAGTTTGTGTGGCGGCTCTCTGAATTCTCGCTCGCAACTGTAGGCGTGTTACTGCAGACGTCCATATGCAGATGTCATCCGCGTACATTCATAGCCTGACTGTGCTTGGCACGTGCTCAACGAGAGCAATTAGGGTTAGATTAAGTAACACTGGGCTAAGTACACATGCACCGCCCTGGGGGACGCCGCGGTAGCTATAACGTAGAGGAGTATGGCCTTCCTCGGCGCTAACAAAAAAGGATCGTATGGAGAGATAGCTGCGTATCCATTGAAACATCCGACCACCCACTCCTACCTATTCGAGAGCAGAGAGGATGGCTTCATGCGTAACGTTGTCATGCGTTGTCATGTCGAGGAACGAAGAAGCGTAGATACGATTACGGCATTTCTCATGCTGAACGTAGGTGACCAGGTCGACGACGTTATCGATCGATGATCGACCAATTCGAAAGCCCGTCATGGAATCCGGGTAGGTCTTGTGGCACTCCAAGTACCACTCCACGCGTCCTAGGACCATCCTCTCCGTTACTTTGCCCACACAGCTTGCCAAAGCGATCGGGCGATATGATGAGAGCTCTAATGGCGACTTGCCAGGCTTCAGCAGTGGAACAAGGCGACTTGTCTTCGAGCTTATTGGTAGCGTGCCATCTCTCCAAGATTCATTGCACAGCTCAAGGAGAACTCTCGCTCGCTCACCTGCAGTTGACACAGAGCTCGGTAGGAAATTCCATCAGATCCTGGCGCTGATGTACGGCCACGCAAAGCAAATGCTGCCTTAAGTTTGTGGATTGAAAAATGGTAGATCCATGGGGTGATCACGTGGTGGCGGACAACTACTCGAAGGCGGTGGAATGTTGGGAGCTCTGAGTTGGCCGGATAATCTGGCGCAGAACTCTTCTGCCGCGTCAATTTCCGGTTTCTTTCGAGAGAGGGCTAGAGTCTTGAATGGGAACCGCCCTACGGGGGTGTCCGGAGACCGCGCGCCGTTCTCCATAGTTGTGATAAAGGCTTGCGTGGATCTACCGACTCACAGTAGGCAGTACAACGTTGCGATTCGAGCTTGTCTAACCGGCGCTGAATCTTCTTTTGCGTGCGTCTGGCAGTCCGTAAATCGTCAATTGCCTTCGTGCGTCGGTACTTTCGCTCAACACGTCGTTGGATTGCTGTTCTAGTTCCACAAATATGTACTACGGCATGGGCTGTAACTTCCAAAATATTTGTGAGCACACGGACACGTGGGCAAATTACATGCGCAGATGACAAAAATCTCCCTTAACACTGCTTAACGGGACAACCAGCAGCTGTCGTAGGAACTGAGCTCGTATTCACAAAAAGATCTTACGCTAGAATTTTTGCACGAGAAAATTTCAGCCCCATCCTGATGCTCTACATAATATTATCGAAGGCGGTTGGCCAATGACAAAGAGCACTTACGAACGAAAAGCTTTGTGAATTCGGCTTCTAGGCCGGTATCCACAGAAATTCTTACGCTAAAATTTTTCCTAAGAGAAAATTTCAGTCGATTTCAGCTGGACATATCATTAGCGAAGGGGTGCGATCAATGGCAATGATCACTTATGAACGAAAACAATTGTGAATTCGACCCCTGATACCTGCGTCGGAGAGCATTACTGATATTTCACCGATGCCGTCAGATGCCTTCCTCGATTACGTTGTGGGTTGCCATCAGTTAGCGCAAAGTTTAATTTTTGTTCATTGCAGGGCTTCTTTATCAGGCTGATTTCTGCCTTTTCCCAGATTTTTACTTTCTACCAGAACAAATGGAAGCATGCCGTACGAAAGAAAGCTTGCGGACGGCATCAGTAAAGCGTCAGTTATGCTGCGTATACGGCACAGAGATCAGCTTCTTTGAGAACTGGCTGTCCCGTTAAGTACACATTGTTGTAGTCCGCGCAAGTGACAATATGCGCGTTTACTGACTAGTCTGTGTTCCAAATAAATCAGATGTGAGTTGTCGCTCGTTTCGTTGCCCATACGTTTATTCGCCTTGGTGCCAGTTTAGGTGGTGTGCGTTCTCGTTTCTTCTGTCATCGTGGTTTTATGCTCTGCTTTACCGCCTTACAATGTTTAACCAACTAGCCCAGGGATGCACGCTTCTGGCGTTAGTTTCTTAGCCGTTGTTACAGTTCACTTTGTGCGGCAATGAATGGAACAAACGCCTGGGACACGGCGTGCCTAATCGTCCTGCTCGTCAGCATGAAAAGACTTGCCCGTCGGGCGTGTGCGACGGGATTATGCGCGTGGACATCCTACTCCCCTATGTCCTACGTTCAACCCACCCTCTACGCCAAGGAGTGGTCTCCTTCCCATTGTTTGGATCTGACTGCTGGTACGATCTGTTGGGAACTCGGCGCTGACGCCCGTGGTTGTACCTGGGTCGCAAGCCCCAAGGGTAGCGTTGGCCTGGCGGCCTGGGGTACAACTGCAAGCATCCGAAGGTCCCGGCAAAGCATGAGTCGACTGGTAACAACGAAACAACTTGTTTATTTTAACATCGCAAAGAGTTGGCGGTCAGGTTTGACCGAAGTAGAGAGACGGGAGAGCACTTCACTCAACGGAAGAAATCGGAGCCCTCCTCTGGCGTCCGGGGGCAGCTGTTTTTATACTCTCGCAGTTGAGGGCAAGAAGGAACCCCTCAAAAGACGAGCACGTGAATGTACAATGGGCTAATGGTGACGCACACTGTCGTAGCGATGCCGTAGCACCATGTCGTGGCGCTGCGCACGATCTCGTAGCACCTGGTCGTGGCGCTGCGCAGCACACTGTCGTGGCGCTGCCGGTCGGACACAATGACTGTAACGAGAAGATGGTCCCTGCTTTGGCATCGCCTGTTTCGGGCACAATGACTGGAACGAGATCCCTGCTTTGGCATCGCCTGTTTCGGGCCCAATAACTGGAAGGAGATCCCTGCTTTGGCCTCGCCTGTTTCGGGCACAATGACTGGAACGAAATCCCTAGGCGGTCGCATCGCCGCAGACGCGCCTGGAAACACCTGGCGATGAGTGTTGCGGTGACGACGATCGGGCCAAAATGTCCGCCGCCCCGCCGCCGTCGCGCCGGCAAAACCACGTGTCGCAGGCGAAACGCAACAGACCGCCCCGCCGGGGAAAGGAGATCCCGATGGACAGGGGACTGCATCCGCTGTCCGGAGGGATGTCGCTCGATGATGCTCATAACCGAAGTCGGGCGTCCCTTGACGTTTCTTGAGCGCAGCGCACAGAGAAGGCCTCGTTCTCTCGTTCAGGTTCGCACGGGACACTGCAAAGTGACTTCGGGAGAGTTCACATTTTTGTTCTCGTTCCCGGCAAGCGTTAGAACTACGCTGAAAACTCAACCGCTCAGTCAGCAAGCACGGCACAACCCTCACTAAGCCCTGCCAGGCTCTTTCCCCTTTTTATACCACTGCCTAGTTCCTTACAGTAGTCTAGCATCACTCAGAACGCGTCCACAAATTGAAAAATTGCACTAGAAAGCATATCATCACTTTGAAACACTAAACAAAAGCAATATGTTAAAAAAAATCCTGCCTCAGGAAGAAAAACATCAGTAACAAACAATTTTGAGGCTGATTCCTACGTTAGGGGCTTCGACTTAAGCCATCGGCGTTACCGTTGAGACTCCCCTTTTTGTAACGCACCTCAAAGGAATATTGTTGTAAAGCGAGGCTCCAGCGCAGGAGGCGGCCATTTTTGGGAGAGATGGTCTGCAGCCATTGGAGAGGGCAGTGATCTGTCTCAATGATAAACCTCGAGCCGGCTAGATAGCATGACAATTTCTGAACGGCCCACACGAGACATGCACACTCTTTCTCGGTGGCGCTATACGCCTGCTCACGACTGGTCAGCTTACGACTAGCATACAGGACGGGGTGTTCTACTTCTCCATTTTCCCGTTGGCACAGTACAACGCCCATGCCTCGCTCACTAGCATCGCACTGAACAATGAACCCTTTTGTATAGTCTGGCGATCGTAGCACAGGCTGGCTTGTTAGGGCACTCTTTAGGGCGCTAAAAGCTCTTTCCTTGGTCTCGTCCCAGACGACTGTTTGAGGCTCTGTCTTTCTTAGAGCATCCGTCAGGGGAGCCGCGATATCAGAGTACCTAGGGATGTACCTCTGATAGTAGCCGGCGACACCTAAGAACGACCGAATATCGGTCTTTGTGCGCGGTTGCGGAAAGTCTCGCACAGCGGCCACTTTTATTTCAGAGGGGCGGCGACGACCCTGACCAATCACGTGACCGAGGTAGACAACCTCGGCCTGTGCTAACTGGCACTTAGGAGCCTTTACTGTCAAGCCTGCTTCGCGCAGGCGGGTTAGCACTGCCCGCAAGTGTGTCATATGCTCAGACCAGGATGCGGAGAATATCGCTACGTCGTCTAGATACGGTAAAGCGAATTCTTGCTGTCCCCGCAACACTTTATCCATGAGACTTGAAAAACAGTATGGCGCGTTCTTCAAACCAAAACTCAACACTTTAGGACGGAATGTTCCCATTGGTGAAATGAACGCCGCATACCTACTAGCCTCTTCTGTAAGTGGAACCTGCCAATAACCCCTGACAAGATCTAGGGTGGAAATAAACTGAGCGCTACTAACTTTCTCAAGGCGCTCCTCGATGTTAGGGATCGGATAAATTTGATCCTTAGTGATGGAATTAAGCCTGCGGTAGTCGACGCAAGGACGAGGTTCCTTGCCCGGTACCTCAACTAAAATCAAAGGGGAGGTATAATCACTCTCACCTGCCTCAATAACACCGAGCTGTAGCATTTTCTTTACCTCAGCCTCCATAATATCGCTCTGGCGGGGTGACACCCGATACGCCTTGGATCGTACTGGCTCTGTGGAGGTAAGTTCTATATCATGAGTAAGTACAGAAGTCCTACCAGGCCTCTCAGAGAACAGACCTTGAAACTCTCGTAATAGCTGGTGTAGTTCGGTTTTCTGCTCAGGCGACAGCGGTGCTTTACTGATAAGGTCACTAATGACTTGACCGGTGTCTTCCCTGTTCGTCACTGAGCCTAGTCCCGGAAGCTCGACCGGAAGCTCTTCAGGAACGTTTACCATCATGCACACCACTGCTTCCCTTTGTCTATAAGGTTTGAGCAGATTACAGTGGTAAACTTGCTGTGCTTTCCGCTTTCCTGGCAGACTTACCACGTAGTTAACGTCCGACAGTTTCTGAACAATTCGTGCTGGGCCCTCCCACTGCACGTCTAGTTTGTTGTTTAGCGATGTGCGCAATATCATGACCTCATCGCCAACCTCAAAACGACGGGCCCTGGCTGTCCGATCATAATAAACCTTGGCCCTCTGCTGGGCCTTTGTCATTGCTTCACCTGACAACTCCTGTGCCCTTCTTAAGCGTTCGAGGAGCTTAAGCACGTACTCCACCACGACTGGGTCGTCGCCCCTACCTTCCCATGATTCTCGAAGCATGCGAAGCGGAGATCGAAGCGAGCGACCGTACACCAGTTCAGCTGGCGAAAACCCCGTAGCCGCATGCGGCGCGGTCCTTAAAGCAAACATCACCCCAGGCAGACACAGCTCCCAGTCAGTTTGATGTTCAAAACACAAGGCTCTCAACACGCGCTTCATGACGGAGTGGAGCTTCTCAACGGAATTCGACTGTGGGTGGTACACTGAGCTGTGTAGCAGCTTTACCCCACACCTTTCGAGAAAAGTTGTCGTCAAAGCGCTAGTAAACACTGTGCCCTGATCTGATTGAATTTCTGCAGGAAAACCAACTCGCGCAAATATGGACAGTAGTGCATTAACTATCTCAACTGAGCTGAGTTCTTTAAGCGGCACTGCTTCAGGGAACTTTGTCGCTGGGCAGATCACAGTCAAAATGTGTCTGTACCCCGTGGCTGTTACCGGCAGAGGTCCCACTGTATCAATAACGAGCCGTCTAAAAGGCTCCGTAATGATAGGTACGAATTTCAACGGCGCCCTCGATTTGTCCCCTGGTTTGCCCACCCGCTGACAAGTGTCACATGTCCTCACGAAATGGTCTGCGTCCCGAAAACACCCTGGCCAATAGTACTCTTGCAAGAGACGGTCCTTAGTTTTCTTAACTCCTAGGTGTCCGGACCACGAACCCCCATGTGACAAGCGCAACAGATCCTGACGATAGCATTGAGGCACGACCAGCTGATCGAACTCCACTCCTCTGCGGTCTAGATACCTCCGGTACAGGACTCCACCTCTTTCCACAAAACGCGCAGTTTTCCTGGCGATACCTTCTTTGACATTGCAGCGCACGTTTTCCAGGCTGCCATCCTTTTTTTGCCCGGCTATCAAAGCCGTCCGGCTGACTTTTAGCAACCTATCAAGTCCGTCTGACGTAGGCGCGATGAGCAAATCAGTAGATAGCTCTTCTAACTTTCCCGCGTCGGGCGTTTCCTCTCCAGTATCTGGCGCCTTTAACGTTACAGACTCAAGTTTATTCAGTTCGGGCGTGCTCGGAATATCAGCTTGCTGCACCTCTGACCCTTTTTCGTTGTTTGATAACGCCGACCCCGCAACTACCGCCTTTGCAGCGAGCTCCCGAACCTTCGATCTGGTTAAGGCCTGAACACTAGCTTCACCAAACAAAAGCCCCTTCTCGCGCAGGAGGTGATCGGACCTGTTTGAAAATAGGTACGGGTACTGGGGTGGCAGCATAGATGACACTGCCGCCTCCGTCTCAAGCGCTCCGAAAGGTCCTTCAATAAGCACTTTTGCTACCGGCAGACACACGCTATGAGCTTCCACGGCTTGCTTGATCCACGCGCACTCGCCCGTGAACATATGGGGTTCTACGTAAGACGGGTGAACTACATCCATCGTAGCTGCGGAATCGCGAAGCACTCGGCACTCTTTCCCGTTTACGAGGAGGTCTCGCATGTAAGGCTCAAGAAGCTTCATGTTCTCGTCAGTGCTGCCTATTGAAAAAAACACAACTTTTGGTGTTGTTTCCGGACACTGCGCCGAAAAGTGACCCGGCTTCTGGCACGTATAACACAAGCGCGCTCGCCTCATCTCGAACCGCTTTCTGCGTTTGGCTGCCGCCGTCTCTTTACGTTTGGTCGGACTGCTTTCGCTCGCATCCGCACTACGCGTGTCCCCCTTTAATCTCATGGGCGTGAACTTCGGCCTCTCAAACTTCGAGCCAAATTCACCCTTTTGACCGTCCTTAGCTCCGCGAGCTCGACGCGTCACAAACTCCTCGGCTAGCTCAGCGGCTCTAGCCACCGTACTCACGTCTGGCCTATCCAAGACCCAGTATCGCACGTTCTCCGGTAACCGACTATAAAACTGTTCTAGCCCGAAACACTGCAGAACTTTATCGTGGTCACCAAACGCTTTCTCTTCTTTGAGCCACTCCTGCATGTTCGACATAAGCCTATACGCAAACTCTGTATATGACTCACTTCTGCCTTTCTCATTTTCCCGAAACTTCCGACGGAACGCTTCCGCAGACAGCCGGTACTTTTTTAGCAGACTCGATTTTACTTTGTCGAAATCCTCTGCTTCCTCTCTATCCAAGCGAGCGACTACGTCGGCCGCCTCGCCGGGTAACAAAGTGAGCAAGCGCTGTGGCCACGTTTCCCGAGAGAACCCCTGCTTCTCGCACGTTCGCTCAAAGTTAACCAGGAACAAACCAATGTCCTCTCCAAGCTTAAACGGCCGCATCAGGTCAGTCATTTTGAACAATACGCGTTCTCCTGCACCGTGTGCCTGACTTCCATTACGAGCGCGTTCCATCTCTACCTCGAGACGCTTCATTTCCAAAGCGTGTTCGCGCTCTTCTTTTTCTTTCTGCTCTTTAAGTTCGCGCTCCTGTCTTTTTGACCTCTCCTCAATAGTCTCAAGGCATTCCGACAGCTCGTCATCCTCAGCCTCTAACTCAAGAATAGCCGTTATCAGTTCCGGTTTTCTTAGTTTGTCTGAGACATCCAGACCCAACTCTCTTGCAAGCTCCAACAATTTCGGTTTGCGCAACGACTTCAAATCCATGGCTGCTCTGAATGCTGCTTTCTCTACTGCTTACTATTGTCTTGCCGCAAACTAACCCGGCAGCAACGACAACCACAATTACCAGCTCTGTTTCTGACACTAACAAAAAGCCTGGCAAAGCTCAGTAGAAGAAAGTCCCGCACTCACCAAACCTCGCAGGCAGGAATTCCGCGCAGTCGTTCCGCTGCAGGCAACCAGTCGTCACACAGGGCTCGTTGCACTGCTCCCGGATCGTCGTTGAGCTGCTCAGCATACTGTCAACTGCATCTCTTTGCTGCTGGCCTCCGTTGTCGCGATCTCGCCGCTGGCAGACAGTTGTTTGAAGTCGTAGGCGATCTCACCGCTGGCAACCAGATGTTTGGATCTGACTGCTGGTACGATCTGTTGGGAACTCGGCGCTGACGCCCGTGGTTGTACCTGGGTCGCAAGCCCCAAGGGTAGCGTTGGCCTGGCGGCCTGGGGTACAACTGCAAGCATCCGAAGGTCCCGGCAAAGCATGAGTCGACTGGTAACAACGAAACAACTTGTTTATTTTAACATCGCAAAGAGTTGGCGGTCAGGTTTGACCGAAGTAGAGAGACGGGAGAGCACTTCACTCAACGGAAGAAATCGGAGCCCTCCTCTGGCGTCCGGGGGCAGCTGTTTTTATACTCTCGCAGTTGAGGGCAAGAAGGAACCCCTCAAAAGACGAGCACGTGAATGTACAATGGGCTAATGGTGACGCACACTGTCGTAGCGATGCCGTAGCACCATGTCGTGGCGCTGCGCACGATCTCGTAGCACCTGGTCGTGGCGCTGCGCAGCACACTGTCGTGGCGCTGCGCAGCATACTGTCGTGGCGCTGCGCAGCACACTGTCGTGGCGCTGCCGGTCGGACACAATGACTGTAACGAGAAGATGGTCCCTGCTTTGGCATCGCCTGTTTCGGGCACAATGACTGGAACGAGATCCCTGCTTTGGCATCGCCTGTTTCGGGCCCAATAACTGGAAGGAGATCCCTGCTTTGGCCTCGCCTGTTTCGGGCACAATGACTGGAACGAAATCCCTAGGCGGTCGCATCGCCGCAGACGCGCCTGGAAACACCTGGCGATGAGTGTTGCGGTGACGACGATCGGGCCAAAATGTCCGCCGCCCCGCCGCCGTCGCGCCGGCAAAACCACGTGTCGCAGGCGAAACGCAACACCATGCACCTTTGTGTGGGTTGACCCTACGTGTCCTACGTTCAACCCCTCTACGCCAAGGAATAGATTCCTTCCCGTGCCCCACCGTATGGGTTGCCCCGACGTGTCCCGACAGGGCCCTCTACCAGGAGGCAGCAGAGAATGAGGATGCCGGGATGTAGGAGGGTATAAGAAAGCCAGCGAGCCGCCACGAGTGGTCGCATCCTCTCTGCCCTTGCGTGCAGGTGGCCGCACGCTAAACGCTTCTGTATTTTTGTCTTATAGCGCACCGTCACCCGTAATGATGTATTAAACTTCTGTTATTTGTTTTTACATCACCTCGTCTTCCCTCCCGAACCCGCTCCGATGGTCAACCTGGTTCGAGCTCCAAGCAGACGTTGTTGAAGGTTCACAAAACCCCGTCCCGTTAACGCTATAAACAAGTACGGTTTTCGCACTCCTCTGTCCACGGTAAAGAATCGTTCTTTTTAGCCATCTGCTGAAAACGTTTCCGGTCTGTTACAAGGCCATTTATTATTTTTTTTTTATTCGAGCGAGGCTATGCCCATCAACCGAATAAAAAACGATCCCTAAAAACGCCACAACTGAATTTTGTTTTCTGGCACCCGTTTTCTTTTATCACCATTTCACGTCACAGCATTGTGAGTATAATCCCATGATAATCTGTACTCGTGTTGTCGACACCTGTTTCTTGGCGCGCGAAGACTCAACACGAGAGGAACACTGACCTGCACACCGACGTTCATTGGCGAAACTGCCGAGAACGAGAGCTTACCTCAGTGAACTTGACCTACAAGCGAACGCGAGCGAGTGTACAAGTTTCTCGTGCTGACAGACGCGAATGTGGCAACGCGTGTCAGTCGCTCCTGGACACAGCGTTCCCTTCGGGGTCGCCGTTGCACAACCGCGTGCATTTTAAGAGGTTGTGCGCGTCTAAAAGTTATGCGTATAGCTGTCAGCCAGACTCGCGTTGCGTAACGGTGCTCTCGTAAACGGTTCCAGGAATCGCTCCCGTGCGGGTCTACTACTGCCGCATGCTGCGGCGGCGCGTGTTCATTGGCGTTGGCGTCGACCCGCGCGAAAGGGCGCCAAATGCCGCGCTGCTTTGGTCACGCTGACGCGCGCGTGAGCGAAGTGCGCCTGCGGTACCCATTGACGGCCCCCGCTACCGGAGCATCGCAACGCGTGCTTTCTGTAACGCGCTGTCCGGAAGAAGAAAAAAAAGGGGAAAAAAGAGAGGGGGGGGGCCTCCTTTGAGCAGCTCCCGATGACTTCCTGTTTACTGTCACCGGTCCACTTGCCATTGACGTAGACAAAATATATATCCAACAAAAAATATACAGGGGAAGCGCGAGAGAAAGACAGCCCAGTGACGTACTTTTGACGACAGAACGACACACTATCTCGCGACTAACGTGACACGGCGACGACCGTACAATGCACACGGCGAAGAATTACATTGTACCCGCCCGCCGGAGGGCCCAGCGGCTGTCTATCGCCGAGAGCTCTTCTTCGACAGATAGTGCGCCTCTGGCACTCCACTGCGGCTCTCTCCGAAACATTGTTGTATCCTTTAGAAACACGTGACGAGAGTAAAGAATGAGCGGCCCTATCAGCCTCTTGATGGAGACAGCGGAAAACCATGTCTGCTGCGTACTTCAGATGATGCCTCAGTCCTATTTTCGTAAGGCGTGAAGGTGCTCGCACTGCGCCTTTCTCTCAGCACGCACTGCTGTTCAGGTGTGCTAAAAGGGCGCCACGTGGAGAGGGTGGAAGATACTCGGTTTGGGCTTTTGAACGAGCGTGGAAGTCGGGAAGTCTCTCTCCGGAAATCTTGAACTGAGGCGGCCCTCATAATTTCCGTCATCTGGCTCTGGTGTCCAGCAGCTGAATGCCCGAATTACTCTGGCCCGTCGTCTGCAACGGATTCTCGCCATTTGCTTGCCATTACATTGCGGTTTATGCTGAATCAGGTAAACGCATTCATGAGTGACGGGTGAAACAAACTGAAGGAGAGAAACAAGTGCGATCATTTTTTTTTTTTAATTGCGAAAGCAATTTTATATGGACACACCAGGCGCACTTCTGCCGTCGGCGTCGCCATGAGGTTCCGTCTAAAAACCAAGGGCGATAAAATCGTCGCCGCGCGCCGTACGCCGTATGTGCGAATAAAAACGTGCGAGGGCGAGCCGGCGATTGCGGCTCAATGTCGCGCACGCAAGCTATGAAAGCGCGGAGGAGGCGCGCCGTGTTCAGTCGAGGCTCCCGGGAGAGGGGGGGGGGGGGGTTCTACTCCGGGCGGCCGCGCGCGCCCGTCCGGGCAGCTGTATCTTGAACGCCGTCTGCGACGGGGACAGAGTCTGCCCGTGCGCTGTGTTTTCGCGGCTTTGTTAGCGTTGATGCGAGACGAAGCACTATGGTAAATTCGCTCACTCCTGCTGCCACGCTTCCTCACTGCAGCGTTTTGACACCGAGTTTCTGCAGTCATCGGGTTAGATGCGTTCATGTTTGCTCGTGCACGCGTGACACCATGCTTCTTAAGTTAGTTAGCATGCCTATGTTTACAAGTTTATACGGCCAAGCAAACTCCTTACTTCGTATAGCTGTCCACCAATTTCCTATCGCATACTATGGCTCCCCTTTCGGGTGAAACTGCGACATTTTTTTTTTTCGTCAGCAACACATTGTTAGCAGGCGTGAGGAAGTGATCCTTGTAAAATATGTAAGGACCCCAATGAGAGAGAAAAAGAAAGAAATTGCTAATTAACTGTTGTTTGTCCGCGGCTGTATATTGCAATCGCGCAGCTTAAATAATATGCCAGTGTTCAAGACATGCGAATTTAATTAGAATCCTGAGACTAAGTCGTTTACGAAATATGCCGCAAAATAAACTGAAGCTTCGTGTTGCTCTGTTCCGTCATTTCAAGAAGCCGCGGTGGCTTAACGACTATGGCGTTGCATTGCCAAAAGCGCGAGGTCGCGAATTCGATTCGTGGCGGCCGCATTTCGTTGGGGCGTAATGCAAAAACGCTGGTGTACCATGCATTGGCTGCACGTTAAAAAGGACCCCATGAGGTCAAAATTAATCCGGAGTCTGCATTACAGCGTGCCGCATAATTATATCGTGGTTTTGGCACATAAAACCGTATAATATAATTTCAAATTGTGTTGCGCCATTTCCAGGAACGCTTGTCGAGATGAGGCTCTTTTGCTAAGTGCGAGAGGTGTGCGTATATGTGCATTCGTCGGCCAATCAGCTCGCTTATACACATTGACACGGGTATAAAACTACTTACACGATGTATTTACAAGACGTACATAAACAGCAGCTGAGAATCCCGAGAGGCTGTTGCCACTTCGTCGTCTTCACCGTCGACGACATTGTCCTCTTTTCCCACCGTAACACGACCCCCGGCAGAAAAAGCACCGTCCCCGTGCTCCATACGGCGCCGTCGGTAAGGGCATAGTATAAGGCTTAAGCCGAGAGATGTGTACGACGTCAGACGATGTGCAACCGGGTGGCATGACGGAGGTCACGGGGATTATCTCATAAGTGACGTTGGTCACTTGACGTAGAACGCGGTAAGGACCTTTGTAGCACGGAAGGAGTTTCTCGGTGAGCCTCACTCGGCGGCAAGGGGACCAAAGTAGCACGAGAGAGCCTGGTGAAGAGTACGTGTCCCGATGGCGGCGATCGTAAGCATGCCGTTAAGATTCCTGCGATGCCAACAAACGAGTACGGGCAAGCTGGCGCGCATGGTCAGCATGGGCGATGGCGTCGCGGGCATACTCGGTCCTCGAATACCGTACCAAGGGGAGTGAAGTGCCCCAGTGGTAATACAGGGTCACGACCGAAGACCAAGTAAAAGGGGGAATACCCAGCAGTATCGTGGCGAGATGAATTATAGGCGAACGTGACAAAGGGCAGCGCCACATCCCAGTTCTTGTGGTCGGGTGAAACATATTTCGATAGCATGTCAGTAGTGATCCGATTAAGTCGCTCAGTAAGGCCGTTTGTTCTGGGGATGATAGGAGGTAGCCAGTTTGTGCTTGGTAGAACGTGGTAGAACAGCTAGGTACGGTATCGGCGATGACTTGGGAGAGGAAAGTACGGCCGCGGTCGGTATATAAGGAGCTGTCACGGTGCGCCATGTACTAAAATGATATCCCGGAGTAGGAAATCTGCGACGTCGGTTACGCAGCTCGTGGGAAGTGCCCGAGTGATGGCCTAGCGCGTCGCGTAATCAGTAGAGACAGCAATCCACCTGTTGCCGGAGCTGGACTCGGGAAAAGGACCAAGGAGATCCAAACCCACGCGAAAGAATGGTTCAGGTGGAATGTCGATCGGCTGTAAGTAGCCGGCAGGAAGCGTTGCTGGCATTTTGCAATGTTGACAGGGCTTGCAACCAGCTACGTAGCACCGCACGGAGCGTGCGAGGCCGGGCCAGTAGAAGCGGCGGCGCACGCAGTCGTAAGTGGGAGCAACCCCAAGGGGTCCGGCAGTTGGGGCGTCATGAAGCTCCCGAAGCACCGTTTAGCGGAGGTGTTGAGGAACGACAAAGAGAAGGGGAGGACCGTCAGGATGAAAACTGCTCGGTACAATATCCCGTCGTTGAGGACGAACCAGCGTAACGATGGATCGGTAGGAGCAGATTCCATTCTGTCAATGAAAGTCCTCAAAGTAGCGTCACGGCGTTGCTCGTTGGCCATGTCCACAAGCTGGGAAATGGAAAGAACACTTGCGGAAGCGTACGTATCGGCGTTGGCGGGCGGGTGTACAAGGTAACGGGACAAGCAGTCGGCGTCCTTGTGTAGGCGACCAGACCTATACACCACCGAATAGGAATACTCTTGCAGCCGCAAAGCCCATCGTCCAAGCCTCCTTGTGGGATCTTTTAAAGACGAAAGCCAACAGAGGGCGTGGTGGTCCGTTACAATAGAAAAGGGTCTGCCGTATAAATAGGGGCGGAATTTCGCCACTGCCCACACAACGGCCAAACATTCGCGCTCGGTAATAGAGTAGTTCCGCTCCGCAGGTGACAAAAGACGGCTAGTGTACGCGATGACACGTTCATGGGCGTGTTGAACTTGCGCCAAGACGGCACCGATTCCGTAGCCACTGGCATCGGTTCGCACCTCTGTAGGGGCTGAAGCAGCGAAGTGTCCTAGGATCGGTGGGTGGTGAGAATGGTGGTAAGGCGAGAAGCGGTGGCCTGAGAGGGTCCCCACGAAAACGGCACACTTTTCTTCAGGAAATCTGTGAGAGGGTGTGATATGGTGGCGAAACCTCTAACAAAGCGGCAGAAGTAAGAGCAAAGGCCCACGAAACTTGTGACATCTTTTGCGTACCGTGGAACAGGGAACTCTTTCACGGCGCGAATTTTCTCTGGGTCCGGTCGGATGCCAGTCGCATTGACGACATGTCCAAGAACAGTAATCTCACGGTGGCCGAAGTTACATTTCTTGGAGTTGAACTGTAGACCTGCCTCGCGATAAACGGCAAGTACAGCTGAAAGGCGCTCAATGTGCGTGCTGAATGAGGGCGAGAATACAATAACATCATCTAGGTATCAGGGACAAGTCAACCACTTGAATCCTTGAAGTAATGAGTCCATCATACGCTCAAAGGTAGCCGGAGCCTTGCAGAGCCCAAAAGGCATAACGTTGAATTGGTAAAGACCATCAAGCGTTATAAAGGCGGTCATTTCACGATCTAGATCATCGACTGCGATTTGCCAATATCCGGACCGCAGGTCGATGGACGAAAAATAATGTGCCCCGTATAGGCAATCGAGGGCGTCATCTATACGAGGTAGTGGGTAGACGTCCTTCTTCGTGATTTGGTTGAGGGGGCGGTAATCGACGCAGAATCTCCATGAACCGTCCTTCTTTTTGACCAGCACGACGGGGGACACCAAGGTACTTGACGATGGCTCAATTATGTCTTTCGCTAGCATCTTGTCTACTTCCGTTTTGATGACGTGACGCTCCGAAGCTGAAACTCGGTAGGGTCGTCGATGGATGGGTGGATTATCGCCTCTATGTATACGATGTTTGACAAGTGACGTCTGGCCTAAGGGTCGATTGTTCAGGACGAATATGTCTTTGTAGGAAAGCAATAGACTGCAGAGCTGTTCAGCCTCCGCAGAAGTGAGATTCGGGGCGATCATTTTCCTAATGTCGTTGTCAGTACATTTGGCAGACGGGAAAGGCTCACAGAAAGCGTCGGCGGCAAAAGTCTCAACGCAGTTAATTTCTAAAGCAGTGATCGTAGCTAGGGTGATACCTTTAGGCAGAATTTCCTTAGCGCGCCCGAAATTCACCACAGGGAGATACGTGCGATTGTCTGTGACCCTCAGTGTTGCATGCGGGACAGTAACGTTGTGGGTGAGAACGATGGCAGTTATGAGAGCGGAGATGTAATCACCATGGGTAACTGGTGTAGAAGACGACATTTCGATGTATGTCAAGACCTGTGGTGGAGCGGTAATAAAATCAGTCGGTCTTAGGCGAATTTCATGTGGAGTCGGAGTAACGTCCAGTAGAGGCAGGTCAAGACGCACAGTGCTTGAGCAACAATCGATGAGCACTGAATGGGCGGAGAGGAAGTCTAGGCCTAGTATGAGGTCATGGGGGCATTGGTCAAGCACAGTGAAAAGGACGACAGTATGGTGGCCGGAAATGATCACACGTGCAGTACACATTCCGACCACGGTCACTGTGCTACCGTCGGTGATTCGTTCGAACCGAGTAACGGCAGGTGTAACAATTTTCTTTAAATGGCGGCGTAGGCGGCTGGTCATAATCGATATTTGTGCTCCGGTGTCCATGAGTGCTGCGATGGGTGGGTTATGTCTTGTAAGCAACGTCAAAGGAGGATTTTGCGGCGAATCCGACATTGCAGCACCACCTCGAGGTGTCGCATTGCCCAGTTTTCCTGCTGGGATGGTCCTGCATGGGTAGGTCGGCGACGGCGAGCAGTGAAGCTGGGGCGGAGATGGCTGGCGAAATTGAGGCGAGGGCGAGCGAGCATAGCGGCGAGTCGAGGTAGTGGCGGCGGAAGCGTCGTAGAAGCAACGGGGTGAAGAACTTCGGGCGAACTTGAATTCCAGAAGGTGTTTCGAAGAGGGGACGGCCAACGGCTCCGGCAGTGAGGGGAAACGTGACCGATTCGACCGCAGCAGAAAGAGATCGGCCTGTCGTCAGGTGTACACCAGTCCGATGGATTCCTGGTAGTGTAGGGATAACGGACACTGTGAGGTGGACTGCGACAGCACCGAGGCATAGGAGCAGGGCGGGTGTCAGGGCGACTCAAGGAGCAGGCTCTGAGAAGACCCATATTAGCGGTTTCCTGGCGAACCATGGACTGGATCAGCGATATCCAAGACGCCTGTTGAGGCGAGGCAGGAAACGCTGCTTCGAGTTCGCGGCGTACAATTCGGGTCACGTTTTCGCTTGTTAGTGGTGGCGAGCTAGACTGGTCGGTGGGGTCGGTACAGGAAGACGTCGCTGCAGTATTTGGAAGCCGTGTAAACTGATTGTATATACGGAGACTCTTCACCTGCTCGAAAAGGCGGCATTCCTTCACGATGGCGTCGACAGTCGATAAGTTTCTAAAGACCAGAAGGTTGAATGCGTCGTCCGCGATGCCTTTGACAATGTGTCCAACCTTGTCAGCCTCTGGTATGGACGTGTCGATTTTATGACAGAGGGCTAGGACGTCCTGGATGCAGGAGACATACGACTAGCAGTTTGGGCACGCGTGGCGTGTTGTTGCTTGGCGGTAGTTGTCGACCGGTAGGATTGCCAAAACGTCGGACAGCTTTTATTTGAACAAGTCCCAGCTAGTTAGCTCTTCCTCGTGTATATAAAACCACGTTCGCGGTGTTCCGTCGAGGTAGTACACGACATTGGCAAGAATTATGGTCGAATCCCACCTGCTCACCTTGCTGACGCACTCATACATCTTCAACCATTCTTCTACGTCAACACCATCGAGGCCGGTGAACTTGCCGGGGTCTTGCGGCTGAGGTAGAGCAACGTACTGGGTATGCGTAGTCGGCATTGCAGCTGCACATGCGGTGCCTTCCACTGGAAGCATGGCCCCAGGCTGGGTGAGACGTCCTCTGCGGAGCTCCGTGGTGAAAACGCGTACCCCGCACGTCCACCAAAATGTGACGAGTATAAAAGTAATTACATGATGTATTTACAAGACGTACATACATGAACAGCAGCAGCAGCAGCAGCAGTAGCTGATGATGATGATGATGACTCAATTAATGGCACAAACCCACTATGGGGGATAGGCCACGAATCGGGTGGTAATATGACTGAAAAAATAAAATTAATTAATAAATAACACAAAAAAGGAAAATATATAATCCAAGATGAAAAAATTGGAGGACGCTTAAGCTTCGCCTTCAAGAGTGGAACGCGACAGCGTTCCCATCGACCCGCCAAGGGGTGTAAGACAAAGCGCTACGGCGCAGGGATCACTTACGAGGCGCCCCGCATCGGACTTTGCGCCCACCTATCACACGGAAAGCGTCGAGCAACGCAGCGTTCTGCGCAGCAACGAAACGTGCGCCTGAGCAAACGGAACGAACCAAAGAACTCGGTTTCTCGGAGGGGGAAACGATCTACGCCAGCCAAACGTCGTGATCGGCACGGGCAGAGAGATAGACAGATAGTAATCTAAAGAAAGGAACGGCGCTTGATTCTGCAACCCGCGTGGGAGCACGGCGAAGCGTCGCCAGGGGAGAGGGAGTCGGGGCCGCAACGCGCCTGGCACCGGTCCGCGCACAGCACAGCCCCAATGCGCGCATGGCGCGCCACCTGTCGGGGCAGCGCCGTACATTGAGAGGAGGGGTCTTCTGTGTTTGCCGCAAGATGGCTCTGCGTGTGTGGTAAGCGCAGAAGAAATGTAGCGGAAATGTAGTTCGCTATTCGTGTAAATGCGACTTCTGTAAGTTACGTGCTCATAATTACCGATATACACCGCAGTATAA
The DNA here is from genome assembly GCF_050947875.1 of Dermacentor variabilis. Lineage (NCBI taxonomy): Eukaryota > Metazoa > Arthropoda > Arachnida > Ixodida > Ixodidae > Dermacentor > Dermacentor variabilis. The sequence continues at coordinate 136,748,642 of NC_134568.1, forward strand.
CATTCTACGGCAAGTTTTTAAGGCAACACCGCGTTCACTAAAAGCGCGTTTGTACCGTTTTCAAGCATCGAACTCGCGGCTGAGTGGTAGCGTCTCCGTCTCACACTCCGGAGACCCTGGTTCGATTCCCACCCAGCCCATCTTGGAAGTTGCTTTTTATTTATGAAGTGCCTGCCATGATTTATCGCTCACGGCCAACGCCGCGGACGCCGACACCCGACGCCGACGACACCGGCTTTTCTGCGACACGAGCTCCTTAACGCTATCGCGTTAAAATAAACTGTGAATACATGAGATGAAGTATTTGAGAATCCCGAGAGGCTGTTGCCACTTCGTCGTCTTCACCTTCGACAACATTGTCCTCTTTCCCCACCGTAAACATATATTTTAGCAGGTCCAACATGATATAGGCTACATGTCATGTCGCCGTTTTTTTTTTCTGTGAACTTCCTTTACAACTGTCACTTGTTTTTATTCATTTCGCGGTCTGTCAAGAGAAGAGAACGCCTGGACATTGATAAATTAAAACACCTGCGCTGGCGCCTTCCAAACTCTCGCCGACTTCGCGATATCATCACGCTTATGTAACAGAGCAACAGATCGTGGCACGACCCTCCGTGCGAGCCAGAGAGAGAAAAAAGGCGTAGCATGGGACGTTTCCTTGGATGCCGCAAGATTCACGTTTCTCTTCGCTTTACGCGATGAACTGGTTCGGCATTCGCCTTGTGTTACTGTTCGCATAACTTTTGTGTCTCTTGTACACGATGCAGCTGTGTGTAATGCCCGCTGCGCCATGTGAGCAAAAACCTTGGTTGATTAGCGCCGCGGCAGCGCGGATAGGTGTGTCGATATGTACGGCGGACTTAAGGCGGTGCTTTCTGGCCGTGGCTTGCACCGCGGTCCGTGTCAAAATAAGCGAGAAGGGAGCGCAAAACAGGCGAGCGCCGTGTGTGTATGCGTGCATGCATGTGTGTGGCCGGGAATAGCTGTCCTGGGTGGTCGCGGCCACTCCTGGCAAGAGCGCGCGGTTGCCGCGCGTGGCGCAACGGCACCGGGCACCCTTTTGTTTACGCGATGCCTGCGATGCGGCGCGCGCCGTCCATGGTCGCCGCAGAGTGGCCATCGCACGGATCGCCGCGCTTCCGTGAGCGACGGTGGTACAGTGGACTGCCGGCAGACGGTCGCCGCGAAGGCAGCCCATGGCGTAAAACTTAGTCGAGGCATGCATGTGACGAATGGTTTTCGGATCTGGCATTCCTCGAGGACCATCGCACCTTTGAACGTACGCCGCCGTGAGCCGATGTAGCCATGTAGGCACATGTCCTATACACCCACTGGCCGCAACGCCGTGATCTTTATCGGGGCAGGGACGGCTCTTTCAAAAGACAGTGCTATAGACTAATTCGGAACACCGAAAGACCTCTAATGTGCCGTCCATGCGCCAGTACCGTATGTACACGTTAATTTCACGCAGGGCCTAGATTTGCGAATGTCGTTGTCCAACGCTTGTGCAAACGTCAAGTCAAAGCGCAAACTGTGACGCCACATGCTGCAGCACATAAAAAGAAGACACTATAGGTGTATCGCAAAAGACGCGTGAGCGATTTCGCACACCCACAGAAAGGAGGAATGGCAACTGTTGTCCTGAAAGCTTTTCTCCAATTGGGGGAAATTCCAAATGCGATATCAGAATGAAACTAATCGGGTCTGGATGCCAGAGGCTCATTTCGCAATCGCGCAAACCGCCGTACCATGCACGCACGAGCCGTGGTTGGTGCCCCCCCTCCCTTGCTATCCATGCCCGCATGACGGGGCAAACAACGGAGCCAGGAGAGCGCGGAACACTGCCCGGTGTGGCAATGCTTGTGTCGGCCTCCCCGCGGAAGTGCGTGCACAGCGCTGGTGCGTCGCGCCGGCGCACTCGGCCCTGCGCATCTCGTGCGCCCACCAGCCGTCCTGCGAAACTTCACTGACGCCAACACGTTGTGTGTTGCATGTGCTTTCCCTGCTCGGTAAGCCTGTTTTGTATCTGTCAGTGTGCGTGTGTGTGTGTGTGTGTGTGTGTGTGTGTGTGTGTGTGTGTGTGTGTGTGTGTGTGTGTGTGTGTGTGTGTGTGTGTGTGTGTGTGTGTGTGTGTGTGTGTGTGTGTGTGTGTGTGTGTGCGTGCGTGCGTGTGTGCGCGTATGTGCGTGCGCGTTTGTATGTGTGTGCTTCAGCCAATTTATTTCTCGAGATATCACAGAGGCTCACAGAGCATCACAGCGCCAGAAATCTGGAGATAACCGCCACGATTCGCCTTTTGAAAATGTTGGCATCGCACTGTGACGATCGTGTCATTCTTTATGCTCTTCCTCGTGTGTTTCCGTGCAGTTTATCTTTTCATTCCTTTGTCTCTTTGCCACCAGTACAAGGCAGCCAGCCGGAAAGTGTCCTGGCAAACTTTGTGTATTTCCATTCGTCACTCTATCTGTCTCTATCTCTTTCTCTCTCTACGTAACCTGCTCTTATCTGATGAATGACAAGCACGCTGCCACGGCTGCTAGCACTCCTCAAGGTGATTTTCTCTTATCCGAGCAACAACTTTTGTCAACGTGCTGGCGCTTGCGATGCCCACGATGGTCGCGTGGCCATTATCCACATCCACACCAGTGAATTAATGACGACCGCAAGAGTGCAGCCGTGCGGCGACTGTACATTTAAATCCATTTCATCTTTCTCAAATAATTTAAGTTGAAAAAAGTTCATATTTGCACTTCCAAACACGCATGTTCATAGCCCCCCATATCGGTGAACATATAAGATACAGCCTTTGTTAAAAGTGTACGAGCTATACAGCGCCTTCACCAAATATATCATTCGGCTGTGTAGCGCGGTTCTCGTGGCGTTCCCGAGTCTCCAGACCTCTGGGTGGCAAAGTACGAGAATTATTTTCATTTCCCAGATGGCCGTTAAAGCTTTTGACATATGCCACAGGAACTCCTTTAAACATCCCGTAGTCAGCATTGCGTTCGAAGTCAGCGTAGCCCGTGTTCTTTTGACGAAAACTGCACATGCGCAGCTATTCCGCAACATTTTCGTGGTCTCGCTGTGGTAAGTGTACTAGGAGGAAAGGGCAGGAAGGGAAAGGATGAAGAAAAATATGCAACAGATCCAACGAGTTGGCATCATTACATAGCGACGTTTTGTGTGAGGGCATAGAGAGTCGAAACACGAGTACACACACGCACACGAGCGAAGGCGCACGCAAATTATACCAAGCCTTTTGTTAATGGGAGTTGCTGACTACTAGCAAGTGTACGACGGATGCTTTGAACGCATCATTGTTTCAGAGGCAGCATGCGCATACGTATACGTAGCGCAATTCGAATTCATTCTATCTGCAAGAAGCGTTTACTTCCTCATTACCGTGCAGCCGCGGATGCGCGGGGGCGAGCGCCATCTGGTGGTGGTGCAAGGAACCCAGCGGCGCGCGTACTACGCTGTGATTGGTTGGCCTGTTCGGCAAGAGAACAGCCAGGCCGCAGCCATGGACACGAAACCTGGCGAGGTTCGCAAATCGGGAAAAAATAAGCGAGACGTGAAGGCGCGCGCATTTTTCATCTTCGTTGCATCCGCATCCGCTTTGCCCAGTGTACTTCATGTTCTTCCAGCGTGTTCTATATGCACTCGGCATGCGTAATGTTGTCGGAGAAAGAAACTCTTGTGGCCTAGCCAACCACCTTGTATTTTTTTGCTATGCATTTTAACTGTGGCGCTTGATAGAGCTCGACGATCTACTGGTAATGAGTGTTGCTAAAGGCAAGGGCCATTGTCAGGTCACGCCAGTCTGTACCAGTAATGGCTCTGCCTCAGCGTTTCTTCCCGCGGCACAGAGATATGTCACCACGTGTCCATCAGCTCGTTTTCTTGCAGAAAAGGGAGCGGTCACTTCTTTCATACCGTCTTCGGCCCTTTGGGCAATACTAGTTGCCGTACTCATGTCGTGAGGAAATTCCCTTCTGAAGTTGTCGAGCATTTTCTTCCTCTCAACGCGGAAGCTCTGGCGAGACCAGGTGAAATGCTTCGCGCTGCTAGCGTCTTTGTACTCTGGGCAGAACGGAGATAGAGGGCGGCCAGTTTTGAACGCTCGTGCTGCAATGCTGGTCGTCCTCGTACGCGTTGTTTGGCATTAGCGCGCCTTGCAACCTCAGAGTTTGTGGTTGTAAGAACTGCGAATGCCACTTCCACCCAGCACGTACGAGTGAGGCAGTGGAACAACCTTGCTGGGCCAAGAAGAGCCAGCGCACGTTGCCTCGAAAACTGGCTCTCCGCAGCAATTTGTTCATGAAAGACCCTACTTCTCGTTTTCTTTTTAGAAACTTATCAGTCACCGTGGGCAGAGCGCAGAACTTCAGTTGGCTCAATTTAGGTCGCCTCTTATAACCGCGGTACCCCTCGGGCAGTTTTAGCAGTTTGACCGCGGTACAGATTATTTGCGAGCACTTATGCGGACTGGCGAGCGTCAATATAGCTCAGTCTCAGCTCATTCCAGGCCTTTGATTTGCTGCGAGCACCACACCACTCGCTCAAAGTGCCAGCATGCGTGACCACAGCAAGCGAATGCGGCAAGTGAAGACAGTTTAGGTTAAAAGAATGCAAGAAAAAAAAAAGAGAGAAACAGACAACAGGGAGCAGCACAAGTGCAATGCGGTTCCCTGTCTTCTTCTTTGTCGCTGTGCTGTTCCCTCAACAATGTTGAAGCTAGAGAAGCGTTAATACAAAATAATTTCTTCTTTTTCCTCATTTCGCTGTTGTGTGCTTTCAAAAACGAAGCATTCCCCGAACACGCTTAGCATCCGTACATAAGCTACACCCGCACTCGAGTTCGCCTGACCTTGTTAGGCTGGAAAGCCGCAAAAATGTGCTGCTTACGAGAAGTTCAATATGGAAAAAAAAATAACAGAAAGAAAATCACAACTTTGTTTGAGCTGCGAATTAGTCATATCAACACCATGTGTGTCGGCGTCTACTGCCTGTCCAACGACACGTGTACGGTGCGCATAATACGAGTACGGGACATTTTATAAAACTTACAGAAAAAGCGCTACCGCGAGAGTTAATCAATTGAACCAGGCGAAGATAAAGTTAGGCACTTTCGAGGTTACTTTTTTCCCATGCAGAACACGAGTTATTTTTCTCTTCCAAAATGGGCGCGTTCTAGAGTAAATCAAGAACAAAACTCCATTTTGTCTGTTGCCAGCTAAAGGATTTATTTGGACCGAATATGAGCATCCCAGGTCGACGATCAACTTTCTCTCAGCATTGATTTATCATAGGAAAGCCACTGACACAAAGACACCTGTCAAGAGAGAGAATTTTATTTGCTAATCTGCGGCGGATTGGGTTACGTACGCATCAATATGCATATATAACCGCCGCGAAGAGCAGATAACATCCTTCGTTGTGAGAAAGCGCCGAGTGGTATATGCCGGTGCGGTGTACACCGAGGTGAAACAATGGCGTTGGCATCTGGCCAACAAGCTCCGCAGCACTACATCGGTCATAGAAAGTTGTTGCGTGAATCGCGCCGAACGTGGGTACCCAGGTTGCCCACGACGGTCGTGAATTCGGTCCTGGTGGCGGAAGCCACGTTCGGATGCGGTAGGGAAACGCCAATACAACGGTGTATTGAGAAAATTCTGGTGTCTGAAACAAATCCGAACCTCTCGGCTACGGTGTCTCCCATTGCCTGGGTGTATTAAGCTTTGAGAAGTAAACCGACGTGTCATTTGCTATCAGCCCCCCCCCCCCCTTCCGTAAGCGACGTTCCGATCACGCGCGCTATATACCGTAGCCGCCGTCAGTAACCCAAAAATTTTTGCCATTGACGTTCACTTTGCATCGCGTGCTACAGGGCACGTTCGTGTCACTCGCGGGCTCGATGTTTGCGGTGAGTGTGCACAATGGCTTTGCAGCGCAATTACGGGTTGTCCGATGTTGCGCGCCGTCGCTCGGTCACCGCTCTTTGTGCACCGCTCTTCGAGCACGTTTCTCGAGCTCCGCGCAGTATGCACTCGGCCCGCACGCAGGCGCACGCACTGTACGATGCAAGCAGCGCGTTCCCGCATCGCCAACCGGTAGCCAGCGTAGCGCGAGAGCAGAATTTTTCCACGGCGCCCTAGAGGCGCGAGCGACGTCTGCGCGGATTGCTCCAGAACGGCAAGTATTGCATGATCCAGTGTCAACTCGGGTGACGACCGAAAGAAGTAAGCAAGCAGAAACGCGCATCGGGGGCCGGAGAAAAAGGAAAGCGCGCAGCAACATCGCGCATAGCCTTGGCGCCGCTGCACTATCTGCGCATGCGGCGGAAACGTGGAGCGGGCCCACGTATAGTGGACCGCGCTAGCACACGGTCGCCGTCCAGCGAGCCTTCATAGACGTGGCCTGGACCCTGCGCGTGCCCTTGCGCGACCACCGTCGACGATAGCGTCGGGACCGACGCTAACTGCACCTGATGGCGCGCTTCTGCACCGAGGCACCATTGTCGCGCGCACAGCGCGAGCACAAGGGCCACGCTCGGTGCGTGCACTGCACGAGTCTGCACCGACGCTTCGAGAGTGGCGCCTCGCTGGTTGAAGCGGGCAATGCCGCGCGGAAGACCCTCATCTATTTCTAGCTTTGTATTCGCGCGACGGTATTCACTGGAACAAGAGATATGATCCACGGACTCAACTTTTCGTATACGAGCTATACATAGTTGAGCGGAGCTGCATATCAGGACGCGTATCCTGCTCAAGCACAATTGCTAATGCATGCAGAAATTTGGGTGAATGCAAACAAGCGCACGCACGCTCTTCGCGAAGTGACCTTTCGTGCAACCTAAATACGATATTTATCACAGCTTTACCGCTCTTCCCTAACCGTTACTGTCTATGCGGCCAGGTGTGTCCTGTGCAAAGCGCGGCGCGGATTAGATATACGTATCACGCTCCTAGCAAAGGCTGTAATGGTAAAGTTGCTGCAGTATAACGCTGCATGTGCCAAAATGTTTCATTGGGAAGACCCGCATTTTTGGTCCTAACTTGCGAAAGCAAGATATGTACTTCATTTGCACGAATAAAGTCCGAGTACGTTCTTGAAATGCGCTTGTAGGACTCTTCGGTGCTGCAAATTTTCCAGGCTATGCATCCGTACAGCTTTCGCTTGGAGTGTGCTCGCAATGGTGTGCCATTAACCCTGGCCACGTACGGAAGCATTTGGCGACCAGAACTCGTGGTTTCCAAACTGCGCCCCCCAGCCATGCGTCGACGATAATCGCCTCTGCTGCATAGGAAATGCCGCTGTTGGGCTCGCATACCTGAACGCTCGCGCGAGCTGAGCAGCGGAACGTCCCGACGGTTACTGAAGTGTGATGCCGCCATATGTACAGCCTCGTAGTGTCGGTGTGATAACCCGAGCTTCCTTATCGCAAAGGAGTTTCGGTTGCTGCCCAGCGTACAAAGGCTTAAAATATACAAGCGACAGGAATTGCCACTGGCCGCTGAAACGTCCACATTTCCAAGCAGCTATATGTCCATCGTGTACTTTGGCTGATAAGCCTTTAGTGACGCCTATCTGTGATGCAGGTAATTGTCGTTCCCGTATCGCTCCACAATCGGATGGTCACGACGATTCCACATGGAAGAAGCGTGCGACCGCTACTGAGAAGCGTCGTCTAGCGCACAGCTCACCACCTTTGGAAAAGGTAGTCACTACTCCGGCTTGATTATGCAATATGAGCAGAGGTGGCGAGGCAGGAGCAAAAAGTGCAAAAGCCGCCAATGCCACGCACTGCGGCGTGACGGCCCCGTAGTATATATTCCGCACGAGCCGTTTTCACTTTTGCCTCTCTCTTCAACGCTCGGTGGGTTCACAGGAGTTTTCTTGAATTGACGCCAGCAACGCGGTATACATGCGTAATCCAAGCGCTCACTTTCTCCAGCGCGGCTGAAAGCCTGCGCCCGTTTTAGTCGCTTAATATGCCACTGAAATATCCAGTGCATATTAACGAGACGGAACATGCAGCGCATTCGACAGAGATGTTGCGCGCGACGCAGTTGGATCCTTTCGGGAAAATATCTGTCAACTTTGTGTGTACCCATGCAAGGGCACTGGCTTGCGCGTATTCAAAAAGCAGTTCGTTCGCTATTAGAACGGACCCGCCGCGGTATGCATCGCAGTGGCGCTTTTTCACACCGCCTGCACCCAAACGTATATGCAGCCTGCAGCAGCAGGAAAACAAATCCGCCACCTCGCTCTCAGATGAAAAACGTTTCAGGAGCTGAGCTATTTCGACAGGTTTATACAGTGTGGAGTCCGGATACTTCTCGAACTTATATTCGGCACAGTGCCAAGGATGCAACATCCATTATCTGATAGATTTTAGTTCTTTAGAAAAGGGGTTTGTGAGACATCACACGGCCGTGAAAGAGATATCTTGATTGCTCGTCGCTCCATAAACCAGCTGCACGTAAAATTAAGAGTACGTCTATAGGGCGCACGAGCACTAATTTAAGACGGCTCACGTTATACTGTGTTATGTTTTATTATGTTGCTATAGTGTCAAGTGTTCAGTCATGTTATGTTGGATTTCCTGCATAGCGGCATGAACGTGGAGGCGATACCAATTCCTAAATGGAGCGTCATTTGGTAACTATATGCCAGAGATTAAGTGTGCAATTACTGTTTCTGAGCATTGTGTATAGCGTGCCGGGGCTCGCGGAAAACAATCCGTCGCCTCAACAAGCTGCAGGTCGCTACGTTTTAATGCGAATCATTCTTTCAATTAAAGAGCAAGGAAAGCAAAGACAACTACAACCAAAATTTATTTTTCAAAACGCCGACGTTTCGGAGCCCCACCGGCTCCTCCTTCATGGGTGAGATGGCGTGAGGCGTATATAGCAGTGTTTATTTGCTGTGTGCGTTTTTTGTGGTTGTTGTTGTTGTTGTTGTTGTTGTTGTTGTTGTTGTTTTCAGCGCTTTGACAGGCGCGCGCTGACACTTTTCGCAGTCCTAGCTTGAGCGCAAACGGCGGGTAATGTGTTCCCGACGAACGACCGATGTTACAAACGGCGTCTTTTGGATGCGCCAGGATTCCCAAAGGAGCCGCCGCCGGTGGTTGTTTTCTCTCTCCAAGGCGACGGCGCCGTCGGAGTTATGTGGTGGTGATCGAAAAGCTCGTAGTGTTCTGCCGCAGCACTGCGTCCTCCCCTGTTTACGTGGCCAAGGTCATTCATGTGTCGACGTTCCGGGAAGTTTTTTAGTCTCGCCAATATACGACGCGGGGCATTCAGTGCAGGTAATCTCGTGCACAACGCCATGCGCTTTTCCTAGAGGACGGTGGTCTTATGGACGAAGGAGGAGGCCACCGACCGCGGAGGGAGGCTTGTCTGCGACGTTGACCCCCTCGCAGCACACGTGCAGATGTGCCGTAACGTATCGAAACACGGTGCCGTGGTCGGGGTAGGTCGGCAGCCGCCGTCTTCCTTTCGTTCTCGCCCTGTCGGCGGTTAATGATTGCCTTTGTATAACCGTGCATACTAACGTCACTGATTACTGTGTTCTTTGCTTCCTTCTGAAGTGCGGAAACGACTAAATTGTTTCGGCGCTCTTGACGAGGCTTCGGACTACAGAAATCTTGTGGCAGTGGCGTGATTATAGACTTAAAGTGAAAATATCGCTCTGTATGGTGTCGGTTTTCTGAATTCGGAAATGGCCCAGGTTCGGTCGCTCTCTTTTTCCTCAGTCTTGGCACTTTGAGGCCGGCCGGTGGGTGAGTATGTTCCTGCCTCGCCTCGCTTTAATAAAAAGAAAGTAATGTGCGGCCGACAGCGGAATGGAATCTCTGCCGTCGAGCACGGCGGCCCGGAGCTCTAACCATTAGGCCCCCAGGATCGCACTCGTTATTTTTCGTCTCCATTGCTACGCACACTTATCTCGTTCCAAAGCCAAGCCAGCTGTCTGGAACGTTCGACCGTGCGCCCCCTGTGGCACTTCCTCGTCTTCTTGCGGGAGCTCGCCTTCTGAGGCGCCGTGTTAAGAGTTCATCATATCAGGGACCGGCCCACTTTCCTCAGTACTGTATTTTCCTCGCAGCACGCTACGTATAAGTTATGCGACGCTGTGCCGACTTCATGATCGCCCAAGTTAATTAACATTTCTTCTCCAGAATACAAATGCTATTCGTTGTTTTGACATACACCACATGACATAGCCGTATGTACGTATACGACTGCATAACACGTAGTCGCTGATGACGTCACAATTTGTGTTTGCGTTTTAGCTTGCGCGCGTCCACTACTCGCGTAGAAAGCAACAATCGGCATGCGTGTCGTAAGCTCGCGTCGCACGGCCGGCGCAGAAAGCACGCCGTTGCCCGCCATGCGATCGTCTTCAACGTAGTCGTCGTCGTGCTGCTGCTGCCGTTACAGAAACGCACGCTCGCGACCCACGCGCACACACAACTATACAATTTACACAAACGCGTTGGTCCACCTGGTATCGCTTTGCGGAACCCGAGAGAATGCTATATCGCCGGGTACCTGAAGAATGCTTCGCATAACATCGATTTCCACAGTGCGTGGGATCTGCGCACTCTTTACGTTATGTTAAATGGGAAAGATTGGAGAAGCAGTGAAGGACGCAGCAAGCATGAAATCAGAGAGAAATATTGTTGGCATTGGCAGAAACAAGATATACATGTAGTCGAAGATAAGCGAAGCAGTGACATCAGCTTCGATAATATAATAAAGGCAGCAGAGAAATTATACGGGGTGATCATTTTTTTTAGCTCTCCGGAGTTCTTAAAGATCGTCTGTTGCAGTTAGCATAATTCTGGTCCTTGAGCTGGATTATTGGGAGAGGCGGACCGGGTCGATAAATTGAAACTCACATTCAACTAATAAAAAAAATTCGCTAATTCTTAATTAATTACTTTACACCACATATTGCAATTTGCGGATTGTATCCGGTGAGATTGCAAGGCGTATCCACTTGGAATGTATTTCCAGAATGACACCAGTTTGGACGTATGCGCCATCAAAGTCGCCGTAAAGATGCACTGTTCCACTTACTTTTTTTAACAAAACGCTCTTTCATGCATTTAAGTATAAAAGTAACTGGAAGGCCTATGTATTTCGTCCCACACTTTAGGAAATAATATCTCGAAGCTGGTGTCATCACCGAGATTCAAGTGTGTATAATTCTTACAAGCTCACCAGCTACAATTCGTGAATTGCAATATGTGCCGTAAAGTAATTAAGAAGTTATCTAGTTAATGTTTGTTAGTTAGTTGAATATACCTTCATTTCTCGTGCTAGTAATGTCCGCCTCTTCGAATAATCCAGCTCAAGGACAAGAATTATACTATCTGCCACAGGCGATGTTCAAAAATTCCGCAAAACTTAAAAATGATCACCTCGCATACTAAACTGTGCACAGAATAGCCGCGTAGCCGTGATGAAACGATGTTGCTGAGATATCGAAGTTCCGCGTGTAACTGTATGGGAACGAGATTAGAATGGCCCTTGCAAGATACGCCCAGAATAACTCGCGGCAGGAGAAGGTGGAACAACAATAGATCTAATAGATGGCGGCGGAGATATTGTACCCGAAGAGCTTGCAAACCTTCACACGGAATGCTTCATCACACCAAACGTGCCAGAAACTTGGAATAAGGCCAACATGTCATTAATCTACAAGGAGGCTGATGATAAATAGTTGAAGAAATATAAACCTATTGGATAGATTTAATTGTTGTACAAAGCATTCACTAAGGTGATATTGAATAAAATCACAGCAACACGTGGCATCGTACTGACTTTACCGAAGGATATATGCATCGATAGATGTTATCCATCTCGCTAATCGAGTAACTGAGAAGTCTCCGGAATATAACCAACCCCACTGTATGATGGATTGGGAATACGTTTCGGCGGTGGCGGCGGTGTTGACGGTACAATGTAGAAAAATATTGTAAATAGAGCTACAGATTCGTATATCGTCTTAGCTCGAGAATAGATTTCGCGGCGGCGACGCCAGCTTGAAGTCTCCGCAAAAGCGTCTCGTGCCGTGGCGGCGAGGCTGGTAACTTATTAATAAAAAAAAATAGCAACATTGCATTAGACAGTGAACGCAAGCACAACACGGCAAATTTCGTCGACTTTTCCCTGCACCAGAAGGGCTCAAGTGGGAAAAAGTACCGTGAAATTGCAGATGCCATTACGAGATCATAGAATCGAAATTCAAAAGCAAGTTTCTCCTAGCTTCGGCCCTTTCCTTTTTCTTAAGCTAATGAACAAGAGCTTTGGAAGAACTGTTTAGCAGTCTAGACTTATCTAGTGTTTCTGTTAGGTCTCCCTTTATGAAAAATTATACCGTGCGAAAAAGCAAGCGTAACCTCTATAGGAAGGGTCTATCGATCGGTAACGAAATCGCGCGGGTAGATAGGCTATACCGCGTGTCTTGACTGCCAAAACGACGATAGACGAGGTCGCGAGCGCTAGGAAGCAGCGTTGACGTGAGAGCAACGAGGAGGTATACACTGTCACCCGAACGCTCGAGCGTTGCATCCGTTTGAGGCGCGAGGTTGCCCGTGTTAACAGAAATCTGTAGCGCAGAAATTCAAGGACAGAAAGAACAGACAAGCGCTATTACGCGAGGTTTCGGGTAAGTTACGTTGTTTATTATTTTGTTTCTGTGCATAAACTGCAGATTCACTTATGCAATGAGCATTGTAAAGTTGTGTCAACCCTCCCCGCCGCATTTTCCGTTATTTCGGAGTATAGATCTATTATTGACGATGCTGGGGCAGCCAACACTTCAGCAGGCTATATTTCCGGACTTTTGTCAGTCAAAAAGCAACGACGTCGCGATAACTACGTTGAATTCCAACAGAGAATCATTTTCTACATCACGTATTTATAAATTCTTTGGCGCATAAGTGGGTTGTCTTCTGTTGTTCACATGGTGCTCGTTCCCGCTCTATAACTTTTGTAATATCATGCCAACAGCCCAAAGTGTCACACAATCCTGAGATTTACCATGGTGTAGTTTCGTCAAACGATCCTTGCAGAGAAGCCTAGTTGCGGGATTTCTGATAAGAGCGTATACGCGCTAATCAGGAAAGCATGCTTTGAAGAGAAAGGGGGGAGGAAGTCCTTTCTTTTTTTTTCACGCGTCGGTAACGTAACCGACACCTATCTCTGGCAGGCGTTAAGACATCACTAATTAGTGCATATATATTTAATAATAATAATAATAATAATAATAATAATAATAATAATAATAATAATAATAATAATAATAATAATAATAATAAAGATGGAAAAAAAGAAAAAGACCAGGTGGAGGCGACTCAGCGTTAGTCTTCCTGTTAGATGCAAACACTGTACAGCTGCATTGCCCATACCGGTGACCGGTTGCTCACTCGGTGCACACAGCTTCGACTCCGCTCTCTGCAAAGCAAACTCGAGCGCGCTGCAATCTGTTTCCTGCTGTTAGTGAGACGCGGTGCCTACGAGAGTTCAGTGTTTTCCTTTTTGTTATTTCATTAAGTGTTTGCTTTGTTCTGTAACTGGTTGGGGCCTAAGCTCATAGAGCGAGAGAGAAATAAAAGGAAGGCAGGGATGTAAACCAGTCAAGAGTCCGGTTGGTTACCCTGCGCTGGGGGAAGGGGAACAGAAAGAAGGGAAAGAGAGAGAGAGAGATGGGGATAGAGAGACGTCCACGAACAGCACTACAGAGTCAAAGGCGCTCGCACAAGCCAGACGTTCTGAGAAAGCACAGAAGTGCCTTCACTGCCTTCTGAGCCGATGATCGGTGGGGACGGTGCTCTAGTACGGTCTGTTCACTCAGAAGATCATCTAGTCTCCTGAATGCGTTGGAATGGAAATTTTTCCTACATAGTGCATTTTGCAACGGCACGCGTTCAACGTTAATTGTGTTCGGGAAGTCTGGCCAACCTTGGCTCCTATACACAAAAGGCTCTTAGCTTTAATTGTTCCTGAGAGCGAATCACAGCCACTCCTCATGCTTGTCATGTTATTAGCGAATGCAATAGATCAATGGCAACGAACACTTATGAACGAAAAGCTTTGTGAATTCAGCCCCTGCTTACGATCCTTGGCTTTCTCAGACGTTTTGTTTACTCGATTATCGAGGTCGTTTTGGAAAGCAAGCTGCCAACAACGCGCTCCTCAATTGTCGCGCGCGTGATTGGGAATACAGAAGTGGGCGTAACGATCTCGGATTGCCGGTTGAACACTCCGCCATGGAATGCATTTAGCCGCCCGTCCGTCGACACCCGCAACAGACGACGACGTGTTGCTCGGCAGTGCTCGCGGTCCGCCGTCGCGCGCGCGCGGTCACCGCGTGTCGGGCGGCGGCTGTTGCAGCGGCAGCGCCGTCTGCGCGCAGGAAGCGGTCCGACCGCCCCGACGAGTCGGCCGGCCAAAAGGGCCGCGCATCGGGTGCGCCGGCCACAGTCGAGCGACTGGTGCGCTCGCGATAGATACGCGCGGCATTGCGTCCCACCGCCCCCCCTTCCTCCGTCGTTTGCTCGCCTGAACAGCGCTCACTCTGGATACGACGCAGTCGCTGCACGCCTCTCAATCCTGCGGGCCCACGAGCCATTGGAGACACCATGCGCCCTGCACGGGGAATGGGTGAGTGCCGCCAACGAAAGGCCTGCCTCGCGTGTTTTGTGAGCACGCAACCTTTTTAAACGACCGAGTTGTGCTTGTCAACTTCCGTCATTACCTTAAAGGCTGCGCGACGCCTTTGTGATGGCGCGCACAAGAGTGGTTTTTCAGCGAGCGCAAAGCGTCGAGTCGAAGGCAGTCGGCAGCAACGAAGCCAGTGCGCGGCGTTTCGTCAGAAGGAGCGGCGCGTCCTCCACCCACGCATCGTCCCCATTCCGAGCGGCGCGTCTATTTGAAAGGCGCGCGCGCACAGCCGCTTGACTGGTCGCCGCTCGGCGTCAGGCGGTCTGCTGTGCGGGCGCTGCTCGCGGATATCCTGAATGCGTTCCTGCAGAGGAAGTCAGTCCGCCTACAGACCCCGGCCCGACGGGCTCGAGTGCGTGCGCCGGCGCATCGTCGCGGAGACAGCACCGCCGCGCTTCCACATCAGATATCCATGACGCAAACCACCGCGCTTATCGAAGGAGTAGCTTCGCAGGGACTGCATCTGCGCAAACGTCTTTTTTTTTTCTTTTTTTGCGTTGACGCTGTCGTCTGCGTTGAGTAACATAACTAAGTTTCACACATCCACTGCGTACCGTAATCTAGCGCGAGTGCCACCATCTGTTCAGTCCTCGCACGGCTCGGCCGGTACCAGGGAACGTCACTGAGGCACTTTATCTGGTTTAACGGCCAGGTGCGCGCGGCGCCGATGATAGGACGAAGCTGTGAGCGAGCGGCAGCAGTAACTCTCCGTGCAGCGCTTCCGCGATATGGCGGTCGGCTCGGTTGTATACCTGCAAATGTGGCGGAATAGAGCAGGTGGCTGCCAACCTTCGTCTTGCACGTGAACGTCCATCTTTGGTGCCCGCAGTGTGTGTTGTTTACGATCATACATCACGCGACGTTCGACTACTGCTTTTGATCTAGAGCAAACGATTACGTGCCATTTACGATGATAACGGTGGGAAAACGGACACACGAGGCGATACATCAATCTGAGCGAAGCTACTGTTGCCCCCAAGAGGCTGCAGCTGCAGCCTCTTCCGAGCCCAAGCATTGGAATTGAGTTCATGTAGAAGGAGGTAAGGAGTCTGTAATATTTATTTATTTATTTATTTGCTTATTTGTTTATTTAAATTTTCGAGGAAGGCCGGAACTGCAAGTTCGGTGAAGAATGATCTGTCGGGTATACGAAGCGAGAGCAAACGGAGAATGGTCTAAACAATGACCATAGCTTTCTGGGTTCAAAAGAGCTGCCGGGGGGAGGCCAGAAGGACACATCCGTGCCATGCTGACCGCCACAGCGCCTATCCTCGCGACACGACCGGTAAGCTCACTTGTCGGCAGCACGCACTGCGAGCGCACTGCCAACGCAACCATAACGGCGGCCGCCGGAGCGTCTCGGCGCTCCACTTCATTCGAGCGAGGCCACATCCCTGCCTTGCGGAAGCCTCGTTACGGCGACCCTGGTGCGTTTCCTGGCAGCCGCAACAAGCTGAGCGACCGAGCCGGAAAGAGGCGTCCCACCCAGGGCGGCTGCAAAAGGACGCCACGACGTCTGAGTCGCTTGTTCGATGAGGACACTGAGAGGAGGGGCACGTCGATGAATCAACGCCTGTCCGAGAGCACGCGACGATAGTGGTGTCGTCAATTCCGGGGCGGCGGGTGATCGTTGCTGCTGGTGCGGCGAGGGGACATCGTATGAGGCACGCGTGAATTGCGAATCAACCCAGACGACCGTTGGGTTCGCCGTCGCCTGCTACAGTCACGATTTTTGAATACACGTAGCAAGGATTAAAATGGTGATAACGTTGCTACAAGCAGGGTTAGTTCTACAGGCTATAGGACGGCAACATCTCCGCCTGAGTCTCTCTTTCCGAGTCATAGGTACCTTGTCACTACGAGTCAGTCAGTTCAACCTCTCGTAGAAATGTCAGCAAAATGTGCAACACTTCCTTGCAGTCTATTCCCAATCCTTGCGGCATATAACTAACTCTTTAGAAGATTCTTACTTTCAGAACAGAAGCGCTTGGAGGACCAGAGTAAGAACGGGCGATAATGAACACTTCTAGCAAGAGCTGATTTCGTTCGAATCGCTCGTCGATGCGTCACTACGCGCGAGTCCGATGTCGTTGAGTCGTGCGTCTCCCGTAATTTTTTTTTTTTTTTTGCTCTCCTCGTCGCACTGTGCGACCAGCGCACTATATTCCAAGTGAAAATAGTGGGTTATTGTTAGTCGTCCGTGAACTTCATTACGCAAATCAGTATACTCAGACGCACGGCGTGACGTGAAGAAACCTCGACGAAAAAAATTACAAATATATATTCGTAAAAGTCTACCATTTCGTTGTGACGAGTCTTTACCTTACAAGATGTGGCGGCGACGATATGCCGAGGCCGCGAAGAGCAAGAAGAAACTCTGAGATGCTTAGCGAGAACGCGAGGCCAAAAATAGCCGGAAGCGCGTCTCCTCCGAGGCCAAGCACTCTTCTGCAGCCAAGGTCAGGAGGATAGCGGAGGCCCTCGGTGTCGGCGATGGCTCGACTGTCGAGCCTGACGCCGCTCTCAGGTGCGTCTCGAAGGCGCCGCACCGCTAAACGGTGTCCGCGGGCGGTCTCTATTAGCGGGACGTTTAGCAGCAGGGGGCACCAGGTGTGCTCTATGCACCGAGCGCGACCTCAGCGGGGCCGCAGCTTGTGTGTGTGTACACACCGCCCGGGGAATGCCTTGTCGGACACGCATCGCCAGCCAAGAGAAGCGTGCAGTGGGGCACGCATCACCGGAGCGAGATAAATGCGCGCGCATTCGGTCGTGCGGCGACGCTCGAGCGCTGCAAACAACAAGGCGTGCAATTAACGACGCGGCTTCGGACAGCGCTGGCTCGGCTTCGTTGTTGCGCCTCTCGTCGAGGTTGGGAGCAACTTGCAGGTTGTGCTGCAGCACGGGCTCGGTGGAGGTATCTCTTCTTTGCGGGAAGTACTATGTGTGCAGGACAACTTTACCGCGTGAGGGCAGCCTGACAATGACCCTCGTCGTATATTCGTGTAATTGGCTTATAGCGACGTAATAATGGGATGGAATTCTTGACCGTGTACTATGCGCGCTTGCCCGTGGGCGGTGCTAACCCAGAAGGCAAGCACGAAGTTGGTTCAAGCACCAAGTTAATGGTGCGGCCACGCCTGGGCGCGAAACAGTTTTCCTCGCGACATGCGTCGTTGCATCTGTCGATAATGCGTGCCAGTGCGCAAAAAGTCCTATAATTCTGCGGGAAATCTCAGACGAAAAATATAATGCCTCTTGTTGTCGCTATCGGTTCAGCTCAGGCGGCAGCCGTTTGTTTATTTGTATTTCCTACTTATTCCTATTTGTCTTCGGTTTACGCATCGTCAGACTAGAAAAAAAAGGAAGGCGGGGAGGGCGGCCTGATCTGAAGAAGGGATGAAACATTATAGAGTCAGGTCTCCCTATTGAAAAATTTGTATGAGAAATTGAACGAGATGTATGCATGTCGTACAGATTTGACGAGAAATTGAACGAGATGTATGCATGTCGCACAGATTTGACGAGAAATGAACGATATGAAATGCATATTGAACGAAAGCTGAGAGATATGTGCGTATAAAGCTACAGATACGCAGCCCTGCAGCACCGCCACGGCCCACTTCAGAGTAACTATAGCTGACAAAGCATACGTGCAGAAGCGTGCAAAATGATCATACATATATATAACGACAGCAATGAGAAAGGATAAGCGTACCCGTTCACTAAATATGCGAAAGAAATAGTGTGCCCATATTCTCGTTAGATCACTTTTGGAGCATACTTTATCTTTCTGCAGCGTAATGTTCAAGCGCGACGCCTCATTGGAGTGACGAAAAAAATCTTGACAGTGGCTTAGCCAATCAGCGCACACTGGAAAATATATCCCCGAAAGGAGAGAGGGAAAGACAGGGAGGTAACCAGTGTATATAGACAGGCTCAGGACCGGCTCAGAGACCTCAGGACCGCCGACCGAATCAGAAAACAATGCTCTGGACAAAACGTCACTCCGACAGTGATTGGTCCACCAATGCAAGTTTATGTAATGGCAAGCTAAACGCGTCATATGAGGTGATATACGTGTCAGTCGTACGCATTTCACGCCCCATGCGACATTCCCAGCTCGAACAACTTTTATAAAAACCAACTAGGTGGTTTCGATCCGTCCGTTCGGTGTTCGGAAATGATTTTTTTCATCAAAGCTCGCTCTCCCGTCCTGCCATCTTCAGTGGGGGCATTTGCCGGCGCGGGAGCCATGAGCCCCGTTGCGCCGGACCCTTCTACGCGCATACCCATCCAGGTGCGTGCGAGCTCTTCTCTGCCGCTGCAGTTTCTGCGGTCGTTTTGCCGATTCATTCGACGGAGGAGGTCGTTGCACGTGCTTACACCTCCACGCCAAGTTGTCTCTTCAACAACTTTTCCGCGCACATGCACGCAAGGCAACAACACGAAGAGAGAGGGAGGAAACAGCTGGAGAAAGCGCTGTCCCGAGTTGAAGCTGACGGCGCTCGGAAAAGGAGAAGGGCGCGATGGGCGCTGCTGCCACCTGCAACCTATTTCGAAATAGACTCTCGTCGATGACCTTTGCAACTTGAATAATAGCTTTATTGCCGCAGGCGAGGGCAGAAAAAACACCATGATGGTAGCGGCGCCAGTATTGCTGCGTGTACTATATACGTAGTATGCGCGCCTGATACGGCGGCTTCTGCCCCTTTGATTCGCAGCTGCGGCGATTCGCGCAGCGCAGCAGATATGCCACTGGAACCTTTATTGCCGGCCGTGGCTTCAGGCAGGAACGCCTGCAGACGGGACGGGGGGAGGGCTCCCTCCGAGAGGTTCGAAGTGGCTCCGAATCGATGCAGAGTGCGTGAGGCGAACTGCGGAGAAAGGCGCGCCCCAAGGACGACGCCCCTGTTGCACCCTGACGAGAAATGGATCCCTTTGGCGGGAATTCCTTTCCCCGCCGCGCGCGCTGTGTGCGCTATGTCGGCAAACCTGCGCCAGCGCGGCGTTCGGGACGCGACCCCTTGGACAGGCGACGGTCGTCGAGCAGTGATGCTAAGCGAGCAGTGATGAGTGAAGTGAAGCGCTGTCGGGCTTTAGCGCGAAGCTGAGTGTAGAGCAGTTAGTCGGTTAACGTTGCCGGAAACGCCGAAGGCCCATTCTGTATTTATTTATTAAAATAAGCGAGTGACCCTCCACTTTTCCGTATCGGGTATGTGTGTTTCTCCCCTCTTTAGTGGGCCGATCCCGAGGATAGTGCAGTCTAAAAATGCGAGACAACCCCGAAGGCAGCACAGTCTCATAATGTGGACTCGTAGGTTTATTCACTCTAAATATGCGAACCGATCCTGAAGACAGTGGACTAAAAAAATAACAACAAGCAGCCCGACGCTCCTCCTCCCTCACGCGAGGGGTGACGCGACATTGAGTGCCGTGCGCAGTGGCTCCCTCTCCATTCTCACCCCAACTCGCTCAGGCAGACATTATCTTTGATGAACTTCAAGTAGAGGTTTGAATCGCCTACCAACTTGTTTTATTTATTTTATTCATTCATTCTTTCAATTCCAAGCGCTAAAGTTTCGCCTTGGCTGCTGAAGAAGCCGCATTGAGGGCTTTAAGAAGCGCAGACCTAAGCATTCGATCGATCATTTCCTACAGGTGTAAGGCAGCCGTTACCGGGAATCAAACCCTCGACCTCGCACTATAGGCAACAGAACGTCGTGGCCGCTGAGCGGCCGCGGCAGGACAGACCTTTATTTACGAATCCGTACTAACGGGACTTGTACGACGCCCATGATCTGTGAGGAACGGAAAATTGTCAACAAGTGTGCTGTTGCTGTTGTCGTCCACAGTATAGTGCACGATAACAGCAACAGCACGCGTAATGCGAGCACGTGGGATCGTTCCCCACCTGCGGCAAGTTGTTTTTTCATCCACTTTCATTGCCATTAATTTATAATTTCCTTAATTCAATTAGTAAGTACAAGTAATTTCCCCTATGTTGTCCTTAGCGTCTTTGTTGGCTTCTCATCATACACTATAGTAGGTATTTCGTGTTCTTGCAGGACTGTGAGCTCTTAAATATGACACGTTTAACAACAACAAGAGCAAAAAAATTGGATTGCTTTCTTATAGTTACAAGAGCACATAGAATACTCGAGCGTTTTTCCAATGAATTTTCTATGCCGATCGTCGGTCCCTTTCGCTGTCTGCGGGGTGTCTGTTGCCTTCACTCTGTGATGTCAGTAAGCAGGTTGAAGACGATTCTCGGCATGTTTCCCACGATGGAGTCGAATGTCAAGTCCCGAACTATCAAGTCTTGAGCCGCTATTGGCCAAACCCCATATACCGATTCGAGGCTGCATGGTTATTTCTACGACTTGCTTCCTTCTTTGAGAATTTCATTCTTTACATAGCCCTCTTTCTTCCTGCTTGTTCCGAGTGCAAAATTGTATCGTGACCCAAAGACTCTGCAAAGCGGGCTATGACACCATGCATGATGCCCCTTACTCTATGACTACGCCTGTGAGCGGGCCACGGCGAAATGAGTAATGACATATTTTCATCGAATGAACAGGAGAGGAAAGTGTCGC
The DNA here is from genome assembly GCF_050947875.1 of Dermacentor variabilis. Taxonomy (NCBI): domain Eukaryota; kingdom Metazoa; phylum Arthropoda; class Arachnida; order Ixodida; family Ixodidae; genus Dermacentor; species Dermacentor variabilis. The sequence goes on from NC_134568.1 coordinate 136,769,976, forward strand.
ATCTTTGCGTCTGCGGCTCGCATTCAGAGCTTGCGCTGAGGCCCGCGAACAAGTCTCACGAACTGCTTCAGCGAACCTTCAACGACGCTTGGACTGTCGCGACGCCTTTCGCTAAGACCAGCTTTTATGTCTCAGGGGCTGTGCTGCTGAGTGCCAGGGCCTGGGTTCGATTCCCGGTCGTAGCGCGCCCGCATCGGAATGCAAAAGCGTTCGTGTACTTTGGTTGAACTGCGCGTTAAAGAACTCGGATGGTCAAAATTTATCCAAAGCCTCCATCTACTGCGTCTCTCGCATATAGTGTTGCGTTAGGGTGTTAAGATCCACAAATCAGCCGACTTTCGGCCGGGCTGGCAAGTGTGCACGTGCCAAGGCTGAATTTCGGTTTGATGTAGATTGTCCCCACATTACTTGGAATACTTACTGATTAAAGACAATTGTATTGGCTCGGAAGGTTCACTTGTGAACGCACGCACACGAACGCGCTCAGCTGGCTTAACGCACTTGACGGTGCATTGAACGCGCTGACAGGGCTTCGGTTTAGATGTGAATCCGTTGAAGGCGCTATACATGTATATGGTATACACGTACACGAAGAAAGATCAGACAGCGCTAATCTGTATGGTTCGGCTTTAGCAATAACTGGTATACTAACCATCAACTGAATTTTTCATAGCAAAACGAGTGAGGACTATGTGGCGCCATTCGGTTAACTCACGCACGTCACATACAACGTGGGGAATTTCACTGGTCCGCTTGGAGCGAATATTCCGGCCTCTCAGCGTCTGTCCGCGGGGAGAACACCGACAACTCGGTTTGCGCTCCCTCGCCACGTTAATACTGACGCTCCAATTGAGCCGGTGGAATTCATCCACAGCAGGAGACACATATAGAAGGGCAGCGAGTCGTCATTCGCCGATGCTGGCACGAAATATATCAAAGCTTCTAAGCCGCATGTTTCATGTGCTGCAGCTTGGGCTCACAGACAGACACCACGAAATGTCTCGCGATCGCTCCTTGCGCGCGCTCGCACCTATACTTTCGCACCGCGCGAATTTGCGTCTTCGTAATGAAACAGAACAAAGGTCGAGATAGTGCGCGTTAAAGGAGAGGCCTCTGCGTCTAATTTACCTCCAAGTGGAGAACATTTTTCAGTACCATCAAGACCAACAGGTCACAAGCGAATCTAAGCCTTCTATTCAGTGCGCACATGGCCTCTCGCCTATTTTCATTTTCTGTTATTCTCAAGCTCTCGTCACGTGGGCGACGAACTCTCTACAACTGTACGATCGTAATCAAATGTACGCAACGGTGGCATCAGCTCTGGCAACGTAGTCCATGTGCATTCGCATATTCCAACTCCTCGCGCCGCCGATTGGTTCGGCAGCTTTGCGAATAATGCGGTCGCACAGCTGAGAAGTCGAGCCGCGAGCGACTAAACTGAAACACTCGCTTTTACAGACACGATGCCCGCGGCCTTTTCCTTTTCTTTTTTAACCCCTTTCCAGCACGCAATAAATTACTTCCATAGCGTCCGTCACTTGGCGTCCAAGTTGGTCGCGCGACCTGCGCTATATACACTCGCCTGTGTCCGATGGAAGCCGACGCTCTCTTTGGGTGGAAGAGTGTTACCTGGTTTGGGAGGGGTCGATTGCCTCGTGCTGTGAGAGTTTCACGGATCGCCTGGTCTGCCACTGTAGGACCGTCGTGTTCCGTAAGCTCGCGCAGTTTTTTGTGCTGGAACTACGGCAGGACATCTTGGCCATGGCGTTGTCCGTAGCCTACAATGCCCATTTACGAAGGCAGCTCGAATGCTACCACATGGCTGGACCAATAATCCGGCAATAATACATCATACGTCACAGTCCTTTTGAGTCCTGGATGGTTCGTGTGCCTTGTATGCCCCCAGCTCTGACGGTCTCTTCCCTCAGGTGCCCGCGAATGCAAACCGGTTCCGCTGTAGACCCGTAAAATCCGGCCATGCAGCCGACGCCATTAGCCCGTTTGTTTGACGATGTCTTAGCCGACTAATCGAACATGCCGACAGGTGGGGTCGCATTTGCGTCTATAGACGACACATAGAGCCTTTATTGATTTATCATTATTGATTGTTTCACCTTTTTCATTATGCCATAGCGGCACTGTGGCGCCTTCTTGTTGCCAACACTGTGTCGGGAGTATCAATCTAAAGGAAACTTATCACACCCAGAAGCAACAAGGCGGGAGTTCGCAACCGATCCGTCTGCAGCATGTCCGCGACCGCCAATGGAAGTAGGTGCGAAAATGAAGCAGATACGTGAGCCCGCTTCAATACGATCAGTTCAAAACGTGCGCTAACTGCAGGGCATATATTCAGCTTGTCCTCGTTACATCACTGAAATCGGAAGTGGGTGTCACGTGTTATAACAAGCTGCGGACTTAGCCCGTTGAGTTAGCCCTGTGCAACGGTTGGCAGCCGCACCATGAAACCCTCACCCCCTCGACGAAAGCTGGTCGCTCACCTCCACATAGACCATTATTTCCTCTCTCTTTCAAGACTATTCTGCATTCGACACGGGATAAGAATGATCCTGTGCTGTCGCTTTTCTTGGAACACTGAGGGCCCCTCTCACCTTCTATCCCTATCACAGTGTGTCCTGCGCGCACTGAGACGGACTGACCGATACGAGCAGGTTTATTCGATTGAACCGAGTTTCTCTGCTGCACTTAGGCCCTCTGCGCCGCCGTCTTCGATTGCACGGGTGCAAGGCAGGTATCGCCGCTGTGCAGTGCATCCTTCAACCTTGCAGCGGGTGGGCGCACCACAACCGGCACCACCTGCACCTTTTTCCTTTCAGAAGCCGTGCACCTACACAGAATCGAATAAACCTAACATCTGCCTCCCGCACTTCGGTGCAGCGAAATGTAGCATGTGTACAGTTCACTATAAGCATGTGAAAAGCAGAAGATTTTTGTATCCTACTTGGGTTGGACGCGCGTCGCTGACAGTGCTCGAGTTTTGCTCTGAGCACAGGTCTTCAGGCACAACGTTCGTTCCCAAAGCGTGAAATACGCTTGCGAGTATAGTGTATGCTCCTCGCGTTGCAACAACCTGTAGGGTTTTTTCTTTTCCTTTTTTTTACATATTGCAGACTTTCCTCTTCCGTACGAATCGACACTGCTGCATGACGTACAGTGACAGCCTGGCTAATGTGGTTTATCTTGTTTATTAAACTAAATGTCGTATGTGTTTATGTGTTAAGTGTAAATCATTCCCTTGGACGGAACAATTTCGCCAGGGTAATAGGAGTATATCATGTTTTGTAAATCTATACTATCAGGTGTGCTATTTCGACGACGTATAGTGTACCTTCTACACGCGGGAGATTTTTGTCTAGGGGGAAGAGAAAAGTTGGGTAATGTGCAGCACGCTGCCCCAGGAAGGAAGAGGGAAAAAAGAGAGGGAAGGTGAGGGACTTAGTAAGTTCTGCGGGGGTAAAGGGAATTTAAAGAGGATAGGAGAGATTAAATAAAGTAAAAAAAGAAGCCAAAGAAATATTACGTGGATCCCATGCACTGTGGGAATCGACGTAAGCCTCCAGTGCAAGCGAAGCTTTCGGTGCTGTTTGCTTTGATTCACGATGATTAGTGGGGATGTTTACAGCGTTTCTACAGCGTTTAGTACAATATGAGAGTAGTGAGTTGATGGTAATGTTACCTTGCCTGCACCACTGCTCTTTGTCTGAGTAATACACAGAAAACAGAGCACCCGCCGTGGTTGCTCAGTGGCTATGGTGTTGGGCTGCTGAGCACGAGGTCGCGGGATCGAATCCCGGCCACGGCGGCCGCATTTCGATGGGGGCGAAATGCGAAAACACCCGTGTGCTTAGATTTAGGTGCACGTTAAAGAACTCCAGGTGGTCAAAATTTCCGGAGTCCTCCACTACGGCGTGCCTCATAATCAGAAAGTGGTTTTGGCACGTAAAACCCCAAATATTATTAGAAAACAGAGCGAGACGTGTTTGCTTGAGGCGTTGTGGTGCATCATTGTTCATAATATTCGAGAGGGTTAGAATTGTCATTGCCTCATACGATCCGTGGCATCGTGGCTGAAGTGCTAAACTTTAATTGAATCATCGGGTTGAACGTTCCAAAACCACAATTAGATTATGAGACACGCCGTAGTAGCCGATTACGGATTAATTTTGACCCCCTGGAGTTCTTTAAGGAGCACCTAGCTCTAAATGTACAAGCGCTTTTGTATTTTGCCCCCGTCGAAATGCCGCTGCCGTGGTCGGGATCCAACCCGCGACCTCGACCATAATCGCAAATCTACCACGGCGGGCACAGAAGTGTTGATTTGGCGTGCGGCCGCTTTTGTAGTGTTGCCTAGACGCTACGCTGTTGTGGCTTTGCGTCTCCACGCCGTGCGTCAGTTGTCCGCTTTACAAATTTACATTGTGTTTATTTTTCAGAAATAGCAGAAACGTACGGCACCGTATGTTGAACTTAAATTTATCCAGTTTGTCCACAACCGGCTGTCGTCTCTAGTAGTAGCGCTTCGTCGCCTTCTAAAGTCACCTTTTCCCCTTCCCGCCCTCCTCCACGTATACGGGAAATGCGAGCGAAGGTTGACAAGGCTGTCACTCACTCGTTTCGTGGCTGCGTCGGTTCTACCACTTCTGTGTCTCCTCTCCCTACCTTCCCTCTGGGCTGTTGCAGTTTCTGCAATGCTTTTGCTATGTGTCACGGATAATTACAACTTTCACGATGATATTGTGGCGACGCCCAGGGAGCTCCAGAGGGCATTGTGATGACCGCCGATGAAAAGGTCCAAACGAGTTTCTCGCGTCGCCTTTCGTCTCTGCCACGCTCCTGCCATGTACCTGCATGCTCTGAGCCACCTCCCGACGTGGCGTGCAAGGCAGCAGCAGTGCAAAAGTCGAAGGAAGAGGCAAAAAAAACCTCGCTTTAAAATTTCACATAAAGGCGATGCAGCGCGCGATAACTCCTAAAAAAAGTAGATCACTCTGTCCGCATTTCCTCGAGGAAAGGAGCAAACCGTTTAGAGGCTTCTGTGCTGATGACGATATGGACCGACGGTTTTCCGTCCAGTCTATCCAACGTGGTCACAGAGATGACAGGCCGTTTCCTCGCAGCCTCGGTTCTCGCGCGCAGGGCTGTTGGCCATTGCGGAATGAATAGGCATTTTTATTCGTCAGCTCGTGTTATCCCAGGAGAAAGATGAACCTGCAGATCCTAGTCCAAACTAAGGAGACAGAATGTGGTAAAATTGGTCCAGCTTCGCTATGACCAGTGTTAACTTGTGGCTGTGCCCCTGCTAGATATTGGCCAGGAAATGCACCGTAGCTAAAGCAACATAAAATTCCTATATGGCTGTAGAGCACTACTGGGTTTTTTGTTACGGATAGGCTGCGTCACCGAGGTAGAGTTTATACTCTCACCAACGCCAGTGAAACGGGCCAGGCTCAGGCACGGATAAACATTGCTCGCAGGCGGAACGTTGTTAGTACAGCGCCTAGACTTGAACTCTTGATTGTTGTACCGAACCACGCAACGAAATTATGAAGACAAAGCTTTACTGACAGCAAATTGCGATAGGCGAACAGGTGCATTGTTTAAGCTCCTGTTCGCCGCAAGGTTACCATTCGTGTGTGACTGAAGCGAAATGGAAAGCAGTTTACTGCAACAATGATCTCTATGCAGTTCATTAACGTAATTTATAAATTACAGCATAGTCGCTGTAAAGTTGAGCTGCTTTCCTCCTCTGTGAGTCAGCAGTTTCTCATCGACAGCTTGAGGGCAGCACGAGGTATCGATGCGCGGACATGCAGCTGTGTGAGCTCACACTCCGGCACCGAGCAAAAACGCATCTTGCCTGCAACTGCACAAGAACCGCATTTGCCCAGGTTACGATCTGGAACCCTTGCTCGGTGTAGCTTATTACCTCGCTAGCCAAGCTGGCTAGTTCCAGAGTAAGAGAACGTAACGTGTCTTACCAAACGTTATAAGCAGCGCTCATTGTAAGGCTAGATTCGCGCGTCTGTCGTAACGTTTCCTCGCGGATGACATTCGTTGGCCAGTGGCGGCTCGCGTACCGGGGTTCGTTACGTTACACTTGCATGTGGCGTTTCCGGTGGCTGTGTATAGTGTGATTATGCATTAACTCGTGAAAAAAAATCGTGCGCTCAGCCCCCACATTCATAGCCCAGAGGCTTCAAATGAACCGTTGCTTCGTCAGATGATCGGAACCTTCTGTGGCAATGACGGTGTCTGGCGAGCAGCAGCGATGGTAGCGAGCAGCACACAGCGGGCTCGCACTCCTTCCCGTCTCTGCAGCAGCGCCGCCTATACACTCAAGCGTCACGCGACGGCAGTGGGGGTGACCTCGCGGTTGCGTCACAATACGCTATCTGCACGGCGGCTTGTTGGCACGGGCCTCACTTTTCTTTGTTTTCCGCTGCCTCTGACTTTATGTGGCTTCTACGTTTAATCGGCGCCGCGTCACCCGTCGCGGAGCTCCTCCAGCAAAAGTCGAGGCTAATCGGTGCTTGGCTGCTGCCTCCACGCGAGCAACTGTCGGAACGGGACAAAAAGTTGCATCCATGCAATGTCATCGGCGTTTTCTTTCGCTCTCTCTTTCTTGCTCGTGTTTCTTCGCTCTGCTTAGCAATGAATAGCGTACGCGAGAAAGAAAAATCGCCAGGACTTCATATCGCCGGCAGCGTTAGAACAGTGCGTAAAAAGTGAAATAGACGGCTCGGACCCATAGAACGCAGGCCGGAGAAATGGCTCCTGTCATCAGTGTCTTGCGTGAGACAGAAGAGAGAGTGCAGTGGAAGCTGAGAAGATTCATAAAGCGTTCCTTTCGCGTATAGCTCACCGCATAGCGCAGTCATACTGTGCGTCGCAGCCCCTTTTTTCCCCTCGGGTGCGACTGCTGGAGAGTGTACACGCCAACTTAGCTGCGAAAACTCGGCTGCCAGGCTCACAAGACAACACGGCACGGCGGCGGCCGCTAAGGGTTTTTGTGTGCGTTGCGGCCGCTAAACCCACATGAAGCCCCTAGAAAGTGCGTGAAAGGTCGCACTCTTACTAAAGGAGGTGTACGCCTACACACAGCGGGAAGACGTCGAAGCCGTCCTTCAGAGCGCTTACGCGCATTGCTGTTTGCATTCCGGTTTCGGTGGTGATCGCCTGTTTAGCAATGAGTCCAAAGCTCGTCCATATATGCTGTCCAAGACGAGGCTGCGGCGTTATCCCAGCAGGTCACGTAAGAAATGCTGAACTGTATTTTATGACTCCCCGGCGCAATCAAACTCAAGCTGACTGTGTAAATAGAGCAGACTTGCGAAGTACTGTCACATTTAACGCGGGCCGAAGTTAACTGAAACATCATTGAGACATACCGTAGCATTACATGCCGTTGTGAAAAGTTCCATATCATTTTGGACCGTAGCAGAGCCAGTTTGAAGAGGCACTAGTAGAAAGTGTTAATTGCGCTCATGGAAAAGCACGCAGGTGGCAGGTAGTGGGAACAGATGGTTGGTGTTGCCACTTCGAAATGCCCGCTCTAGCTTCCCGCCAGGTCACTTCGTTGACTGTGGCATCACGTGACCGAGGCCACAGGTAATCGTTACAGTGCGTAGGAAAAAAAAAAAAAGAATATTCTGACAGGCGATGAAGAATTTTTTTTTTCTGAGCGCTAAAGGATAAAAAACGTACAAATACCGCAATGTTCTTGACGTCACACAAAAAATGTCATCGGCGTTGTTCTAAGTTTGGGCGCGAAATTCAAAGATGAAATTTTCACGCTCACGTTCTCCTAAGCCATCTTTTTCAGCCGGACAGAGTCAAACATGTTCTAATAAAAGCAACCTAACAGTGTATCGTGCTTTATTGTTTTCCTATAGTATATTTTAAACTTGCGCACGAACGTCAGTTGAGAGCAGTTTTCGTCATTTCGCAAGCTACCTGCGAAATGTTGCCACCGTGGACATGTGTGGAAATGGGGATTCCGTGTTGAGCTACGTGAGAGAGAGAGAGAGAAAGAAAGAAAACAATAAATCTAGTCTCCTCTGTTTTTACGTTACAGACATATCGAAAAGTGGCACAGTTCAACGGCGTGCAGTTTTCTCAGATGTCATACCTTCGGTGAACGCAGGCCTTCTCTGTCAGGGAGAGCTTTGCGTCTGGTTCGTATAATCTCTCAGCTTATCTTTTTGTCTTCACTGCGCCGCCAATGAATCCCGTAGGGTATAATCCCACGATCAGAATAGCTTCTAACCGATCCCCGAAATGACACTAGCGGCAATCGCAACACAACTCACCAACACCTGCGCTACAGGTACAGTCCTGCAAGGTAAAACGGTCAAATTTTGCGTCTAGTGTCGAAAAGATTGTGAGGTGGAAAGTGGCAGGCGCTCATATCTTTACGTACGCGAGCGACGCTTCCAATCGTCCTACTCTCCCGTCGCGATGTTTCTCCGCTGCCGGCGTACGTGCGTGCGTGCCCGTGGGAGAATTATCGGCGAGAACCCAAACCGCACACAATGCGGCCGCCGTCCTAACAAAGAAAGGAAACGTATGTATATACACAACATGGGCCGTCTCCTCCCTCTCCCCTTCCTATGTGACGTTTCTGTGACGTCACGCGCCCATGATGTCACCCTGGGAGGCATGGCAGATATAACCACGGCCGGAGCGCTCGGGCGGCATTTCAAGTTTCCGCTTGGAGCTTTTCCGGAGACCGTGTGCCGCCGCCGCTGGCTCGCTCGCTGATCGCACGGCCACCCGCGTGCTCCGACCGACGCACACGTGTTTGACGTTTGCCGACCGGCCATCCGCGATGCTGTCACGCACCGCTCCAGCCAGGTACGTGCCGTGGTGAACGCCGCTTCTCGGCACTGGCAACCGGCGCGGGGCTTGAGCCCGTGCTGGCAGCCGAGAGGTCAGCTGCTCCAAGTTGTCCCGAAAGTGCGGAGGCTTCGGTGTTGTCGAACGCAGTGTCTGTTGTGGTTGCTTTAGCAGCGAGATTACTTTTCTGTAAATTGGCAGAGCCACGCACGAGTGAGTGTTCGTCGATGTCATCGCGTCAAGCGAATATACGTGTTGACTGTGGTTCATGCACAATGCCAATGAGTGAAGTTTTTTTCTCGCCACGTTTTGTTTGAAGGCGACGCGAATTAATATTAGCTTGCTTCTTCTGCTGTAGTTGTTTTCCATGGTTTCCTTTAGTAGCCTAAAATGGATGGATGTACCAAACGTTCCAAGTAATGTTTCGTCTTAAGCATATTTGCTGAGGAAGTGAGAAGAGCAATCGCGAAGTTTTGTCCTCGCTTCAATGTTATATATATATATATACTTGGAAATACATTGCAGGCCCAACAATGGGCATTGAGTAAGCGGCGCTTCGCAATGACCATCGTTTTTCATTATATGCGCAATATGAATAAACGCTATATAATATGTACAACTGATGATAGAATTCTTATCAAACACGCATGGATGCAAAGTTGCGCTGCATAGTCCGAGCCAACGTAAGCATGTTCTGCCGGCAAAAAGAACGGAACGAATAAATTTGGATGCGACATGCAAAAAAAAAAAAAACGATATATAGCTACTTACAACAAGAATGTTAACAGGTAGTAAGGCAGTGTAACTGTGAAAGAAACAGTGTAGTAAAGACCAAGTGCTCATCCAATAGCGGCAGTAAATGAGTACAAAGATTAAAGCTCAGAAACAAAAACGTGGAATTTATTGCCGATTTTAAGCGATTGGCCAGTTAAATATACATTATAATTATTATGTTTTAGTACATTTGACTTCATGCTACGTCATTTTCCCTTGTATCTGTCACACTGAATGTATCGGTTTTGGCAGATTTGCAAGTGCAACATAATTTCTCACGAGCTCAGACGACAACCACGCACTGTACTGCTAATCCCGACCGCGGCGGTGGCCGCCGCAGTTGACGTTAAAGGGACACTAAAGTGAAACAATAAATCAGTTTAGACTAATGAAGCATTGTTTGAGAACCCTGTAGGCTGTTATTTCAAAAAAAATAGTTTGATTATTAGATGAGAAAATGGTCCAAGTATCAGTATTTGAATTTCGCGCCGATACCCCAGCGCCGGTACGTCAGTGTGACGTCAGGGATTCCAAAGTATGTTTTCGAATTTGGGCCGCGTTGCCTGAGTAAAGGCTCCCGAAACTTGCCATGTTTAATATTTGGTTCCTTTAGAACACAATGTAGTTAATCTGTACCGCGCTATATATAATTAGTAGGCGCTAGAAGACGCCATCAAAATCCAATACGTCACAGCCACGAGGTGCGGGAACTCAAGTAGGCGTCGCCACCCGTATTTCATTCTTGCGCTTTTTCTGGCTTACCAAACGTCTTATTGTTGTAAGAGTGGTGTTTTTGGTGTTGTAGAAAGGTAATTTACTGATGCAGAAGAAATCATTTTTCACTTTAGTGTCCCTTTAACGAACCCCCGGTGATAAAAATTTTTCCGCGGAGCCTTCCACTGCTGATCCATCCACCGTTCAAAAAGTTAAACCTCACATTTTGTCTTTGCTCCAGAAAAAATCGAAGATTGCGCGAGTAGCGACTAGCATGGAGATGACATTTTTTTGTACGAGGTTCATGCTCTCGCAAGATGCAGAAAAAAAAAGAGAAGAAAACAATGAAATAAAGATAAGGGACACCCTATGTGCTGGTAAAAGGACGCAAATATTTATTACGTTACACCTACATCTCTCACGATTTATCACTGTATTCAGCGCAAGTTTTCTTTATTATATTGCTTCTTGTTTATTAACCCGTGCCAATACTGTGATAATTATATACTGCTTAGTTTGATAACGTTTCAGTGTAAATGAAAACGCCTTTGTGTTTCTTGGGTAGCCTTGCTCTTACCTATTAGTGCTCGTTTTATTAGGTATTTATACACAGGGCGTTTCAGCGAATACCTTCAAACATTTCTTAAAGGTTGCCCGTGGCAGATAGCACAATTGTAGTTCGTGAGCTGGTCTACTCGAAGAGGCGGGCATTACTTGCACAAGAAATTGAAATGCGTAATCGACTAATCAACAAAAAAGCACTAATTATGTTTTTAACTAATTACCTTATGGCCCATATTGCAATTTACCAACTTTAGCCGTGAAGTTCGCGAAGTGGATCCACCTGGAATAAATTCTCAGGATGACACCAGTTTTGAGATATTAATTCCCGAATATTGCGCAGAAATGCATTGGCGGTCGACTTACTTTCGTAACAAAACGTCGTTTTATGCACTGAATATATATATATATATATACGACCAGTAAGCACAAAAAAATACGACAACAGAAAATGTGTTATCAGTATGTCCTGTGCAGCTTCGCAATTACGCTATTGCCTGTCGTTATTTAAAACTTCAAAGGCCTCAACTTAACGTGCTTAGTGCGGAGGATGCTGAAGCTGGTCACTCCTGCTAGCTGAATGGATGCACGGCTGCGTTCCGAACGGCAATTTCCTGGCTTATTTTCGTCGGTGTGAAGATCTCCTCGGGTCGAACGACGCACACATGTCGATACATGTGCGGGCTCCACGGAGAAAAAACAGAGCGCCCACGTCTACCCGCTGGTTGGTGTATATCACAGAGAAGGCACTGATACATTAAGGCTTCCTTGCGGCGTGGCTCGTGCTGAATGCGACCGAAAATTGGGACCAGCAAGCGCAGTATTCTGTCCCGCAATCGCCACGGTACAGTGACAAATACCTTTTATGCATTGCCGGATCTATCCCATATTAGGGATGGTCGATTAATTTTTTTCTTCGATTAACGATTAATCGTTCATCATTTTAACCTTTAATCGATTAATCGCTTTCGATGCAGAGTTTTGTCATCGATTAATTAAATAATTAACCAACATTTTTGTCAGGCACTTTTAAAAAGGTTGAAACACAGCTGTATACTTTTGTAGTGTTTGAGAGGTAGAGCCAAGTTTGAAACACAAGTGTATAAAGGTTTGATAAAGGATAATGTTTAATTTGGCAGCGACTAAATATGCTAGTTCGCACTAGTGGCTTTTGAAAGGATAAACAGTATATGTTATAAGATGACAGTTAGTGCTGAAGTAAATAAGATACATGGCACTAGTGAATCCCTGCACAGTACAGTTAAACAAGAAATAAGAAAAGTGGCAACAGTGAGAGGTGTATTGAGAAGAAAAACAGAAGCGCGAAAGAAACAAGGACGCGACCTGTGGACACGACAAGCGCCAGTCCTGTGTACTGGTCTCGACCTTGTTTCTTTCGCGCTTCTGTTTTTCTTCTCAATTGTGAACCAACTAGCCCAAGAAGTTGTTCTGAAAGGTGAAGTTCAACTGAAATATGTGCAAGAAATTGCAATATGCAGAGGGGAAAAGAAAATTACTGGTTTAGCATTTTAAACAACATGCTCTTTTCTACAGAGCGAAGGAATGTCAATTGGCTGGGATGTTTGGGTGAAACCGACACCTTCTCTGAATGGCCACAGAATCAGCATGCGAGAATAGACGTTCGGACGCTATATAGATTTACTGGAATCGACATGAACCCCGTCGCTGTGTCAAATACATGCTCCAAACGCATGCTGTGCCACGTCTTCAGTGGACATGGAGTGGCACGACGATCAACGACCGGGTTCCTTGAATTGCGAGGGCATTTCAAGCCCGCGGCTTCGGATGGCGTGTGGAGGAAGAGCGCTCGGCGCGGCATCACTCGGGACTCTGAAAAACAGTCGACAGTCGCTCGACCACAGCCGCACAGTCACAGCTCGTGCGCCGCCATTCCAGTACGATTTCAAACTTTTCGCGTCGCTCCTGTCAAACTCTCGAAAACGAATAATCAACCAGTCGATTAAATGAAAGGTTGACATCGATGAATATTAATAGTCTTGCGGGATGCATTTAATTGATTAATCGATTAATCATTCACCGATGTTACCTACCCTAGAGCGTATGATTACGGATCTAGCATAGAATCATCCCTAGCTCTTACCAGCTGCAACAGAGCTCGTGTAGAATGTGCGGAATTTTGTCATACTTTCGAAGTCAGGAAAAAAAAAATATTATCTTTCTGAGGAACGCTTGTCTGATTAACAAGCTCGACACCACGACATCGAACAAGTTTACGATTCTTTCTATATTTCTTTTCCTCCGTCTCGCCGTCTTTCCCTAAAAATAAGCGCACGCTTATCTGTTCACCCTGCATAGAACGCCCATGAGCCATACTTTTTTGAGCCATGAATTTTTGTAAAGCACTCCAGTGTTACCAAGTCCAAGCGCTGGATCACGGTTTTCAAGGTATACACTGAATCAGCGAATATGGCATGGATTGCAGTTACATCATGATCATTGAAAGCGATCGCTGACTGAGGTATGTGATCGCCGAGGTAGTGTTCAAATAACCAGCATATGGGGAAAAGAAAGGGGTGTTTGTGTCCAGTGCAGTTCAGTTGTCAGGGGAGAAAAACGAACGGCGACAAACGAACGGTGCAGGCGCGTTAAATCGACGTAGCAGACGACAGCTCCGTAGTGTCGTGTTTAATATTCTTTCTGTTAGTATTAGGCACATAAAGTATTTCATCTTATGTTTAAAACTGTTCTGACATATTTAACACGAGTGTATGCTGATTAAAATTGTGGTTAATAATCGGCTTACTGACACGTGACCTAAGGGACCTTACGTCAATAGCATTGTTGTGTTGTCATGGCTATCATGGTTCGTTGGGCACCTCCGCAGCTGTGATGCGCTTCTGGTAACTGCCTACGGCAAACTGAAGACGAAACCTACGAAACCAGTAATTTTTGGGCGTTTCTGTTGGACCCGTGCAGCACAATGGCTTGTTTTAGTGTCTCGTAAGAGGTCGCTAACAATTCCATGCCTGGCGCTTCAACGGTGCAACTTCATCGCATGCAAAAATGTGGTCTCCGAAATGTGAGTTCACTCTGGCGAGCGAGTGGCCACTATTCATGCCTCACATACTTTGTGAACAGTCATTTATGAATACACACGTTTCTTAGTTCCCTTAGCCTTAACACTTTAGTGACGATGTGGTTTGTGTGGTCTCGCTCACTTAGGCTTTATAGCGTACTACTTGACTACATGTGCGCTTATGTGTGCTCATACCACTCTGTTTTCTCGTTGCAGTTCTTGGGCGTTCTCCTCGGGAGTGTTTTAAGAACAGCAAGGGAAAGTTTTTGCACCATGACAGCTATTCCGGTTGGATTATTCTCTAGGTGAGTTTTCGTCTGTCACAGTTTTTCAATTTTTTCGGAGGTTAGAGTCGTGCCAATAGGAGTAAGCTGTCTTAGCAATGGATGCTTGTCGCGATTGCTTGCTAGAAGCGTCTATTTCATAGAGGCCTTAGCGTCTTAAACGGTACTTCGAGTACACTAAGCTTATATTGGGGCCATGGTTGCTGTCTGGCAATTTTCAGCAAGGCTCTAGAGGCATGGAGCAAGTTTAGTGGGGAAGCTGGGAGCCTAACTCAACAAGATCTCTTCCCATTGTTTCACACATTGGAAATCTACCCAACTGAATCACAAGGTAACTATTTGCTTCCCAAAGCCTGATCCCCTCCTTTTTTCGTTTCTTTTTTTGCTGTTTTTCAGCGCTCTGTTTAGTACCCATGCAGCAGCTCCTCCTTTTTATTTATGCGCTTTTTGTAAGTTAATTTGCCATGGAAGTGGACTGAGAGCGGAGTTCTGTAAATATCTGTGCAAAGGTAAGCAACAGCCCTTATGCTAGTGCCTGAGACAAGTTCTGTGCTCTCTCCCTTCGTTGCTTTCTTTCTTAGTTTTCTGCTGACAATGCTTTTTGCCTGGCATCACTTCCCTGATTCGTCACTCCTTTATTTGCAACTTCATGCCATTTAACTGTAGTTTACTGGTAGCCTCAGTATGGAAGCCTTCAGTATCACATAATAGGTAATTACTCATTGCCAAAGCAGAGCTTCTGTCACTGCCACTTAGAAGTCACTGTGAGTTTTTGTGATAGGTGTTAGGTTGCACATGCATAAAAGTAATGACAGATTGTTGGTGCCAGGAGATCACGCTGTTGCCGGCCAGATCAAAGTTTATAGTGCACAAGTGGCTTTTCTTTTTAATGCTAATAGTAAATTCCTTCCTATTTGTGCTGAAATATTATATTTTTATAATATGAAGTGAACTTTGCTATTTTGTATTTATGAAATGATGGCATAACATGCTTTGGTGTTGTCCTTCCTAGCACTTCTTTTCTCTTTTACTTGTGTACCTACGTCTAGCATGCCTTTTGAAGCACTATTAACACTAATCATTTGCCAAAATGTTTACAGTAGTCTGAAGTGGAGAACATAGGCCAAAAGCTGGGCAATATTAGCCATTTATTATCTTGTTGTGCTTTCTCTTGTTTCTCTGCCTTTGGGCTGATTAGCTTTCATCTAAACCTGTTTAGCCTAGTGTGCAAAAGGTATCAGCCTAAATATTCAGAATATGTCGCACAACACAATTGTCACAAAAGGTTTCGTATGTTTCTTCCTTTTCTGTTTTGCAGTTCATGAAATGTGGCAATGTTCTCACACCCATAATAACACTTTCACTGTGGGAAGCTTCTGTTTCTTCGCTTCGGAAATGAAATATGCGCATGAAAGACGGTAAGCAGGAGACCAGCAACATAATTTTCGAAACCAAAAGCATATGTACTGCCCTTTGTAATTAAGACGCTAAAAATCTTAAATCAGATGACCAGAAACGTTAAACACTTCAAACCCAATGATAAATGTCGTGAGGCTTTTTTTTTCTCTTGAGTTCTGACCACGCACCATGGTTGACTATGTGCAGGTTATCCAGGTCCCAACCTCTCTCAAAGTCTGTAAAAGATGTACGTAAACTTCTCATGAAAAGGAGGTCAGAATCTGGTAAGTACTATTTTACTTGTATTTTGATAGATGTTCACAAGTTGTTGTCAAAGGAATAGCACAAAAACAGCATGAAAGATCAGCCACGAACACACAGACACATGCTTTCTTGTGGTTTTTGTGCTTTCCTTCATAAATATATGTTACCAGTTTACCCATGCTTCAACGTTACCTTACAAGTTGCATCAGTGATGTGAAATTTTGTGTTATCTATTATGCACAAAATTTAAAAGCAAATACATTGCTATGGGCCAACATATTGGCAACAGCATAGCCAACTTTTATATCACCAGGCATTTGCATAGTTAGTATTCTCGATAGTGCGGAAGAAGGCGACGTGGCTCCTGTGATGACACACAGCTGTTAAATATATGGTGCACCACTGTCAAGCTATAGGATGAGTAGTGGGCACATTATCCTCATTTGAGTGATGGCTAGCGCTACTGTTAGAGCTACACTCGATATGGCACTGCAGTCGAAGCTATAGCAAGCGTCAAGTAATCAGGAGCACAGGCAGGCAAATGCATATGTCCTCGTGACACGTGCCCCTCAATGTCAGAGTATTGTCTGCTTTGTAGCCCCAGAGAAAGCCTCATAGCTTCCACTCAAGTGCTACATTTCTGTGAAACAGAGGATGGCTTAATAAGGAAGCAACCTTGACAGCTAGCAAAACAGGTATGCTGTTGCAAGCTTTTTGTCTTTCTTTTTTGCTTGCACCACTATGTTTGGTTTGTTCAAGAAATGTTAGTTGTACGGAAAAATTGTGTATACTTTCTTGTAAGGGGCATAGAAGAGCCGCTAAAGGGGCTTGAACTTTATTGTCTGTAGTTTGTTCTCAAGCCTGCATGAAAAATATAGTGTCCGCTCATCTTAGTTGCTCCTTCAAGATACCCATATGCCTGCCTCAGTTGATGAAAAAAACAAATTCAGACTGCTACAGTACTTCATGTAACATTTACTATGTGACCTTACTTTCTGCATTGTAGATAGGAGTTTAAGTTCATTACTGCTTAAGTAAACCTGTATAAGCATGCCGAAACTTTGTAGCTGTAAGCTTATTGCATAATACATGGCAAAGCACATAATGTGCAGGCTCTTTGTGACAATTGGTCGTTTTATCTGACCCATTTATCGAGGGTTAACCTCTTACTTCCTTTCTTTCCCCCTCTTCTTTTGTTTCAGTGGAGAGCTCATACGATGGTGAGCATTACATGCATATATCCGCATGCTTTATAGACAGTCGTTTTGTTATCTCATTTGTCCTGCAGTGTTGAAGCTGGCTTCAATTTCACTAATTTTAATTTTTTTTATCCATTCAGTTTTCCTTGGCGGTTCTTGCAATCCCACCACATGGAGGAAAGATGTTGCTATACCAAAACTCAAATCATATGGCATCTCTTATTACAATCCAGTGAGTACAAAATATTGGTAATACCGTCATGCTAGTGTTTTTAAAAATGTTTATATTTCCCTAATGTGCAAATTGATTGGCTTATTTCCAGCAGGTGACTCAGTGGATACCTGAACTGATTGAACTTGAAAACCAAGCAAAAGAGGTGTGTAATGCAGCTCACCTGGGACCCTGTTTTCACTGACAGGATCAAGATGCATGCAAAGTGCCCCTGATAGTTTGTTTCTCTTTGTATCATCACTTCCTATAATTTCTTAGGTATTCATGGCTTTCTCCTGTTTTCTTTTTTGCTCTTGCAGAATGCTAAAGTCATGATGTTTGTTATTGACAACCAGACGAGATCAGTTGCTTCTATGATAGAGTCGGCTCATATAGCTGGTATGTGCATCTGCATATTTTAATTGTTTGTTATTTTAGTGCTATTTCAAGTACAGTGTGATTTTGTGTGTTGTGCATCAGTTGTATTGGCATTAATATTTTCAAGCTGGCCTGACTGAAAGCTGACTGAAAGAGAGAGGCGCGTTTTCAACCTTTCTACATCATGGTGCCTGCAATTGCAGGCCTGTAATTGCAGGCATCTGAAAGCTCCTTCACATCGCATAGCATTCCTGCATTTACCCTGCACAATGACCGCTTTCACCTTCATTAAGGAAAATGCCTTTATTTGAATATTTTTATACTTGCCTTGTCTATTAAAGATATAGAGAGATCACAAAGAAAATGGTAGGAGAAAATGACTCATGTGACACCCTGATATATTTTGTTATAACCTGGTTGCCAGCTTTGTGACAGTTTTTTTAAGTGAAAAAGTTATGGCACACTGTTTCTTGGCTGTCTGCGTGCAATGTGTAGTACACCAAGCAGGTTGTGTCATTAAGCACAAATCAAACATGAAGCCACAATGTAGAAAAACCTGCGTTAAATTTATAAGTTTTAGTTATGCTATACTTTGTACTACTTTAGCTTTCTTTTTGTAAAGTGCATTCACTGCTTCTTGTATAAGCAGTTGCATAGATCCTCCGTGAATTGCTTCCTGATGTTGCAGTCTGGCTACTTAGTTCTCTCTTAGCCAGGTACAAAGTGCTGCTAAAATGTGAACACCTTATAAGAGTCAAGTGTTATCTTGCTTTGTACAAAATATGTATTGCAAAATTGCGCTATATGGGGGAAGCTTCCATAGCTGGTGGCTCTTTAAGACAAAATGGTCTAATGCAACAGCAAGGAACATATGCTGAAGGTTCACTTACTTGTTCACTTGAATGATTTGGCAACCATGCAGTGTATTACTAAACATGTTGCTGGCAAACTTAGCTTCTCATTAGCGTCTCTGTACCTGGTTATGTGCGGCATCAACTTTGTAGACAAATGCATGGCGCTGAAGAGGCTACTTGTGTGCACACAGGCACCCGGCGCAAGCTCATCCTTATCCTCACTGAGCAGTCACCGCCAGGCAGCCTAGTGCTGGGCGAGCCTATCTCGGAGAAGGAGTATCGGGACCTGCAGCAGGGCCGCAACTACTTGCGGGACTTGGTGGAGATGCGTGGCATACCCGTCTTCCAGAGCATGTCTGATGCCCTGGAGGTGACCAATCGCTGCCTCAAAGAAGATCTCTGGCCTCAGGATATCCAGGGCCGCCAGGACCTTGTCCAAGTGCCACATCTCGCCCTTGGTGACAAGTACCTGTGAGCATACCTTCCCTGCACATTTACCCACTTGGGTACAGATTGCCACATCCCTGTCCAGAGTGCCAGAGTGGTGTGTTTTGGAGCAAAAAGAAAGCGCTATATGAGAGTAGGTGCTGGGGCTTGGGTGATGGTGCTTGCCTGCAGACGCAGCCACATGGACACACAAGCTGCGTAATATTGAATACCGTTAACCAGGCAACTACTGCCAGGTTATGCTTTCGGTGCTGTGTAGCACACTGCCCAACCACTGAAGACAGGATTGTGGCTGTCCATACTAGAATGCTGAAAGACTTATTGCTGCTTGAGGGCTTATTTCATTAAAGCTTTATTTGTGCTTCAGACAGATTAAGCAGATTCACATTAAGAAGTTAAAATCTGCGTGTTGTGCAGATACAGTCCTGCACAGTGCAATTGTGCGAGATTAGCCTTTTGGCTACTGTCTCAGGTTTTTTTTCACAGGCTGATTTTTCTTCATGTCATGCGGAATTTGCACCATTCTTCCTGGCTTTCTTCAGTTTTCATAGTGTTCTTCAGTTGCATTATTTGAATTATTGTGGCTCTGTGTGAACAGCCAGCCCATCTCATCATCATAATCAGTTCAAATCCTTATAAAGTACAATCTGCTATAAGTACTGTAAAACGTTGATTATGCAGGAAATGGTTGTCCCATTAGGTTAAGCAATATGAGCAGTTAGTATCATGATAATGGACTACCCAAGCTTGCAAGTAGAACTCAGGCATTTATTTAAGCTAGGTGGCTAAGGCAAGGACAGAAATAACATAAATTTTAAGTAATGTGCTATGTATGTTGCATGTTGCAAGCACTTTATGGGCACTTCAAAAATTTTGTGCACAGTTGCCTAATATTTCTGTGTGGTTCATGGAGCCCTGTGCGAGCACAGTCCTGTAATATTTCTAATTCCTTCCATTTTCCCAGTGTAAATGAAATACCAATGCTGCTGCTGTAAAACATGTCAGCTGTTAAGTTAAACAAGGCAGCAAAATACTTCCTTATTAGTGGCACTGTTACATTAAAGTCAGTAGGATCAAATTGGAAGATATGAGTACCTCGCTAGGAATAAAGTAGGCTAATTGCATGACGGGGAAGTTTGGAAGAGTAAAAATAATTTGAGACCATAGCAGAGGCATGTAATACTATCTGGTAGTCAGTAGCAAAAGCTTTCCACAAGCTCATGTCAGTGTGTTTGGGAGAGTATAGACTGCAATGTAGTTTCTGAACTGAAGTGTTGAAATGATTTTAGTCATTTTAGATTTTCTTTTAAAATGGCTCTTTCATCACAGTGGTGCTTGATGCCACAGTTTGTTCCATTTGGCAGTGTCTGGCTGTAAGAAAGCATTGTCACATGTCTAGTTGCATTTTCACAGGCATCAGACAAAACAGCTTTGAGGCAACACAGTTTCACTGTTACATCCTCCCCTATAACTGAAAATATTTGGTGTTGCATGTTAAGGATTACTTTTCTTCTCTCTCTCTGTCAAATGCATATGTAGTATTGATATTTTCATTGCATTAGCATTATATGTACTTTGACCTGTCTTTGCATTGTTGGGAATGATGGTTACATGGCCGGGCATTGCATTTTATTTCTGTCTGGGAAACTCTATACTCATGAACAACTTTCTGTGGCAATGAAGGGACAGCTACGGGGGCGGAGCTTCTGCACATGTGTTACCATGCCAAGTAGTCGGCCAGCGTTTGACAGTGCTTTTGGTTGCACGGAACGAACGCTGAATCGACACAGATTCCATGTGCGACAGTTTTGCGTTTGCCCAGACGCGGAAAAGAAAAGCCGCAAAATAGGTAAACGTTTACATTAAGTGGTGTTTTATCTTGTTTAACTGTTGCTAATAAGGTGTTTATATTTTCTCTTCCCCAGCTTAAACTAACGTGGATGAAAACACGGGACTCTTTTCAGAAGTGCTCTCACTTGTGCGCTCTTTGCCTCCGTAGCTTTTCCTTCATAGCCACAGAAAGTTGTCCGCGAGTATAGGTTGCACGTAAATGTCTCAAAACCTGTTGGTTATGCTTATTTACTTGCACTGCTACACAATTTTTCCACCATTTACAGGAAAGTTCAAGAAGCATTCAAGAGCTTCTCTTCAGATGACGGGAAAGTTCGCATAAGAGACGTAAGCATTGCTTATTAAACTTAAAAGTGCATTATTCAATGCATGTTGCTTTGTCGTAATTAGCTGAAATAATGTCTTATCTTGTTCTGGCCCCCGTCCCATGCTCCTTCTACCACACAATGGCTTGCCATCACTGCACCTAATCTCCACACTCTGTATTATAAAGTAGAAATGCATGTAATTAAAGAGGGTTATCAATAATGCACAAGATTTCTTTGATCACCACTGTTCATGGGAGACATTTCCAGACGATAAATGCAACCTCTTGCTTTGCATGTTGTGAGGTATAAAGGCTTGCTGGAGCTGTTTGAGCTATTGTGGAATACTGCTGAGGCAGCTTTCACTGTGTGCAATCTGTTACTGCATCTAAAGCACTGACTCTGCTACATAGAAAGTTTGTTTCTCTTGGGCTCAAAACCTTATGTATTTTTGTTTTTGCTTCTGTTAGGTTAAAATGGCATTCAAGGTGCTAACAGCAAGAGATCTCCCACAAGAATGTTTGGAGGTACTCAGAAGCAACCAGCAGCCCACTGTGGCAGACACGGTGGTTGAAGGGGGTATGGACGACATTCCCGTCACATTTGATCAGTTCTGCCTCATCCTGTCAGAATTCAAGCATCAGGTAAGGACTCCCATTTATGCTGTCGTGCTATACTGCAATGTGAGGATTTATCTTGGCATTTGTTTCACCATTACGAAACGTCAACCAAACTGGCTAAGCTTCTTTTCTTTCTTTTTCAGGCCAAAAATGGCATCTGGCTTACAGAGTTCCTAACTTCCATCCAGCGTCTCTTCAGTCAAGTATATGGTACGCTCTCTCTGAAATGCATTTCACTACAATTGTTGGGTTTCTAAATGCTAACAGCCACAATTCACATACCATCATAGCGCAAGTAGCCAGAGTAGCCATTACTGAAAATGTATGGGCTGTATGAACTTGTGCAACATTCGTACTGCCTGCTATGAAGAAGTTAGCAAAACTTAATTATAAATTTTTATATTATCAATGTATAATGCCCTGGTCAGGTTGGCAAATTTAGTGTCACTATGACAAAGTGCACTATGCTTTGCAGAGTGCCATTCTGGCAGCCCTGTATCATCAAATTTGATGGCAGTGATGGTCAGTGCTACAAAACACACCTAAAATGATTATTAATATTTGGAAGGTTGTCATTAATGTTGATTTTTGTTTTACTAAAACACTCATTTTAAGTGGTGTTTGCAGAAACTTCTTGAGCAGCAGCAGCATGCATTGCACAACTAGGCAGTTTTCTTATTTGCTGTAAACATTAGAAGCACCCCCCCCTCCCTTTATCTTGATTGAAACAGACGTTGTTGGAATAGTTACTTTTTAATGCACTTACTGTTGAATGCAGTCATCATCACATACTTTTTGTAATGAGCGTTGCTACGCTCTTGTGTGACAGCCTCCAAATGACACTAACATCAAGCGACACTTACTGAAAGTGACAGTAAGTTTACCCATTTGACAGAGGTAGAGAGATTTCCAATGAGAACTTTCTGGTCATCGCCATAATAACTTTGAATTGTTAACAGTGAGCACCTGCTCAAAAGCATGGAGGACAGCAGCAGCAGTTGCGCTTCATATCCACGTTCAACAGTCCAGAGAGGAGTGTTTTTCTTCGAGCTGGGCATGCCCAAGCGTGTCTTCCTGCAAAAGAAGCGCTGAATCCAGCTGAGCCATGTACAGCTGTCGCCATCATCCCGTGTTAGTACATGGGTGAAACTCTTTAAGCTAAATGGTCCCTTTGAGCCAGCATTCATGAGTAGCTTAATCTTGTAAATATGAACGCACACTTTATTGGACAATTATCAACATAATGAAACAAAACTGGCATTTTTATTTGTGAAGTAGCTGTGCCCCAGCTTTTCTCCAGAGTACCTGGAAAAAAAAAGGTGTGGTTGTTGTGAATATGGTAACTGACTGGAGATCTTTGCGTTATCTTGAAATAGCTATTCTTACTACTAAAGAATATTGATGGGTCATCTTAATGCCTATGTTTATATATTAAGTGCATTCCATGTGCATACTAAATGAAGTTAAAGAGCTTGAAGTTGAGAACAAAAAGGCACTGCAGCATCTGTGATATCTAGTGTTTTTGTTTATCACTAGCATTCTCTTTTCACACACATTCTTTTGTAAAAGTGTGCATTGGTCTCATCTCTTTTTGACAGAAAGTGGACTCGTGTGAACTGAATATGTTGCTTTTTCTCAACAATTCTTCTAAACACTGCTAGTTCAACGGCACAAGCATTCAGGGGGCTAAGTGTGGTTAGCTAGGTAGCATTTGAATTGGCAAATATTTGCAAATTGTTGCCTAGATCTATTATACAATCTCCAGATAACTGTTACAAATTTAGATTTGAATTGTACAAGCAGTTCTGCCACAAGCCATTATGAATTGTACACATTTTCCTAGTGTGAAGAGGAAAACATATTTTCTCCAATTAAGACTTTACAAGTAGTATTGATTTAAAAGTATTAATTGGGATGGGTAATTCTGACTGCATTTATATTTGAATTCATTAAAGTGAGGGTAACAGTGATTGATTTGTAAGTGGCATTGCATATATGAGAAATGCTGCATATTTGGAGTGTAAGCAAGAGTAAATTATGAATTTAAGTTGGGTAAACTGCTAGTTGCACGTAGCATATAAGCTTGTGTTTCAATACAAGCAATTTGCACTGTTATTAGACAGGATGTGCATGGTGCTGACCAATACATTTATGGGTTTCCTCATGCAGATCGCATTGTTCCAAGGTCGGCCCTTTCTGGTGGAGTGACAGATGCCCCATTACCACCCTACTGGAGCCATGTTTACCTCGGAGGCTCCACAAAAGACTGTAGTTGGAGAGATGAGATTGCCATTCCACTTCTCAAGTAAGCAGGCAGTCATGCTCTGTCCCTGTGGTGTGCTGAAGGCTATTTGTTGCACCTGTCTAGGGTTTTCCATGCATTGTTTTACAAATGTTACCCACGCTGTGGCAGTAACGCTGAACCTGTCTACGTAAAAATTCTAATAAGGAAATTTAGTGCACAAGTACAGTCACCAACCTATAATTTGGACTTGGTTGGGACTGCCTTAAAGTCAGAATAATCAGGAGCCTGAAATATTGTATTCTTAAGAAATTAAGTCACTTAATTCCCCAAGTAGCCAAAAAACAGCTTTTCAACTTGTTCCTGCACACATATGCTTATATGCAACCTGGTCAGTCTATGTTTTGACCTACTGCGGTGGCTCAGTGGCTGTGGTGTCACACTGCTGAGCGTGAGGTTGCGAGCTCGATCCCGGCCGCATCTTAATGGGGGTGGAATTCAAAAACGCTTGTGGTACCAGAATGCAAGTTAAAGAGCCACAGGTGGTCAAAATCTCCTGGCAACTTTAACAGAGGTTGACTGCATTCCGACAGCCGAATGATCGCAGGTTTCTTTGCAACAGTCACTGTGCAGCATAATGACTGTTGCACAAAGCTTAGCTGCTTTCGGTTTTGAGGCGGCACCGGCGACGTATCAAAACAAAAACTTTGCTCTTTCTGCTCAACTCAGTCACCAAATTATCGAATGGCACTCGGTAATGTGTCTGAAATTTTGGTTGTTCATATACCGTATTTACTCGCATAACGGTCGCACTGTTTTGTCAGAAATATTGACGCAAATTCAGGGGTGCGATCATTACGCGGGTTAAATTTCCCAAGAAAATATATATTTTTTTATTCCGCGTTTGCTGCGGGATGGCAACAGGTCAACAAGCAGGCGGCTGCCACTGTAACAGTGTGGGTCATCAAAACAAATATGGCGGAGCGGCGGAGCAAGCGGAACGTGCTGAACGCGATTTTTTTTTCTTGTGAGTACATTACGCACATTGAAACAGTTCAGTAATGAATAATATTGTTAATATCGGCAAGTTTGCGACAATAACATAGCCATGTCTGCTTTGAGGGGACAGAAACAGAGCTGGGCTCGCGTAGCTGCCAGTGACATAGAAACACATAGCGGGCATGCTGCGGAAACTGCGGTATTTGTCTTTACTACTATCCTAATACGGTGCGTTTCCGCTAAGGGTGGGCGAATATCTTAGCTGTGTTACAAGCGTCGGCGAATGAATAGGGTACATTTCTAACGTATCTGTGTAAACGTGGCCACTGTATTTGCCGCTCGCGATTTGTTGCATGCCCACGAGCGCGGATGAGAAGAATCGGAAGGCGCCTTTTTTGTTGTTGTTGGCCAAAACCATTATGAAGCCTACAAGTAATAAAGCCAAGGCAAGTTTGGTTGTAGCTTTTTTTTTTTCTTTTTCATGGAAGTGCGGAAAGTGATGAAAGGAATGAAATGGGGCATCTGCTTAAGAATGTTTGGTGCGTGCAGACCGTTTGGTATGCCTTCAAGAGTTGTTCGCGTAGCATGCGACAGATGGTAAGTGCGATCATCATTAGCTAGACTTGGCACATGACATGTCACTGCAACAAGTTCGGGGTGCGATCATTACACGAGGAAGAAAAAAATCTAATTTTGACGACAAAATTCAGGGGTGCGATCATTTCGCGAGTGCGATCATTATGGGGCGAGTAAATACGGTACATTGTATCAATGTGGTGAGTGGCAGTGCTGTGAAGCTGTCCAAATAATTGAGCATGTCCGATTTATCTGTGTCTGAATACAGTAGAACCTCGTTCACACGTTTTGGAGAAAACAAAATGCGAGAGAAATTTATTAACCGAGACAACGTACGATCCGAAGTCACTGAAAAATTTGCATACTCAACTGTAGTTGACAGCTACGGAATGTGAAGCATTCTGCAAATCGTTGCAGCGCAAGACGATGCATGCTGAGCTGTTGGGGACTGAGCGGCTCGAGACACGCATTGTTGTTTTTGTGGCTTCAGCAAGCATATGTTAGCACTCTTTGAATATCACCTGGGTCGGCAGCTCCCTCAAGTGGGACATTTTGCCAGGAAGTTTCCATGTGCCCACTTGGTGTGAATCGTTGCAGCACGAGGCACCGACACGTATTGTGCTAGTGGGGCCTGAGCGACCTGAGATGCATGTTGTCGTTTTCGTATTGTGTAGTGTTTTAAAGGGCCCCTCACCAGGCCCCATAGCAAATTTTGGTTATATGCTGGAAGTTGTTACGTGTCCTCTAGGGAGCGTTCTGCCGCCAAAAGTTTTCAAGTCGGCTCATTAATAGCCGAGATAGAAATATTTCAGTGCCGCGAACCCATGATTTCAATAGGTGGGCTCCACTGCCAAGCAAGGCACTTTCTCCACTCGCCCCATCTAGCCTACGCAAGCGAAATTCCTTCCCTGCGTTCTCCCATACACGACCTTCAGGGTTGCGTGACGCATACGTCACAGGCCCCACCTTAATTTTTTTTTTTTTTTTGCTCCTCAATTTTTTTTCTTCTTTTTTTCGGCGCTACGCATTTCTGCCGACAGCGTCGCGCACAAGCTGTTGTCTTGTTCACACAGCGCACGATTTTGCGTGTTGTGCACAAGGAAACCTGACCAGCAGTATAAATCAGTGCTACACGAATACTGAGGCACAACAAGCGAATCGTAGAGCATGATCACGCACTGGAACACGTAAGAAAATGGCATAGTTCTTGTACCTGTGCACGTGACTGCACGACCGTGGGAACAAGCAGACGAAGCGGAAGTACATCTCTCTTGCTTCGGTGTGAAGTAAAACAAAAAACATGCAGACATTCCATTTGTGTTTTATTATTTCTTGAAACTTCAATTCGTCAATTGAAGCAACAGATCGCACAGATAACAGATGTCTTGAATAATTCTCGAAGTCACATGTCACCACGAGCGGTGTCACACTGCGGACATGACTACATTATGACACCATTATGACATGACACCGTTATGAGCAAAAGGTTCAGTCCCATGTAAGGGCCGCACCTTAACAAAATTGTGAAAGATAAGTGCAGTCCTTAAGCGAGTCTATACGGTATGCTTCTCTATTGCATTTAGTCGGTTGGCTGTGTTTATCACATTTAGACAGCTTAAATTTTAATGGGATATTAGTGGTGCCGTAATACTGTCACCAGGGCAAGTTGGTATAGCTACATATTTGGAATAATACTAGTTTAAAGTTATACATAAGATAAAGGATTGGATGACGTAAGTGCTTGTGGCAACTCACGTACATTTTTTTCTTTTCTTTTGTCCGCATCTTCTCGCCTTGTTATTCCAAATATACGGTAATAGCGACAAAAGAAAACATTTAGACATTAGATGCCCATAAGAAAACTTCGTCATGCACTAAGAATTTTGCTAGAATTTTTGCTGGTTTTCTTACAATAAAAATATACCCTGTCTTTCTTTTTTTTCTCATTGTGCACTTGCAGCATTTCTGCTCATGCTTATGTAGCCTGTGTTCATGCCAAGAAATACTGCCATGTTTTAATGCTGGATGAACACCTTCAGCTCCCAAACATCTGGCTCCTCATTACAAGCTATTTGCTTTTGTTTTGTTGTTTTTGGTGTATGTTATCAAATTTTTTTTCATATTTTTCTTGGTGGTGTGCAGGAAACATGGACTGACACATTCCATCCCATTTCGCTCCCCTTGGAATGCTCGCCTGAGCCCACTTGAAATGCACATCATCAACAGTGCTCAAGTTTTGCTCTTCGTCATCACCAAAACTGCACGCTGTGTAGCTGAAATGCTAGTGGTTAGTGAACTTTGCTTTCTCAATTAGTCTTAGTCTCTTAAGTGGCCTCTGGCATGGACTTGGTCATTTGCACGCACATTTCTGTGTTAGATCTTGTCATTGCCAGCAGATGCAGGCAGGCTGCTCCATCTGTCAATCCAATATTAAAATTGTCTGAGCACTGCAGCAACTTGAAAAACATGTTGTGTGATGTGTGTTGTGATAAATTTGCTTAATTCTTACTGCGGGCTGTACAAAGGAACTATATTTTGTACCAGCAACTACGTAA
Organism: Dermacentor variabilis; assembly: GCF_050947875.1. NCBI lineage: Eukaryota > Metazoa > Arthropoda > Arachnida > Ixodida > Ixodidae > Dermacentor > Dermacentor variabilis. The sequence goes on from NC_134568.1 coordinate 136,798,119, forward strand.
AATATATTTCCAGTGCACTTTTGATGTGGCGTTTTCTGGCGACTTATTTTACACTGCTTAGTAAACACATAACTGCAGTCAGAGATGTTTACTGTGCTGTGGTCAGACAAAATAGACATAATATGCATTTTACTTGCAATAAGAGCTTAATCATTGTGTGGCATGACGTGAACACGCCAACATAGGGTGATGCCACGGCACAAAGGCATAGAAAATGTGCTCCATGTTGTGTCATTTTGCCACATTTAGTGGCACTGAGAAAGACCCTTCTTGTTTTTTGCTATTGCGAGTGATACCAAAAAGGAACCATTCTTTTCTTGGTGCCAGTCGTCACAGGAGTGTAAATTTTATCCCCTTCCTCGCTGGTGGAGTACTACAAGATTTCACTGCAGCGCTGTAAACAAGCAAAAGAAGGAACTCTATCTCTGATGACGCCACCAACCAACACTAATTTTGAGCACTAGGTGTGACCCTGTATACACCTGTGCCTTATACGTTACACTTATACAAAACTATGGCCGTTCTGCTAGAAAATGAAGTTATTGTCGCAGAGTTTCATGAGGAATTTCATAACTTCAAACTAGCTTTGACCACCAGAAGTGCTCCAGTAGGTGGTTGTGTGTTTGTTTGCACCACTGAAACATCACCACTGAAACATCACACCACTGTAACCTCAATGTAACTTAATTCTCAGTAAAGCGATGTTTTAATGGAAAGCACGACTTCAGTTTCAGTTCAGTTTCAGTTTATTATTTGTTCATAACAATTGGTTACAAGAAATGGTGTACAGACAGGGGTCCCAAATTCAGAGACTGCACCGGGACCCTTGGATTTGAAGTTATATAAAAAAATAAAGCGGAATGCAGAGCAGAGAAACAAAATATGAAATAGGCGAAACATAACCAATAAACTGAGTGATGACACACATTAAAAAAAAGAGGAAAGATGCACAATCAAAGGTAATTACACAGCTACTAATTAGCAAAATAACATTATAGGAAATTAATCAGACAGCAAATAATTCTTCAGTTCGTATTTGAAAGAGTACAAGGTAGATGACAGCTTGATGGAATATGGTAAACTGTTCCAAAGTTTAAGCGTGCAAGAAAAGGAAGCCATTTTTGTAATTAGTATGAAGTAAAGGCAACAGGAAATTTCCTTGTGCTATAAAGCTTGTGTTATTAGGATTAAAAATGAGATCAGAACTAACGAAGTTGTAAGAAACTTGTTGAGTTAGTAATTTGAAAAATAGTATTGCTAATTGATAGTTAAACAAATCAGTAACTTGAAGAATGCGGTTTGTACATTGTGAAGAGGCGTTAGAGAAAAAATGGCTTTGCGTTATAATGCGGATAGCCTGATTTTGAACATGCTGAATACAGAAAAGATGACAATGATAGGTATTACCCCAAGAAGCGATACCATAAATGATATGGCTATGAATGAAAGAGGAGTATAACGATAATAATGCTTCTTTGGAAAAAATTCACGTGATTTGAGTAGTGCTCTAATGCCACATGCTGTTTTTCATTTGATGTGTGCAGTGTGGTTAGTAAACTTAAGGTGGGAATCTAATTTGATGCCGAGGAAAGAAACTCATGTGGAGGCAGGAATGTCATGCCCATTGAGAGTTATGGTCCGAGAGCAAGGTAAATGTCTCTGCAGGCAGTAGAAGTAGCAGGAATTAGCGTACGTTCTCTTTGTTGCGACTGCTGCTCAATGAAGCTGGAGCCACAGTGGATCCATTTATATCCTCTCCGTGCCAAAGTAGCACAAGCGCAGCATGGTCCAGGGAGGTGAAGCACGTGCCAGATGATTGTACAGATGACTCGACGATGTATGAACTGCACAGGGCGCAGATGGCGGGAATCACACAGAAACGAGGCAGCGGCTTAGAAGAACCTGCAGGCAGTAAAAGTAGCAGGAATTAGTGCACGTTCTCGTTGTTGTGACTTCTGCTCAATGGTTGAGCAGCTTGTTTGTTTTGAGGCTCGAATAGTATATAATTATATCAAAGTCCTCATATTATTTGATGATATGCTGACATAACCTTTTTGGTAATATATATTGACATTTGCCACACTTTGGTGTGTGTGCATACAGTGATGGTAATGTGTAGCCTGCAGCAGTTTATTATTGAATTGACTGGTGTTGCGAATTCTAATGAGAGTTGCTTGTTTTCGCCAGGCTGTGCACTATGTTGGCCAAGGCTGCAACGTCGTCCTTTGTATTCAGTACCTGGAAAGTGAAGTGGTCATTGATGGAGAAAAGGTAATTGGCCTTTTATCTCAAGCACGTACTGTCTGGACACATCCAAAGTACATACTGCTTTAAGTTTGGTTTAAATATTGAGCTAATTGATGTGGTCAAACTTGAAGGCTCTGCCTGTAGCATTTTGCTGCTGAGCGAGTACTATGGTGTTGCGCGCTGAGCTCAGGGACATGGGTTCGATCCCAGCCACAGCGGCTGCATTGCGATTGAGGTGGAATTCAAAAACGCTTGCGTGCCATGCATTGAGTGCTCATTAAATAACTCCAGGTGGTATTTAATGCAGAGCTCCCCCTCCTCCCCCCCCCCCCTCCCACACACTATGGCATGCCTAAAAATTGGATCGTGGTTTTGGCATGTAACAGTCCAGAATTAAATTGCTGAGCGAGTATAAGATCATGGTTTCAGTTCACAGTTGCACTCTCATTCAAACAGTGGAGAAGTACAAAAAATGCCTGTGTATTGACATTTCATTGCATGTTTGAGTAAGCCCAGGTGGCAGGAACTAACTTTCTCTTATGATATCCTTCATAATCTGGTGTAGCTTTGGAATGGTTAAACCTCATCACTCAGCCAAATCTAAAAATGAAAGAATGTGCTTGTGGCGCATGTTTGCATCTACATATGCAGGGTATATGCAATGCTTTCTTTTCTTCTGATGTAGCTCTCTGAGCTGGCAGTTAAGGACTACAACCGTGGACGGATGTACCTCTCGGACTTGGCGACACGAGCTGGGGTTCCTGTGTTCAGTGACATAAGTGAGGCTGTACTATGTGCTGCAGAAAGGTGCTGAAGCAACCGGATCCGACAGCAGTCGTTCCAAATGTCCAAAACCAGCCCCTTCATGCTTCACCATTTTAAATTTTGACAGCGCTGTCAGAGTTGCAGTCTGTTTGCCTTGAACTGTCTTGTAAATGTGCTCATCAAGAAGTGAAACTGATAACTATCATGGTAGTGTAAATATGAACATGCTGAAGTCTGTATAGTCATTTGTACAGTTTCATTCCTGCAATTCACTCAATGAAAACATAGCAGTCATACCCAAAATAAAGTGCATTTAACAGTGTGTCCTTGTCTTACCCTGTAATCAGCCATAGTGAATGTAGTCCAATGGCTGTAAAAGTGCTGTATTATTGCCCAGATATTCATGGCTGGTTAACTTAACAATGGTTTTATACTCACCTACTGGTTAAAATTACTGCTCTATTCAAGCAGTGGCAATAGAAAACGTTTACATCAACGATGCGCAGGTCCTTCCAGCTTGTGTGAATGCTTGACCATTCAGCCATGCCCACTTCGTTAGTAGTAGTATTCAGTCGTGTCTGTGAAATCATTACGAGTGCACAAAATTTTCACATTTTGTATTTTCCAATGCAATTAACAATGCAATGCTGTGTTCTCCACAAAATTGAGGCACACCGTCCATGCATAATATCTTGAGGATTGTATTTTTGCAGACATTTTTGGCTAATCAATTTCAATCCTTGCTTGATTTTGTCAAGTAAGGATGTAACTTGGTAAAATAGACCAAAATGAACTTTTGGGGCAGCTGTGTGAAGCAGCTGCACTAACCTACACTTGATATTGATGGCAGGCATCTTGTCATAGTAAAAGATTGCACCAGCACTCGTCATAGTGCTGGAAGTTTGTGATAAGTGATCATGCATATTGATTCACCTTGCATGAAATGGGTAAATGAAAGCTGTAAAGGGGGGAACTATTAAGCTGTATTGGTAAATCTTTATAGAATGCCAAAAAGCTGTCCATGAGCAAACATTTGGCAAGCCAGAAGATATTAAAAAATCCTGTTCACACTTTCTGTGACATTGTGAACTTTGACAAAATCTCCTCTGGTTTAGTTAATTGTTAATCAATAAAGAAAAATTACATTGCATTTTAAATTAACCAAGACAAGAACTACAAAGCTTAGATAACTTAGAAAGCTTAGATAATTTGGTGGAGACCCAGCAGGGCGAAGTTTTGTCAATAATGATGTGTTTCATGCAGAGATGTTCTTGTTTAGGTCAATGGGTGAACATTGGAATGATATCAGCATACAATACAGATCTTGTTTTATTTGCAAAATAATTCTGACAGGTGGCCTTCAGTTGATTGGTCTAATTAAAAAGCAATTGACCAATGAGGCTGTACTACACTATTCCCATGGTTCACATCTGGAAAAACTACCTGTGCATCACTCTATCCGACAATATAAACTTTTTTTTCTGATGTCCCTGCCTCGTTTAAAATAAATTATAACTGTGGGCAAACGTCGTGTTACTGTAACAGCTGCCGAAAAAATTTGAGGGAACGTCTAATAAGTCGTCTTCAGTTGTTCTTGTCAAGCTGTCCATTAGCCAACTTTTAGCGTAACGTTAGCAGGGCTTACTAAAGTACTTCTAGATGTCCATGGCTACAAAATGTCTTGATCAAGACAGCTACTAGGCTTTTGAATTAGCCGTTCAAGAGATCTTTTAGACATCAAATAGCTGCTTGCGTGTTTCGTGGGGAATTGCTGTGCAAATAAACCATATTACATGGACTTTAAGCAGCGAACGCTACATATTTTTACCCATACTTAATGAACTGAGATGCCTAAATAGAGGTTCCTCTGTGACTTACGCTTGGAAAATTTGTTGCACAAAGGCTGAGAACAGCGAATGCCCAGTTGCGCTAAGTGCACGAACAGCGCACAAATCGAGAAATTGGTCGCATTAAGAGGGGAGGCGCCTGGAGTTCGCTCAGACATTTACTAGATGAGACAAACACTAAGTCTAATCAGAGAACTGTGATAGGTAAGCTGGTCCATCAGGCGTGTCGGGACTCCATGGAGCAGGAGTTGCTGAAGGATTTGGCCGAGAGATACCTTCCTTTGGAGACCTGGCACGATACACCTGACGTGATTTTGGAATATAGTGGGGACGAAAATGCAGCTATGGATGTGGAATTTACTGAAAGTGATGTAAAGATGGCGCTGCAGAATCTTAATGGTCTATCGGCATCAGGGCCGGATGGCATTACGAATAAAATGCTACGGAATTTAGACGATGGGTCCATTGAGTTCCTTACGCGGGAGATCAATTGCCGATGGAAGGAAGGCTCTTTCCCGGAAGAGTGGAAACTTGCAACTACTGTTCTGATACCCAAACTGGGGAAGGCCATAGGGCTTGAAAATCTCAGATCCATTTCCCTGACGTCGTGTTTGGGGAAAGTCGCTGAGCATGCCATTTTAAATAGGCTAACGCGTTATGTTGAGGGCAATGGGGTTTTTCCGCACTCGATGACAGGATTTCGGCCCGGCCTCTCGACTCGGGATGCTATGATCAGGATTAAGCATCAGATCCTTGACCGGCGGACAAGGGATACTAAGGCACTAATTGGACTTGATGTGGAAAACTTTCGATAAAATCCGACATTCTTTCATTCTACGGGTGCTATCGGACTTGAATATGGGGCAGCGGCTTTTCCATTTTGTCAACGTTTTCCTTATGGATAGAAGGACATGTCTCAGGTTTGGGGAGACATGTCTCAGGTTTGGGGAGATGAAGTTGGAAGTCTTTAAATTGGGTTGCTGTGGTACTCCGCAGGGATCCGTACTCTCGCCTATGTTATTCAATCTGGAGATGTTGAAGTTGGCTAATAGACTGGACACTGTCCAGGATATTGGCTATTCTATCTACGCGGATGACATTACTATATGGAGTGTCGGTGGTAGTGATGGAGAGCTTGAGGCTAGGCTGCAGCAGATGGCAACGCTTACGGAGGAGTATCTGGGTCTCATGGGGCTCAAGTGCTCCACTAAAAAGTCGGAGTTGTTGATCTTCTAATCTGAGAAGCTAGGTCGTAGGCCGAAGGGTTGGATACCGGAAGTTGAGCCTTGCATTAGAATTCATACTAGGGAAGGGTCGGTGATACCCAAAGTTGAAGCAATCAGGGTCCTGGGTTTTGTACTTGAAGCAAACGGATCGAACATTAGAACCATTCAGCGTATTACCAAGAAGACGGAGGAGGCCATAAGACTTATAAGAAGGATCTCTAATAGGCATAGGGGTTTAGGAGAAGAAGGTGCGATGCGCTTAGTTCACGCATTTATTATGTGTCATTTCTCGTATGTAGCAGCTATGCTAAATTGGAATAGGGGGGAGAAAAATAAATTGGAAGCATTAATCAGAAAAGCCACCAAGGCTGTGCTTGGTCTGCCTATGACTACGTCAAACGATATGTTGTTACGACTGGGTTTGCATAATACTTTAGATGAGATTGCCGAGGCTCAACGTACCGCACAGAGGGAGCGGTTGCTAGGTACACCAGCGGGTAGGTATATTTTAGAGTCAATTGAAGAATCGGTGGCTGTGTCGCACGAGTTGAACGTGAACCTTAGGACAAATATCATGGTTCGTCCGTTTCCGCGGAATGTGCACCCCGTGCACAATGTAGGGAGGCGGGTAGCGAGAGCTAGGGCTTTGTTGCGAGAGGCAAAAGATCAGGAGGAGCAGTCTGCGTTTGTTGACGCCGCATGGATTAATGGTAAAAATGCTTATTCGGTGGTGGTGGTGGTAGATGGCAAAGGGAGCGTTCGAAATGCCGCTTCCATGTATACCAAAGATCCGGGGGTTGCTGAACAGGTGGCTATTGCTCTAGCATTAATTGATTCAAGAAGAGTTTTGGTGTTTAGTGACTCGCAATCTGCGATTAAAGCCTTCTCGAGAGGACTTGTTGCGGAACCGGCTAACAGACTGCTACAGGGTAGGGATATCACTTCGCATACAGTTACTTGGTTCCCGGCGCACATGGGGACAGTGGAGGGAGCCCCGCGAAACTTCAACGAGGTGGCGCACAGGGAGGCACGAGGATTAGTGTGCCGTGCACTCCCTGAAGGGGCTGGATCTCCCGCTCCTGAGTACAGAGACCAACTGTTAACCTACAACGAAATCACCAAGCACTATTACTTAGGGCGCAGGGCATTCCCGCTGCCACATCCTAAATTAAATAGGCCGCAGGCGGTTACATTAAGGCTTCTGCAGACACGAACGTACCCTAACTCGGTCACCATGAATAAAATTAATCCGGACTGCGGGGTTTCAGTCTATTATAGTAAGTGTGGGGGTTTGCTCGATTTAGAACACATGCTGTGGCACTGCTTGGCGTTGGCCGGTGATGGTTCTCGAGGTGAACAGTGGTGGCAGCGGATGCTGCACAGTGAAGTGCTGGCGGACCAATTCAGGGCTGTCCAGAGGGCCCGTGTGATGGCAGAGGGGCTCGGCCTCTCTGTACCGACGTGGGAGCGGCCCGCATCAGTCCCAGACTGATCCCTCAGGATCTAAAGTTCTTCATACATACATACATACATACATACATACATACATACAAAAAGAATGCCTTGTTAACAGTTCTTAGTTTCAACAATTGATTTACTTCTACTTCAGTTTAGAAAATTCAAAAAGTAAAAGCACAAATTCAGTTTAAATCTTACTATTATTATTCATAGTTTAACTTACTCAAGTTTAAGTATATCCTTTTTTTTATTCTCTTTCTTTGGTATTCCTGTCAGCGCAAGGCTTACTATATATAGTATTTATCAATACTTTATCTCATATATCCACAGTTTATTTTTCATCTTTGATTATATATTTATTTTCCTGTGCTCAGAAGCAATTGTGGAGCGGGTCAAAGGCGACAAAAGAGTGACGATAAGGACATTTCCAGGGCGGGAATTGGGCGCTGTCATGGAGTGAGCAAAAGCAAGGCTCGAGCAAAATGCCCACAGACGCAATCTTGTCGTAGTAGCAGGTGGGCTAAATGACGTCCTAAGCAGAAAAGGGGCAGGACTAGCCCAGCGCTTGGCGAAGGAGGTCGACGACTTGCACAAGCTGTCCCCTCAGGTGCAGATCGTGGTGTGCACGGTGCCGGAGGTGCCTTTACGTGACAGTAACGTACAAAGAGCCGTAGTGGCTGCTAATGAGGCTATATGGACAATGAGCCGAAAGGTTTAGAGGTTGTAGAACAGGGAAGTGAGGTGTGGTGATTTTTACCGAGACGGGATCCACTTCAATCACAGGCTTGGACAAGAAGTGGGCTTGCTGGTTGCGCTGTTGCTTTTTTAGGGGTGCCCACGGGCGCTCAGGAGGCCAGAGTAGGTAGTAATGAAGCAGGTCCCCTAGGGCAACCTCAGAATAGCATTGCCGTCAATAACAGAAAAAGGAGGAAAATGAAAGGTAGCTCGCCTTGCAATAAGCTCTGTAAGCATGCAAGGCGGCAGAAGAAAGGAAAAGTGGATAGAGTTTGAGGAGCAGTTAAATAGAGAACAAACAGGGATACATGCGGCTACAAAAACTCACCTTAGAGACTCGGAAGAGCCGCCAGTGATTGAGAATTTTGTTTGGGAAGGGTGCAACAGAACTCAGTCGGAAAGGGAGGCTCATCCATCGGGGAGCCAAATGGAAGAATAAATTCATAATGTCAAGAGTATCTTTGCTTATCATGCACCATGAGTCGAAAAGAAAACTTGGCTGGGCATAACACATTTGTGGAGTGGAAATAATTGCAGAGAGAAGAATGAAGTTAGTGAAATGCCTAAATGCTGATATTAAGGGTTTTGGGAATGATGCCAAAATTATCCTATTAGGTGACATGAATGCCCACATACAGGATCTAGATGGCTATACCAACAACAACGGGAAGTCGATGCTGGATCTTTGTGAGCAATATAATCTCATTATCGTGAAGACAGGGCCTAAGTGTCATGGGAAGACCACGTGGGAAACCGACAATCGATCATTGATTACTGTCTGATGACAGAAGCAATTGCTGATAAGCTGAGAGAAATGGTCATTGACGAGAAAAGGTATAGTAGCATAGGGAGTGACCATAAAATCATCATTTTGAAAATGGGATATGCAGTTGGGAAATGGAGCAAGGAGTGCAAAATGGCAGTCCAAATTTGAATGATGAACAAATAACAAATATAGTCGCAAGTGTTGAGGAAGAACTTGGCAAATGGCCAAGCAAAGAGTGGGAAAACACGGGGAAGGCAGGAGATGGAAATTCAAGATGAGCAAAACTAGAACAAGGTAACAGCGGGAGCCAACGTTTCCACAAGTGTACTTGTCTTTTTCAAAGCGACATATGCTTTCCTCGGCACAGTATATATAGGTAGGGTTCTTTTAGAAGAACCCTACCTATATGTACTGTGCCGAGGAAAGTATATGTCACCTTGAAAGGCGATATATGCTCCTTGCTCTCTTTCCGTATATATAAGCAGGGTTCTTTTAGAAGAGCTCTACCTAAACCCTAAAGAGAAGCTACATGCATGCTCGTTGGAAAGGAAAAAAGAAATTTAAAAAGCTGGTGGAACAGGGAGGTACGAGAAGCAATTGCTGAACGACAGAAAGCATCCCAAGAGCACAGGCAGGCAAAAAAAAAAAAAAAAAAAATGGCGGTTACCACAGGATAAATTAACCAAAAGATGGGAAATATACAGGGAGAAAAAATCACGCTGGTTTAAATACTGGTTCAACCAAAGATAAAAGGTGAAAGTAAATGTTGGTTGTCAGAAATACATGAGAAAAAGAAGGCCGCACCTAGAATATTTTGGAACCACATAAAGTTATTAGGCAGGAAGTCTGTCAGAATACAACATATCCTACACGAAGATGGAAACAAACTGGAAGAAGATACGGCACTAAATTACATTAAAAAAATAACAGTCGAATCATTCCAAAGCAATGGCGAGGTTGTATTTGAGGAAAAAAACAGCATGAAAGAGAACCAGATGGAAAAGGAGCTGGTGCTGACAAAGTTCAGCTGGAAGAAAGCCGAAGAGAAAATTCCTAAGCGCACAGCCACAGGGCTAGACGAGCTTCCCGTTAGACTGATTAATGAATTGGGACTAAAAAGTAAGCAAGTTCTGGTTAAAGCAGTGGAAAAAACTTTAAAACATAGAAGAATGCCAGACAGTTGGCGACAAAGTAGAATGAATAAATTTGATTTATAGAGGTAAGGGGGATAAAGATAGAATTCACTCGTATAGACTGTTGACCCTTACGTCGGCAATATACAGGTTAGCAATGCAGGCAATTAAGTTAAAGCTGCAAGCATGGGCAGAGAATACTATCATTTTGGGAGAACTTCAGAATGGCTACAGAATAGGTAGGCGTCTGGATGATCACTTATTTGTCCTTACTCAGTGTATTGAAATACCCACAGTATAAAAGAGACTGTTTTATGTGGCCCTTTTATAGACATTACAGGAGTGTACAACAACGTAGACCGCAACATTTTGTGGGATATTCTGGAAGGGGAAGGCTTAGGCGACAATTGTATACAGCTTGAGAGAGATTTACCTAGAAAATACCGCTTGCACTGAATGCGAAGGGAGGGGTGCCCTTCATCCCCGCTGCTCTTTATGATGTACATGGTGAGGATGGGAAGGGAGCTAGAGGGAAGTATTATCTGGTTTAATCTCTCGTACAAACAGGTGGGTACAGTAGTAGAGCAGCATCTTCCAGGTTTGTTTTAAGCGGACGACATTGTGTTGCATAGCTAACAAGCAAAGTGACATGCAATGTCTGGCTAACATCTGTGGACAGGAAGGCGAGAATTTAGGTCTAAAATTGAGCATTAAAAAATCAGGTGTTATACTAAATGAAAACAGTCAACAGACAGTGTCAATACAGGGCCAGGAAATGCCTCGCGTAAAAGAATATACATACCTTGGTGTATGGATAAACGAATGCAATAGATATATGGAAACACAAGAAAAAAAAAAAGTAAAGAGGAAGAGAAATGCAGCCGTAATGAAACACAGAGCGCTATGGGCATACAATAGACACGAAGTGCTCCGGAGTATGTGGAAAGGTACAATGATTCCAAGACTTTCATTTGGAAATGCAGCCGTTTGCTTGAAACCAGGGGTACGATCAGGACTCTATGGCAACCAAAAGTCAGTGGGATGCCTTGCATTGGGTGCTCACGGGAAGACTACAAAAATGAAGCTGTGCAGGACGATATGGGCTGGACAAGTTTTGAAGTAAGGGAAGCTCACAGAAAAATTGATTATGAAGAACAACTGAGGAATATGGAAGAAAGCAAATGGGCTGGGAGAGTGTTCAGTTATTTGTACAGAAAAAACATTGATTTACAGTGGAGGAAAAGAACTAGGAAGCTTACCAGCAAGTATGCGGCCTGTAGGGTGGGCAACACAGCAACAAAGGTCGAGCGGAAAGTCGGACAGGCTGAAATAATCTCTGGTGGCGGCAATGGAAAAGAAACCTGCCATGAGTAACTACTTAAGAGGAAAAAACGAAATCGGGAAAGAAACAATTATGATGACTCAAAAGGATGCTAATTACTTTTCGAAGCGATACCAGGATGCATTAGGACACTCATTTATAAAGCACGATATAAGAAGGAAGAAGCATGTGCTTGCTGTGGTAAAGCTAGGAAAACGATGGAACATGTTTTATAAGAATGTTAAGATATCTGCCCAGCAGTCTATTTAGGCACCTCTGGCCTTCACCAACCAATAAGTAGATTGGTGGAAGTAAAGAAACGACAAACAATGTAGGTGTACAAAAACAATGTTCACAATGCGGGTTCAGAAAGCTTGGTTATGGGAATTTATCTTTTTTTTTCTTTTTTAACACAGGTAGGACATTAGGCAATATAATAAGAGCTTGGTGGCAGCCCGCCACCTCTTTCCAAAGGGGACAGTCATAGCATCCATCCATCCATCCATGTGTTTCGGTTGGAAAAAAAGAGTGATGTAAAGAAGGACAAAAACAATGTTCACAATGCGGGTTCAGAAAGTTTGGTTATGGGAATCTATCTTTTTTTTTTTCTTTTTCAACACAGGTAGGACATTAGGCAATATAATAAGAGCTTGGTGGCAACCCGCCACCTCTTTCCAAAGGGGACGGTCATAGCATCCATCCATCCATCCATGTGTTTCGGTTGGAAAAAAAGAGTGATGTAAAGAAGGACGCTTGATTGCAGTGATGATGACTCATGGTACATGCAAACAAATTTGCAAACAAACTTGCTTGCAACAAATTTGCAGCCTTAGAACAGAGATGATGACGATGACATAGAGCTAATGAATGAAACTGTAACGAGGCAGCAATTTAAGTGGGAGGCAAGGCACCAAGGCAACCAGCAGGCAAGCTCTCCCAAATAACAAAGGACCTAATAAAGAAACGACAAAGAATGAAACTGTCCAACTCAAGAGATAAGATAGAATTTGCGGAACTGTCAAAACTGATCAACAAGGCAAAAATAAGTGATATTCAAAATTATAACGCAAGACCGAGGAAGCCATAAAAAATGGACACAGCCTGAAATTAGTGAGAACTTGGCATAGGACAAACCAATATGTATGCATTAAAAGATAAGCAGGGTAATATCAGCAATCTTGAAGGTATAATAAATGCAGCGGAAGAATTCTATACTGACATGTACAGTACCCAGAGGACTCTGGAGAACTCCATTCGGAACGATAATGAACAGGTGTTTTACGTAGTAGTTCTGCGGAAACCCGCAAGGTGGAGGGAAGTAATTAAGAGAAAGTCTGACATCCACCCTTTCGTAGCAATTGCTACAAAGGAAACCCATACGGGTTCCTCGAAAGAAATTCATCCCGGACCAGGACAAATTTTTCTTCAACTCCGAGGCCTTTCTTTCGAGGAACCCGTATGGGTTTCCTTTGTAGCAATTGCTACGAATGGGCGGATGTCCGACTTTCCCTTTATTAATTGCTTCTCTCCACCTTACGAGTTTCTGCAGAACTACTACGGCAAACACTTGCCTTTGCTTCATGTTGTCGACAAATTCGACTTCGCCCTGCCATCTGCTAGCCGCCTGGTTAGCTCCCATGTTAGAGCGGCTGCCCCGGAAAGGCGGTCGTCCCGGGTTCGTGTCCCGGACCAGGACGAATTTTTCAACTCTGAGGCCTTTCTTTCGAGGAACCTGTATGGGTTTCCTTAGTAGCAACTGCTACGAACGGGTGGATGTCCGACTTTCCCTTTACTGATAATGAACAGGATACAGAAACTCCTCTAACTAGACATGAGGTCAGAAGGGCCTTGCAAGGCATGAAACGGGGAAAAGCGGCAGGAGAAGATGGAATAACAGTAGGTTTATTCAAAGATGGAGGAGACATAATGCTTGAAAAACTGGCGGCTCTCTAATGAAATGTCCATTAACTGCAAGGGTCCCAGAAAACTGGAAGAATGCAAACATTACACTAATCCACAAAAAAGGGAGACATTAGAGGATTGAAAAATTATAGCCCTATTAGCTTACTCCCAGTATTATATAAAATATTTACCAAAACAATCTGCAATAGGATAAGGGCAACACTGGACTTTAGTTAACCAAGGGAACAGGAGGGCTTCAGGCAAGTATTCTCTACAATGGATCACATCCACGTCATTAATCAGGTTATCGAGAAATCCGCAGAGTTCAATAAGCCTCTATATGGCTTTCATAGATTATGAAAAAGCATTTGATTCAATAGAGATACCAGCAGTCATAGAGGCGTTGCGTAATCAAGGAGTATAGACCGCTTACGTAAATACCTTGGAAAATATCTACAGAGATTCCACAGCTACCTTAATTCTACACAAAAAGGTAGGAAGACACCTATAAATAAAGGGGTCAGACAGGGAGACACAATCTCTCCAGTGCTATTCACTGGAGCTTGGAAGTATTCAAGCTAATAAACCGGGAAGGCTTAAGAGCAAGGATCGACGGTGAATACCTCAGCAACCTTCGGTTTGCCTATGACATTGTTCAATTAAGCAACACTGCAAACGAGTTGCAACAAATGATTGAGGACCTTAACAGAGAGTGTAAGAGTGCAGCTGAAGATTAATATGCAGAAGACAAAGATAATGATGAATAACCGGGCAAGGGAACAAGAATTTAGTCTGTGAAGGAGTAAGTTTACCTAGGTCAACTAATCACAGGGAACCCCGACTATGAGAAGGAACTTCACAGAATAAAAATGGGTTGGATAGCATACGGCGGACATCGCAAGCTCCTGACTCGAAGGTTACCGTTATCATTGAAAAGGAAGGTATACAATCGGTGCATTTTACCAGTGCTGGCATATGGGGCAGACTTGGAGACTGACATAGAAACTTGAGACCAAATTAAGGACTGCGCAAAGAACAATGGAACGAAGAATGCTAGGCGTAACTTTAAGAGACAGAGAGCAGTTTGGATCAGAGAGCAAATGGGTATAAACGACGTTCTAAGTGACATGAAGAGAAAAAATGGAGCTGGGCAGGTCATGTAATGCATAGAGTAGATATCCGTGGGACCATTAGGGTGACAGAATGGGTACAAAGAGAAAGGAAGCGCAGTAGAGGACAACAGAAGACTAGGTGGCGCGACGAAATTGGGAGATTTGCAGGTGCTAGTTGGAATCTGCTGGCACAGGACAGGGGTAATAGGAGATCGCGGGGAGAAGCCTTCGTCCTGCAGTGGACATAAAATAGGCCGACAATAGGCTGATGATGAGGCTGCAAAGTTCCGATTCCCTATGCTAGAGTCTATGTGCCTCAAGTGTCAGTTTTGAGGTGGGCAGCCGTTCCATCTGCCAGCCTGCACACAAAGAGCAGACACCACAGTACAGTAGGGCATGGGAAAATGGCCATTGCAGGAAAACAAGCGAATTTCATTCCCTCAACAGGTTATAGCAATGCCATGTTGATTAGATGTCTGCTGTCAGAGTGGCATCATCCAGTCTTAGTTGCTTGCCCAAACCCTCGAGTCCATTAGGGTCTGCATGTAATCATATGCCATATCGAGTGATCTATTACAAATGTTCAAAATCACTATGGGTTTAGTGGCTGTTGAGACAGCTCCAACTGCACTGTATTGAACATCCAATTGGGGCCTCATTGCGTCCCATTGTCACATACTTGTAGAGGTCATGAATTGCCGTAAATAAAAAATTTTAATTAGCTCTATATGCCAATTTGTCTTACTTGAAAGTTGCTAGATGAGTAATGCCATGAAACAATATACTAGTTCACACAGAGCAAGTCCTCAAATAACAGACTTCTGGTATGATCAATGGTGAACAGCAACTTGCCTGTTCTTGCGCCAGATCAATCCTTAGAATTTCAAAAAAGTAAAAGCAATAATGGTAACACACACGAATGAGTCTTCAAAATAAGTAAAAGGAGGCCGTCAATTCGGAATTTACATAGCTCTGGATACACTTCACACTCCCAATGTAGCTACACTAGACACCCAATATCAGCAAAGCATCATCATTTCGTTGGGGAAACTAGTGCACCACAGTGGGCAAGCCTGCTCAGCTTAGCATTCCCATGGTTATTTTTTTACGAGGTCCCGTCATGGCTGCGTACACTTCAAAACAATGCACATCACTTAACTCCACATTCCAGACATCTTCCACTACATACATATTTGACAGTACAGTTGGTCAGCTATGTTGGCAGTGTGTGAGCCAAGTGAACACACCCTGCCGAGTTATTTTGCATTGTTAAGTAGGCCATAGTTAAAATGGCTGTAAAGAATTGTTTTCGCATAGTACTCATGATGCCACATCAACTTAAACTGTGTTACATTCTTATCAAACCATAATAGTGGTGCAGAAGCACACAGTATATGAACATAATTGCTGCATCAGGGGACAGATTCTGGGGACTATCACTCTTGGCGATACTATCACTTCGGCCATCAGTCGCACGCTGATTGGATGGTTGAGCACGATGTCACGTGAAGGTGATAGTACTGCCGAGAGTATGTCTCCATGTCAGTGCTATCAATACTATTTAAGCTTTTTTGAACATATTGCGCAGCACCTTTAAGATTGCAATGTTCTTAACGTGTAGGAACAGAATGAATAGGATAAATTATGCTACAAAACCTATTAAGAGGCCAAAATATTAACATGCATTGCACACGTAACATGAAGTAGGGTGTACACAGGAACATTTGACTAAAAATAGGCACTGGGCTGTGCCAGCCAGATTTGTAGACACTTCAATCGGAACGTGCATAAAAATAGGCAAAAACAAGATGCATAATCCTTAGTGCTTTATTGCAGAAAACTACATACAGCAACTCTCCTCATACAATGAAGTGCCCATCACATTTTCAATAGAAAATAATCGAGGCGGCAAAAATGCACAGAATGACACTTGTGCCTGCATCTCAGGGAAAGAAATGGAGGAGAAGGGGAAGGATATACGACAGCCACACAGATCCTAGATGAATCACATGGCTTCCAGCGCCTACACTGAACTATACCTTCAAGGTAATAGAGTCCACACAAACTTAAATGCAGCGCAATGCTAACTGACAAATGACAAACCACCACACAACCTTTAAAAAGAAAAAAAAAAAAGGGAGAAAAAATATCAAAGCACAGGTGCTTTTTCCCCGAAATTCAATGGACACCACATTGCCACAGATATCAGCCTGCTGCATGGCAAAATGACTGCACAACACCTCCATGGTGACAACACCCAATCCGAAACTTGGTGGCAGTTTATTACCGTTATAGACACTAATTACACAGCATAAACTGAAGAGTTGTCACATCATTCTCAAATGTACATTGTGCACCCATTGGCTGTTTATACCACACACAGCATTTTTCAACACCATCAAGAATGCTTTTCTTTTCTCTTACAAACTAGTCCTTCAAATACCGCAGCCACAATTTCAAAAGTGCATGCTCCTTTGCAACATTACACAATTAAAAAGCCATTCTCAAAAAACAAGGCATGGGAATCCCCCAACAGTATGCCTGGTAAAACAGATCCTGCCTCCTCCTCCTCCTCCCATATGGGTGTATATAAATTAAGAGCAAAAGTACACCACAAGTATTACACAAGAAGCGCTCGAGGCGTGAACGGAAACCATTTTGGTTCAGTTTCCTATGCAATAGGGGAAGAACCAATGGTGTCGGTTCCCACTGACCACATTTGTCACCACCAGGTTGACAGAAATACAGACTCAAAAAGACACATTCAACCACAGGAAGGAGGCAAACATGTTTTGGGGAGGATCCACAAAACTTGGGCACAAATTAAAAGGCCCTTGGGAAAATAAGTCGAAAATGTTTTTCATCAGAGGGGGAAAAAAAAACATGGCAGAAGAAGCCTGCCCACAAAAACACGATCAGCTACAGTACAGGCAGTTTACACACTTGTTATACATATGTATAATATTTATACTTATCCAAAGCTCGCCAGACCAATTTCATTACCCTTTTCCGAAATGGACAAAAACTCTCAGACAGAGAAGGGGGCTATGAATCAGCAGCAGCATTGTACACTTACACACACATGCTCACACACAGAGAATTCCCTTGTTCGCCCACTGCCCCCATGTCGGCACACATGTAAAAAAATGAATTCAGATCCTTGATGCCTTGCTGAAGGCAACAGGAGACCGAAAAGTAAAAAAAGGGGTTAGGGGGAGACCACATTTATTAAACCATGGACCAGATGAGTCCTTTATGGGAGGCGGGGACAGTGTAGGCAAAGAAGAGAATAGGCAAGTCAGCACATGATTTCCCAGAGACAACCAAGCGGCGGTGAGGGCCGTACAGGCGCCGGCCAGTCCCAGCCCAGCAAGTGGGCCTCACTCCTCAGCTGCCTCCTTGGGGGGCAGAGCTTTGTCGTCGGAGCTTTCGTTGACCACCAGGCCATCTTCGGTGGTTGGCTCGGGGACCGTTGGCTTGGACTGGGCAAAGAATAACTGTGCTTGTTTGACCGCCTCAGCCTGCTGCTTGGCCTGCTGGTCACTGGTGGGCAGTTGACGTGCTGGTGGCTGCAAACATACAGCAACTTTAATGCTAGTGCCAGGCAGTGTGGTCACATGTTGCCCCTCACCAAGTGCATGCTTCTGAAAATTTTTTTCACAATAACCTGCAGTTTACTTCATCGGCTTAAAAAAAACTAATGCGCTCTGGAGGGTTGCCGCACCTGCTGAGCTCGCAGAGCAGGTGCAGGTGGGCCCCGGGGCTGCTGTGTAGAGGTCAGCGTCAGACCCTGTTGGGGCCTTTGAATGGGTGCAGGATACTTGGTGGGCGCTGTTGGCGGGGTGCCTCGTACCAGGTTTGGAGGCAGTGACAGCACTTGCACAGGTGGCCGCAAGGAATTCCCTGGGGGAGTTGTTCCCGTGGTGGCTGCAGTGGGTGGTGCAGACTGCCGGCCCTGGCCAAAGGCAAAGGGTGATCCAGGGGGAAAGGCCTTGCTTGCCTGGGCCTTTGGCGGTGGCGTGGCACCAAACTCAGTGGCGAGCTCCAGAGACTTGAAGGGCGGGGGGTGGAAGGTGCGATGAAGGGGCGGCTGCGAGCCAAAGGCCAGCGCCTGGTTCTGCTGCTGAGACGGGTAGTAGCCGCCCTGGGATGGGTAATACGAGGTACCCAGAGGTGCCCCTCCAGGAGCCGCCCGGCCAGATCCCAGCAGCTGCTGCGCAGTTGGCAGGCTTTGCTGGCCCAGCACCTGGCTTGTAGGCACAGGCGGCCCTGCCTGGTATGTTGGCTGCAGCCGCAGAGCTGCTCCAGTGGCAGCAAACATGTCAGGCCCCGAGTGGGCTTGCGGAGGGGGCACAAACATGCCCCCTTGGTTGAAGCTCTGGTAGGACCCCAAAGGTGGGGGAGCTGGATAGCCATGTGTGGCCTGTGAAAACTGGTGGGCCACAGGACGCGGCACAGGGTCCTGAAGCAGAGTCTGGTAGAGTGCCGCTGGCTGAGTAATCTGCAATGGAGGTGTGCATGTATCTTATCTATCACATCTTTTAGCTCTGCACATGTGCCTTCAGGTGCTCAGTCAGACCACAATGATCAATCACAAATGGGTCAGGGGATTGGCTCTGCATGTTCATCACATAAGTAAAATGACTAACAATGCTCAATGAAAGATCGGCTTTACCTGCTGGGTGCTTGTGAAAAGCAAGGCAGCAGGAGGACTGGCTACTGCCTGGGGCATGCCTGCCACCTGAAGGTTTGCCATGGCCCGTACGTCCAAACCAGCCAAAGACGAGGCCGCTGCTGTTGGCGGCGGGCTCAGTGCATGCAAGGCCCTCACCTAAAATACACAATGAATACATTAGCTCCTGGAAACATAACACAGACATGCCACATGTTACATTTCTTTTAGCTCCTAAATAATTTATGTCAGACCTGCAACAAAGTTGATTTATGCTGTTTTAAACTACAACTTGCTGGAGATCTTTTTCCAGGTTGACTGCTCTCTAAAAATTTTCATAGGATTCTGTGCAAGACAACATGGCAATAAGTTGTGTAGTTTTTGGGCAATTTTAAAGACAACAGTATTCGTGACGTTCTTTAAGCAGATATTTATACTTGCCTCCCTATAGTAGCAGATGTGAAATATGGCAGATAGCAGTGTGGGTATGCAGGTATACAGTCCAACGCGCTTTCAAAAAAGTACAGTAGAACCTCACTGATTCGTTCCCGTTAAGTACCTTTTCCCAGCACCAACGTTTGCAATCCAGAACAACGAGAGGGAGAAAGGGAGAAACCCAGAAAAGTTACTCTTTTTACCAGTTCATACGTTCCTGGAAAACTATTCCTTTGGTTCTAACACTCAGTACGTCGCCAAACTGCTATCGTATGATGTTTCCTGGCCACTAGATCCCGTGTAAACAAGAAAATGTGCGAGGAACACACATCATCAGGAACTAATAAACACATCATGAAACTTTGCAGTTCCCTATAGTTCGGCGGTGTGAACATATCCTGAAAGTTTCATCTGCATATCTTAAAAAATAAAAAAGTTCAGTCTCTAGGGTAGCTCCCCCTTGTGCCAGCTTTGCCAACTAGCCCACCAAGCCATTCTTGCGAACTCCTCCACTTTCCTCACGCTCTCTTTTTTTCATTCCTCTGCTACGCGCCACATTCACTCTCATCTTTCTCTGTGTTTGTTAGCCCAGTTATGAGGTACGTCACCAAGTCATGTCAATGCAGGAACAGGTGCCTAAGAGCTGCGCTCTCTGCACAGACGCCTACTAGAGAGGTCAGTACTCGCCTTGGACAAGTTTTGCTGATCCAGCATAGTGTGTGCCTGGTGAGTTTGTCGCATCAGTGCCTGCTGCTGCTGCTGCTGCGATGCCTGCAAGCAACCATGGGCCTGTGCTGCCTGTGAATGATGATGGTGGGCTGCCAAAGACAAATGCTGCTGAGGCTGCACTGGTGGCTGTTGCTGAGCCTGCGGCTGGTGGTGATGGTGGTTGTGGTGGTGGTGGTGGTGGTGGTGATGGTGACCACTGGCAGTGTGCTGATGGCCAGATCCTACTGCCGATGCCACATGGTGCGAGAGGGAGGACGGCGCAGCTGGCTTTAGTGGAGACACAGAGCTGCGCATTCCCATTAAGAAACACAAATTAGACACACACCATCAGAAATTTAGCAATAATAAGATACACTTCTAGCTGCGCCAGCTTTGCAGTTAGATGCAATTTGGTAGCGGCTGCAAAGCATTACTTTATACACAGAAGAATACAGTAGACTTCTATAATCTGGCTCCGGTTAATTCATTTTTTCAGTTAATTCTATCCAGACCAAACGTCCCAGTTGGCACCCATACATCTCTATGGGCCACAAAGCTATCATTATTTCAGTCCAGAAATTGACCTTCAAGAGATAATCTGAACGTGACTGGTAAGCATGAACAAACCTTATCCCAACGATCTCAGTGGCAACTAATAGCAGCAGCATCTGTCTGGCCGACGCTTAGGGTACAATAAACGCATGAAACATGTCATGTCTCACCAAAAACTTAGTCTGGCCAGTGTCATCATCATTGCCATAACAAGATCTTGACCATAAATGACAATAAAAGAAGTTTTCACATAGCACGATGACATAATACTTTCAGTGTTTGATAATGAAAGCTCATTGAAAATGTATTACAGCCAACTTCTGCCAATTTGACAGTGATAGGACCAACTAAAGTGTTCGAACCATCCAGCGGGTCCAATTTAACAAGACGCAGACAAAGCGCAAAACACACCGCTGGTTCATTTACTAATACTTGCTTTATTCTAACACACCCCTGAATCAAATGTGCACATACAGTAAAACCTCAATAAACCGTACCCGCTTAAACAGTAGTTTCGTTTTAAAAGTAGTAAAGTCAAATCCCCGACTCGGCGGCCATTGAACATAATGTGTTTTGTATCCGCATAACCGTACCAACTTATTGCGTACGCATCGGTTAAAACGTAGCGTTTCAACTTTTCGTCGCGCAAACACGGCGGTGCGCCGTCTCCATCGGGCGGCCCAGCAGAACAACAAGCCCCAGAGATCGGAACACCGGCCTCTAAGCGCCCTGTGTGTTTGCGCGTGAAGCCACATCAACATCAACATCATTTCGACGTCGTGTCAGAGCGTCATGGCGTCGTGCAAGCGAGGACTCGCGTCGTTCTGAAGCTCAAATAAAAACCCGCCAGGTGCTCAGCATAGAAGAAAAATTAGACATCGTCCGTGCTATCGAACGTGACCCGAAGTCTGCGCTGGCACGCAACAGGGATCTGCTATTGACTACAGTGTGTAGCATTTGGAATGCGAAGAAGTTGCTCGGCAGCGCTGCTGTGACCGCGAAGACATGTCAGCTACGAGGTTCCACTTTTTGCCATCATTGCCTGTGTTGTTGCCGAAGTGTCGACTAGCGACAGTGATGAGGACGACACGGAAAGCGACAGCACGGGCGATTCAGGCCCGAGAGTGGCATAAGCTGTGCATTACGTCAGCCTCATGAATGCAATTGTCGCGACGAGAACAGGGGCGCGATAATGTAACTCTATTCCAAATGAAAAGTTTTCCAAAGGCGCCCCCGGGACTTCTGCAGCACTACTGCGCACATGCACGGAGAATATGTAACGCCAACGAGGGATCTGCCATGCGAGTGTTTGCAGAGAAGTTGGGGCTGGCTGAAAAGCTATGCAGCTTCAGTAAGTTTGAGGCCGCTGTCGTCGTCGTCGTGCTCGGCCGCGGCGGCATCAAACGAAAATAACACTTTTGCCGCGCGAAGTGAATAAATACTGCATGTTTTTTCCCCCTTTCATCGCACTCTCTCTCAGAGTTCCGTTTTCGACAGGTAAGTGGGCGATCTCATGCTATTCGGTTAAACAGTACTACCGTTTAGTACATACTTTTTCCGAGCTCCGGCCAACTATGGTTTAACGAGGTTTCACTGTACTTTCTGTGCGGTTAAAGTAGTAAACTTATGTAGAAATGACATCAAAGCTCCTAAACAATGTAGAAACTTAACGCAGAACCGATTTTTTTGCAAGAAAAATTTACTACGGTGGTTAGTTTCATAATGTAATTTTCCCAGCATGTTCTTTTTTAAGTCAGCTTCCCCGCAATACATTCATGCAGCAAAGCAAGCAAGTTGCGAAAGCAGTTTTGGTTTTATGTCTGATTGCATGACGCATGCAAATTTCAACCCAATTAGGAGAAAATGATGATGTGTGGTGTTTTATGGAGCAAGGGCCACTTACGGCCAAAGAGCGCCATGGCACATGATAATGTGAACGATGTACTGCTGGTGATATGGACAATGAATTCCTCACGGTAGATGTGGTATGGCTATAAAAGGGCCTGAGAAACTCGCTGTAAATACATAAAACGTATACGTGCTAAAGTGATAATCATTAGTTTGCGATGTGGGCTACGGCAATTTTCATTAGAAACATGATGCAACAAAACAAAACGGAACAATGACACTAGAGCTTCACGAGAGCCCTTAAACACAAGGGCTGTTATACCCCTGTCACATGGGGATTTAAGGGGGGACACGGCCCTTGAAAACCGAAAAATTGCGAAAGAGTCGATTTTTGAAAAACCATATTTTTGGGTTGTATGTCTCATAAACTACCTGTTCCGTAATTATCAGCACCTAATTCAACCGTAAAGTACCAACACTAACGCTACCTTTGAGGCCACCGCGGCCCAAAAAACACGCGCAAATGCGGAAATGAAGTCCAACTTCGCGCGCGCCATTCCCGGCCCATGCGGCCTGCCCGCGCCATCTTGGTGTCGTTTTGACCGTGGATTCTTTGTCTCTATTTTGCCGCCTTGCAAAATGGCATCGTCGGCGCGGTTGAGGCGCTATTGGCGTTTTCCCGCGATGTGATGCGGAGCGCTGATTGGCCGGAGCAGCGCGTTCAAATCTCGCGGGCTAAAGCGCGCCTGCCATTGGCTGCTGCGCGGGCGGTGGCAGCTGCTCCCTTTGATGCCGCGCTCGCGTCGCTGTTGCCCCTTGCTCCGACCGCCTCAACATGGGCTTGCGCGCTGCTCATCGCCTTGCGCTATCTTTTAGATTATTTGCTCAGCTTTTTTTTTTCCCCCGCTAGTTCTTCGCTGCACGCACTGTCGGCAAAGCCCAAGACAGTGCAGACGTTCGGTGCACGGGAGCGCGATGCGTCTTGTACGAGCATCGAACTTCTGACCTCCCGCAGCGAGTGCCGACTGCGTAGACGCTTTTCAGCGGCGAAACTGTGCTTTCGGCTGTCGCCAGTCGAAAATCCGACACACTGAGTGTGCCTGGAGCCGCATGAGCTAATAGCCGCATAAGCTCCGCAGGAGCTTTCTAATAAAAAAACACGTGGGTTCAACTTTAAGGCCTGTTTTCTCGGAATGGATTTTTTCGCTAGTAGTGGTGCTGGGGAAGGCAATATCTCAAGAACCGCTCTTCAGATTTGCATGCCGTTTTTTTTATTCTCTTCCTGAATGACTTTGCCAGGGGGTAACAGGCTTCTTTTATTTGAAAGCTGGTGCAGCTAATTTCTATTAAGCAATTATTTTTGATGAATGTGGTCATTACTGGCTACATCAAATTCAAAGTTGTCTTAAAATTTTTTGGAGGGGAAATTAAAGAAAAGGGCTCTTTAGCCCCCTGGGATATCTATCAAGGGATCATCACAGTGAATTTCAGCTTCCTACGATGTCCTGGAATTTCTCCAGGCTCTTCCTCAGGCATATACATGAATCACCTAGTTGGACCTCAATAACTCTGGAACTAATAAACATATCTTCATGAAACTTCGCAGTTCCTCATAGTTCTGTGGTGTGAACGTACCCTGAAAGTTTCATCTGGATATCTTAAAAAATAAGAAAGTTCGGTCTCCAGGGTAGCCTCCCCCCTTAATGCCATTTGAATCGAACGGCATTCGATGCATCGAATGTCATTTGGTCTCTTGCAGTGCTACACAGTAACATATAATGGCATTCGCAAATGATAATGACGATCTGGAACAAAATTTGTGAGGTTCAAAGAAATTTTGTACCGATTAAACGCGTTTAAGAACTTGTGCGAGTACTTTTAAAACAGACGAAAACAAAAGTGCTTTTTCCACGGCGCGTGACGGCCCCTGCAGTCGTTCGGTCGCGCCGACCTGTATATTATTTGAAAGAGCAGTCTCATCTTAATTTTCCTGCCAGCATCGGCTCCATCCGCACATTGGCAGTGAAGAAATTCCGCATCAAAAAGACGATCCAATGCG
Source organism: Dermacentor variabilis (assembly GCF_050947875.1). Lineage (NCBI taxonomy): Eukaryota > Metazoa > Arthropoda > Arachnida > Ixodida > Ixodidae > Dermacentor > Dermacentor variabilis. The sequence goes on from NC_134568.1 coordinate 136,822,905, forward strand.
TCAAAGGCACGTGACCCTCAGCTAGCCACGCCATTGGCTAGACTAACGTCGTCGGCATCACTCCGCAGCCGCTCTGCACACGCCGTGCGTGCCAACTAGGTTTCCCATGCCAACAGCAATGCCGACCTCGACTTCGAATTTCGCTAAAAAGTTGAAATTTAAAGGAAAAAGAAGAAAAAAAGAGAAAGAAGAAGAAGAGGAAGTCTGTGCACAACGTTGAGAAATGACACTTCACCGCGCAGTTTCCCGATGACATCGATTTTATAGGCGCGTTTATAGTCTGACGTTATCGGTGCACAGGTGCGGAGTTTGTTGGCTGCGTCCGGTTACGCTGGCTGCACCAGTGTGTCGAACCAATGGTCTTATGATAGAAGCTGTTGTTCTCACCAACGTGACGTAAAGTGTGTGCGTGCTTAAGGCGCCAATACACTTCGACGTGACCCGGCGCGCGCGCGCATGGTGGCTGCGCTACGTCACGCCAGGTCGGCTACGCTGCATCAGGCGTAATCAGTCCCCCTACAGTACAACGCCGTGCACCTGCCGCAGCTGGAGTAGCGCGTGCGCAGAACACCGCGCCGCTACGTGCCGCCTGTCGTGAAGCATGGAAACAAATCTTTTCGCACGCTTTCTCTGTAGGTAGCGATTGCCACCGTGGACCGGACTGTTGCTCGGCGATGGCACGGACGCAGACACATTCCGCAAGACGAAACATTAAGCAGGAGACACGGTATGATTCGGCGTCCGATGCGACGTGCGGCGCCGCATGCTCCGGCATGCGGTATACGACGATTCGGGGCACACGGTGCGTGCATCCGAAAGATTGAGCGACGCACAAGCTCCGCCCAGATCCAGCCCCCCCAGCTTGACTTCATAGCCACATCGAGAAACGCAATATAAACAACTCTGCACAACACTGCTTCGCTTTACACGAACACTGTCACTAAAATCATGCCCCTGCAAGTGACAGAACACTTCACGACGGCGCGTTGTCCACTGACGACTCCGCTAACAGCCAGCGATAGGGCCGGTAGGCCTAGATAGGCAGACGGCGCTTACGATCCAACCCGAGCTCGTCTAAGAGCTCTTATGTTTGCCAAAACAATTAACACTGTACACTTAGGTCGCCCGTAATTAAATACAATTGGTTTACTCGACGCAGTCGTTGCGAAGGTCAAACGTGCAAGGGAAGCGAGCAGCGTCGCTCAGACGGTCGGTGTGGGATGTCTGCCCGCGAAATGCTCTCGCATCGCGGCTCCCGATCTCGCCAGTAGCTTAGTGCTAGTGTACTAGGCGCTGCCTTGCATAACAGGCACACGTTTGAGATAATTTTACTGAACTGGTAACTATTCCTTGTCGGAAACAAACTGCAGCAGGCAAGGAAAAAAAAAAAAAGAAACACTGCGGGAAACCGGCCAGTCAGCGCCGCCTCCGTGGAGGAAACTGAGAACGTCACATACCAGCCACGCTGTCATTGGCTGCGGCCAGACGCCGGTGCGGTAGCCGCACACCGGACGTCCGATCCGGTGCTTCGGCACGGGAAAACACCTCGATTCTGGCTGCCGTTCCGGTGCGTCGGACGCCGGATCGGACCGTGTGGTCCCGCTTCTTCTGCACCCCCCCACCCCCCCAAGAGGAACAGGTTTCTACATAAAACACACACGTAGCCGCTGCCACTCCTTTTCGTCGCTTCAATAGCTTTCAGTTCACGAGTATAGCGGTCCCTCAGCCGCTTCCATAGTTTCAGGCACTCTTCGACTGAAACAGGGAAAACAAGACAAACAAACAGGCGCTGAGTGTACAGCATGTCCGGAGACGTATACATACACGTGCGTAGCATTGACGCTCCTGTAGAAAGGCCGGAGTACATGCGTATCTGCTCCCACGCGTTGTTTTCCCGCTCCGCATTCCAGTAGTCCATACTTTTGGTGTCGTAGACACAAGGGTGTTGCTGGACGGCGTCCAGAAACTTTTCGATTTCGGAGCCGCACAGGTCGGGCATGTTTTCTTGCAAAGAGGCCATCTCGTTCTGGCTCAGCCTGCCGAGTAGTGAGTCTCTACCTCGACGAGAGAGGGCGCTAGGCGCTAACTTGCTCGGCGCGGTCGGCGCAAAATGCAGTTAGTTGCATTCGGCGCCGGACGACGCCCGAGCACGCTGGATGCCGCCGGACTGTAGAGTGTCGTGTTTTCGCCAACGTAACGTCGCCATGACGAGCACGCGCGCGTTACGTCGGAGTGTATTAGCGCCTTTACGCTACGTCAAGACTATATTTAGCTCGCCCGCTCCCACAATAATAATAATAATAATAATAATAATAATAATAATAATAATAATAATAATATATGGGGTTTTACGTGCCAAAACCACTTTCTGATTATGAGGCACGCCGTAGTGGAGGACTCCGGAAATTTAGACCACCTGGGGTTCTTTAACGTGCACCTAAATCTAAGTACACGGGTGTTTTCGCATTTCGCCCCCATCGAAATGCGGCCGCCGTGGCCGGGATTCGATCCCGCGACCTCGTGCTCAGCAGCCTAACACCATAGCCACTGAGCAACCACGGCGGGTAAGCCCGCTCCCACAGTAGAGCGCCACAAGAGATCCCGATGGCGTGTTAGGTGAAGTCCCCCGATGCGCTCCTGACAACGGCCATGTTTCATTAACATTTCGGCACGATGCTACTGTTCTGTAGCCGGAATTATTGCGGAGTATTGAGAGTGAAGCTCAAGGAAAACTTTAAGCATTAGCGCCAACTCCTGCTACTGACCGAAAATTGGATACTAGATCGCACTGACGACACTGCTGCTGAGACAAACGAGATGCTAGCTACGTCTGCTGAGCCTGCATCTGCTGAAAGCTTTCAGCGTGTGCTCAGAGGGCAACACCGTAGTGACACTAGCCAGGCTACATTTCTGGGGGCTACTCTACTAATGCAATAGCACTTGCATATATTTTCAAATATTTTGTGGTGCTCTGTTATAAAAATAAGCCCATTTTTCTTTTCAAATTTTCTCAGAATCACATTTTTGGTGTTCTTTAAACTTTCCGAAGTGCTATCTCGGTCTTTGGGGCACATAGAACTGTAATTTTAACAGCAGCATGTAGCTACATGTGTGTACTACAAAATATTAGGAGCAGATATTTTTATTTCACTTTTGTAAATGTTTAAATATGGCTATAATTGGACCACATGATTGCCACGTCTGGAGATCGAATTTCGAATTGCTGTAAAATTGGTAATACAGTCGCCGACCGTTTATTCGGACCTCACGGGGACTGCGGAAATGTCCGAAAAAGCAGATTAAGGAAAAAAAAAATGATATCCTTCATTTCCACGCGGTCATTCGGGCTCGGCAGTAGGCTTGAAGAAATCGTGAATGCGCCGTTGCACGCTGTTCCGTTTACGCGCAGTCAGATAAGCCTGAATCTCGGAGAGGGTCGTACGGTCACTATAGGTGGCTGAAAGCACAGTCACTGTTTGTGCATGCTCCGCATGCGACGGCAGCGTAGCACATCGTGCGTCATCTTCCGACTTGGAGTCATCGTCCGGCGGTGCAGCAGAAACCTGACGAATGATCTCGCCGTCGTCGAGTTCTGCGCATGTCAGTACAGCAGTGTCAGCACCTGTGAAACTGTCAAATGAGACGGTGTCCGGAATCGCAATGCAACCACTGCGCAGGTCTCGGCAGAACATTTTCCGCGTCAGTCGGGAGCACATTGGAAGGCGACAAATCTTAGGCCTCCCGGCACCCGCTTGCCGGCATTCCCCAGCAAAGTCTGCGCGGGCACTGTCGGCGCCATTAGACACTTGACGCGATGTTTCTACACGCCGCGTTGGATCACCGAAACCTCGACACAGCACTCAAAGCAAACACCACCATGCCGACACCAGTCGCACAAACGAAAAACGTGCCTGCTCGCAGCGTCGTGCGCGAAGAAACAAATCAGCTGCTGGATTGTCTTGACATGGCTTACTAAGCTGAAACTGGAACTGCTGTAGAGCCACTCTATCGAACAAGGCAGAAACGATGATGATGAGCGAGGATTTCCAGTAGCGCCACTTCGTGGGGCAGCAAGGAGGCTCTGTGCAAAACAAAAATGGCGTTCAGCAAGTCGAACTATGCGCCGGTCATAGTCTGTGCATGATGCTCTCGATCGAGGTGGTTCAAGGAGTGTCCGAAAAATCAGACGAGAGGTTGCAACGTGTCCGAACTTTCGGCAGTTGTTACACATTATGGTCTATAGGGGGAATGGCGGTGCCGCGAAGCTGACCAAATAATCGGGCATGTCCGAATTTTTGGAGTCCGGAAAATCGGTCGGCGACTGTAACTACAATATAAAAAAGTAGCCCTACAGTTGTGTAGCTTACATTTTGTAGTATCCAGCCATATGTCTTCATAAACATTCTGGCTCATACTCTTCTTACAGTTGTTCTGATAAACAATAGGTGATTAATTTTAATTATATCTGGAACCACTCAGTCAATTTAAGAAGGAATACTGGTTGCTTTCTTGCCCTTCCATCACACTTTCTTCAAGTTACCTTTCTGACAGGTAAGGGGGCGATGTTGTGCTAATTCAGGTAAGCAGCAATACCGTTTAGTATATTTTTCAGAGTTCCGGCCAACTACGATTTAATGAGGTTTCCCTAGAGTAAAGCCTTCAAAATAGGGCCATTTTTTGCATTGTAAGGCAAGTTTCAACACCCTGATTAAGTGGGCTTCGAGTTGCAGCATGCAGCGACCAAGAAGCCCAGCTGGTGCTGGTTAGCATGCGGGGCTGCCAAATATACAGTTACTGCTACGCACTCACCCAAAGGCAGCTTCACTAGTTGCCTGTGTTGACTCTGTTTGACCCTGCTGAGCCATGCTTTCGGTCGCCGTGCTGCTTGTCGCAAAAGAAGTGTCAGCTGAAGCAGAGCCTCCAAAGGAGCCAAAGCTTGGAGCCTGTACTGCAGCACTGCCAGTGTCGTCCCCCGCAACCGAGACTGCACCGTGCTCCAGCACTGTTGGCAGGGGCCCCACATTCTCCCAGACCTGCAGACAGGGGCCTTTTGCATACACGAAACCAGCCGAGAACTGTTCTCTGTTCAGTTCCTCACTGCCATCAGGATGTCGATGGATGGGTATTATAGTAATCACCAGTATCATAGTTGGTGAAGACATTTCATCACATGGCTGGAGATATTTAGGACAAGAAAATTAGAGAAAAAAATTGTATTCTGTTGATGAATTAAACCGGAAACCTGCAAGCACTACTTGTAGAAATGAACTGGTTAAAATTCATGTGCCTGCTCAAATGAGTACTAAATTGAGGTTGTAGTAGCCACAAACAGTCTTCAGAAGGCCAACTACAATGAAATTTCACTTTGGCTGGACAAGTATGTATAAGTCTATTGAAGCAATTGCGGGAAAGCTACAAAACTAGCATTTTCACTGCAATTCATGTTCATCCCCGACTGATCTGGCATGCTTCCTGCATTTGAAGATGTATGTACCATGCACGCAATACTGTCGCTGTGTGCAACATCTCTGCACAGGCTCAGTGTGCAATTTGACAGGCAGTGGTAGGCAAGGTTCAACCCGTGTGCACCTTGCATTCCACTCCCCCCCCCCCCCTTTTTGTTCTGGCTATTTCAAGTGCTTTTGCAGATGTGAAGATACATGGCTGCGTACGAGAAAATAACAGAGTGACATAAATGATTATATGTGCAAAAGATGCACCACGCTTGCACCTAACTTGTGCAAGCAGGAAGAACATATTTTACCAAGCGAGTCAACCGTTGCATTGTCCTTTCATTGGCCTTTCCTGGTTGTGAAACTTCCCCCCAAATTTCAGACACTGCCTGAAGCTGCCATTAAAGCACCACAGCTGAAAAAACACAAAGGGGGGAGGACAACATGCTTGTGCCACCAGTGTATGCTAGTAGCGGGAAGATCAAAGCATGCACATTTGTGCCGATAGATATAAAGGGGAATGTGGCTCCCTTATCATCATCATCATATATATATATATATATATATATATATATATAGTCTAACCCGGATATATTGAACCTGCATATTTCTAATTATTGGCTATATCGAACACACAGATTGCCCCCTTGAAAATACTATGTAAAAGTATAGGACAATTGCGTAGTATATAGAATTCCATTTTCGCCGGACATTCGATATATTGAACGCCGCGCCCCTGGAAGGTGCGCTTTTCTCAAAGACATTCGTGTCCGGTCCTCAGGGGGAAAACATTTCTGCAGTCAGTCAGCAAGCTCCTCCTCTGCACATGCGCGGCCATCGCCTAGCGACGGAGATGCAGAGCCTTTCCCCCTTTCTTGCGCCCCACCGGCGCGAGCTCACTCACTCCTCCTTTACCGCCGGCGTGTGCATTGGGCAAGGCCATTGGAGCTCAACGAAGAGTGTGCGGAGACGCGGCGACGTTTCCAAGCCACACTTCCTGGGGAAAGGAAGAGAGAGTGAGGGGTCGGCACAGTCGCTGCCAGAGGGCTCAAAAAACGAAGCATAGCGAAGCGGCAATTGCACCCACAGCGTCTTCGATATTCCGCCGATCTTTTTCCCCGCTCTCTTCTTTCTTTTCCCTTTGTCGTTCCTTCGCAGCTACGCTGACTGCCGCTCGAACGTTGCTTCTTTATTCTATGAACAGGCTTCGCTCGGACTGCTCCAGCTGCGCATCACGAGTTTTCTTGTGTGTACCTGTGTTTCAACGTGCCGTGTGTAGCATGTATGATTGCGGTCATCTGGTGAGCTATGGCATCTGCAGACATAAAATATGAGGAAGAATCTGGACTTTGCAAGAAAGTTTGAGGTAATCCGGCGTGTCAAGAACGGAGAAAAGTCCTCCGTGGCAGACGCATTCGGCATTCTGCGGTGTACTTTAAGTACATTGTTAAAGGAGCAGGACATCAAGCTTAAAGCAGGTGAGGAAAGTCGCTCGGGAGCGTGTCCTGTGTGCCCTGCTGCTTTTGACAAAGTGGAGAAGGCACTCTATACGTGGTTTCTTGAAATCCGAGCGAAAAATATTCTCGTGGATGGCCCGATGTTAATCGAAAAGGCCAAATGGTTTGCAACGGCTCTTGGCGAAGAGAACTTTTGCGGTGGCACTGGATGGCTGCAACGGTTTAAAAACCACCACGGCATTGTAGGGAAGGCCATCAGACGAAAGTGGGGCTGTCAGCAGCCAGGAGATGCAGCAGTGGCTTTCTGAGGAGTGGCCGAAGATCACTGCGCAGAAATCTTCAATGCAGACGAAAATGGTCTCTTTTGGCAAATGTTGCCGAATAAGACACTCGCTTTTCGTGGAACCTCATGTCACGGCGGTACAATGAGCAAAGTGCGTGTGTCGGTACTGCTTGCAGCCAACATGGGTGGCTCGTGCAAGCTACGGCCATTCGTGATCGGGAAGAGCAAGTCACCGCACTGCTTCAAGAACTGTAAACAGCTTCCCGTCCGCTACGGCAGTAATAGGAAGGCCTAGATGACACGTCAACTTTTTGTTGAATGGCTGCAGGCTTGGGACGCTGAGTTGGGCAACTCGGGCCGCCGAGTTTGCCTTCTGGTAGGCAACTGTTCGGCCCATCAAACGACTTGCAAGCTGCAGCACATCGAACTGAAGTTTCTCCCGCTGCAGCCCCTCGACCAGGGTATCATAAAGGCATTTAAGGTAGGCTATTGGAAGCGACTTATTAAACGGCTCCTCGTAAACCTCCGCATGGGAACCGATCAAGATTGACCTGCTCGGCGCGATCCAGATGATTACCGGCGCTTGGATCGACGTGAAGCAGGTCACAGTAGCCAACTATTTCGGCAAGGCAGGCCTTGAAGTGGCCGGAGATGAATGTCCGGAAGCTTTAGATGACGATGAGTGCTTGGAGGACGCATTTCGCGACTTGTCCAATTTTCCCGGCGCCGTCCCGTCCGAAGTTACTGTTGATGACTTCATTAACGCTGACAGCGAAGTTCAAGCGGTAGCCGACCTCGCTGATGAGGACTTTGTGGCCGGAATAGCTGGCGTTCAAGACGGCGATTCCAACGACGACGAGGGCAACTGCGTTTTCAAAGAAACGCATCCGTGCACAGCCATTGAACTGGCGTCAGCGTTCAGCCTGTTTCGGCGCTGTTGCGGCGAAATGGAAGGCACTGGGCTCTCGCACCTGGACAGTCTCAAGAAGATTGAGACTAGTGTTTTCAACTTCATTTCCCAGAGAAAAAAGCAGCCCAAAATTAGTGATTTTTTTTCCGTGAAATAAAGCGCTTTCATATTGTCTGCACATGCTATGTGACTCGCGGCTGTTCCAAACGGTAAGCCACAATTTTTTTATGATCGCGAGTGCTTTTTTGGCCTATATCTGTATATCGAATTTTCGCTATATCGAACTATTTCCCGATCATCATCGAATTCGATATATCTGGGTTCGACTGTATATATAAATCGACTTCCTTATTTCTTCATCGCTTTTGATGAAAACTGGCGCAAATGTCTCCCTGATGCTTCCACAAAAGTTTCAGATTGATACCTTGAGAACGTTTTATTGAACAGAATTTTTCACCCTTGAACATTCTGGAGGGCCTGGGGAGCTTAAACACGATAGAAGGCTGTAGAGTATTGACTGCATAGCTGAACGCTTGTTGAAGGTCATGACAGTCTTTTTAATTTTGTTTCTGCAACACAAATTTTCTGGAGTGTCACTGTTTTGTTACTTCTGCATCAAGCACACCTTTGGGGTAAGCGAATAGCCACACTGTGAAATTATAAAAAGTCAAGATAAAAAAAGCGAGACTGTCACGACCTGCACTGTATAGCCCAAGGAACATGATGAGGAAAGGGGGGGGGGGGGGGGAGAAAACCCCGTAGTAGAATAGGCTAAATGGTAAAGAAATCTGATCCAGAAAGTGAGCAGAAGGGGGGGGGGGGGGGAGAGAAAAAGAAAAGTTGAGACAACGGCTGTCAGTTTCTTCTCTTCACCATACTTTGCAGACCAAATTTGCAGACTTTGGTGTGTTTTGCGATGTGGAGCTTCTTGGACACGTGGCCTCTGGTCTGGTGTGCCTTCATCCCCCCCCCCCCCTTATGGCGTTCTTTTGCTGCTGCTCTACAATGAGCATGATGCTCAAGTTTCAAACCAAGTGAACTCTGAGAGGGCATGAATATAGTTCCAGTGTTGCACCTGCAGACTGCCTCATTGATAACAGTCTCCAGTACAATCAGTGAGGAGATTCTTTATTTTGACCATGTTACTGAATGAATGCTCTCATCAGCTTTCCGAGCCATCTTCCCTTGACAATCGCTGTGGAACTTGGAATCAGAGAGCCCCTGATAGGTGCTGCTAAGTGCTTTCCAGCTTGTAATTTTGTATGATGCATCACTTCTGCAGCCAGATGCCTGTGCCAGCCCAAGGGGCCTAGTGAACAGGGCTCATGATGAGGTTCGTTTTTTGAAGGGATGGTTTGATAGATATGGTAAAGAGATATCGTGAGCACATGACAACAGAGTCTGCGCTCATGATCATACAGTCAGGGATGCCATGCGCAAAATGCCTGGTTGCGAATTCCCAAACATTGTGTGCTGAAAGGCTTAGCTGTGGGTCTCAGATGTCCACAAACGGCGGGATCAGCTACGCTACTGCAATACTGGCGTAGGGCCAATTTTGACACTAGTTCAGATTACGGAGAGTGAACACTATCCAGAGCTTGCGAGGTGCAAAGCCAAAATCCCAGCAGACGACGTGAGCGCAAAACCAATGGCGAACCACATTGGTGTCACGTGGCGAGTGCAACCAATTGCAGACTCCAGCACGACCTTCATTCATTTGCATTTTGTATGCTTGTTTCTATATGGAGGATAGCTAAAGAGGCAGATTTGAAGACAGAGAAATGCATGAAGCATATGGAGAAATGCATATCGCAACCCGATTCAGTCAGGATGTAATAATGCGGAGAGAAGCGTCAGGGTGGAGTGAAAATAGTAGAAAGGCATTTGTTAGCTCTGGGATTGGCGACAGCACATACAGAATGTAAACGAATGTTTTTAAGTTCCTGGCGAACGATGGCTTGTACGAGGGGAACTGAAAATGTGGTAGGATCAGGACTACGCAAACAGAAAGGTGCGGGCGCCATCACAGCCAGTTCGCATCTAACGATTTGCACCACGTCTTCAGATGGCGACGCATGCTGCTGTGCAGATTGATCTTCATACATTGACGTTGCGGCAGTATTGGGAAGTTTGGCGAATGGTTACAAGACGCGTCGGCTTTTGGCCCGCTCGAATTGTCGGCACTCTTTAATGATTGCATCAACTGTAGAGCAGCTTTTGCACATTAGCAGATTAAACGCACCATCTGCAATGCCCTTAAGCACATGCCCGACCTTCTCCCCGTCTGTCATGTCGTAATAGGTTTTACGACGAAGTGCCAGCACATCTTGATTGTACGAGATGGACTCCGTGGGGGATTGGGCACGTGAGGCCAGTTCCTGCTTTGCGGCAATTTTGCAGCCGGCTGGTTTGCCAAACAAGTCTCAATTTCTCTTTGAATTGGTGCCAGCTGGTTAGCTTCTCTTCGTGGTTTTCGTACCACACCTTTGCCATACCTGTTAGGTAGAACAACAGGTTAGCTAGCAGCGTAGGGTCTCATCTGTTCATTCCACTCCCATGTTCGTACATGGCCACCCACTCTTCAACGTCGGCGCGATCGGTCCCGCAGAAAGTTCCAAGATCTTTGGGTTGCACAACGACAACCGAAGGTGGCAGCGATGCAGCATGTGACGGTGACGTAGGAGGTGGCAACGACGTTGATCCCGAGTGCTCACCGTCATTCATGGTGTGGACGGTGATGAGACGTCCACTGCGGAGCTCCGTTTCCAGCCGTGGTACCCCGCACCTCTCACCAATATGTTACGAGGGATGTTGCGAGTATAGAAGATTGTATTTGCAATATACACACAAAATGATTCGGAGTAGTTACGATGGCTGACCACCAACACCACGCAGCAGCGAGCGTCCTGTGATTCTTCTTCCTCTCTTCCTTCATCCTTCCGTAACAATATGAACAAGGTTCTACTGTGTGTTCAGTACTGTTCTACTACTGTTCCGCACCACTGCTGCTGCTGAACTGCAAAGGAAGTTGCAAGACCTTCACAGTAGTGAGGGCTTTCTTCTCTAAATAAAGGGAATGAAGGTATTAGAATAATTTTGGCAGTTTTCCTAGCTCTGTGAAATCCATATATTGTTAAGCCTCATTGAAGTACCTCAATTTTCAGACCCAGCAGCAGCTACGGTTATGACCAAGGGCTACGTAAAAACGAAAAGTGAACTCACTACAAAATACAGCCCTTGGGTACTCTTGAATAGCATGCACATTCACTCCATAACTACACGGAACAGGTTATTACCTTCTTTACAGATGCAATTTTCAGATTCAGATCATCCGTAGAAGGTGAAATGGGAGAGTTGGCAGAAGTGATTTCACTGGACAGGGAACGTGTGATAGCTATGTGCTTGGCTTGCTTCTCGTCACCAAACGGGGCCAATTCAGGGTCAAATGTGAAGTCCAGCTTCATGTCTCCACTGTCTTCTCCCTGCACAAAAGATGGGGAGCAGCTTAGAGACAACTAAGACACCCCATTCATTAACTACACATGACATGCCTTTTATAAACAACTGCGATGCTGAGTTACAGCGTGTACGCCCTTCTGTGAAACCAGTAAATTCTAATGGAGGGGGGGGGGATTATGCATACAGCGACATGTGTACTTGTTTTTTGATAAACAAGTACACTTGCCCACAAAATATTGTGGGGTGCGCGAGCACGTGGCGAAACGACCCTCCTCCCCTTCTAGCTGGGAACCCCTGGTGTCGAGACCGACGCCTGCACGCATGTGCGTCCCTCTGAGACTGCAAGCGTGCATCTTTCCGCGCGTCCTTGCGCGCCCGGCGATATCCGAATGTAGCCACGAGGTGCACGTCTTGCGATATGCGCTGTCGCGGCTTCGACGGGCACAACTATGTGAAGCGTGTTTAGAACGGCGGGATCAGCTACGCTACTGCAATACTGGCGTAGGGCCAATTTTGACACTAGTTCAGATTACGGAGAGTGAACACTATCCAGAGCTTGCGAGGTGCAAAGCCAAAATCCCAGCAGACGACGTGAGCGCAAAACCAATGGCGAACCACATTGGTGTCACGTGGCGCCGCTGCGGCTGCTTTTTGTCGAGTCACGAGCGCTGACGCATAGGGCCCGGTGGCGAACGCAACAAGTTTTTTTTTTTTTTTTCTGCGCTGCACCTTTTTGTGACCAATCTTCGTTGTTTCTGTTTACGAATGGGGCGTTTTCCCGCAGAAGAGCATGGCAGAAAAGGCCCTCTATAGAAGGAGACAGGCAAGATGAAACTGAACTCTTGATTTCCGTTGTATAAACGAAGTGCTGCCCGTCGAAGCCACCACAGCGTCAAACGCAAGAGGGGCACCTCTTGGCTGCATTCGGATATCGCCGGCGCGCAAGGAGGAAGCGCGGAAACATGCACGTTTGCAGTCATGGAGGGACGCGCATGCGTGCAGGCGTCGGCCTCGACATGCGCTCACACACCCCGCAATATTTTGCGGGCGAGTGTACATGTGTCAATAGCATACGCTGCTATGGGCATCTCAGCCAAATTTTGCACTCATGAGCCGCACGTGGAGCTCAATAGCGGAGCACACAGTCGTCATTTTCTCAAACTTTTCGGCAGAGGCCTTCCTCCTCCCCCTTTGTGCAGATTCCCAGGGAGTGCTGCGACTGGTCGATAGCAGACATTAATCAAGCCTCTTCGGATCAATGTGCCACTTCCTGCTGTTACCGTGCCTACTTATTGATGCAATTTACTCAACAAGCTGAAGCGAGCAAAAATCTGCGTTTTGAATTTCAACAACTTATATGTACTTCCTGGAAAAGCCCACTACCATTTGCTCATGCTCGGCCGTGCATGCATGCGCAGGAATGAAACTTTTGGCACACCACTTATTGGTGCCGAACTGTCCGGTCACGCTAATTTTTTTTTCCTTTTCTTTTTGCAAAACTCAACTAGCCTCAAACCACACAAAACTTGGTCAGACCACACATACCCTTGCCAGCACGTGCTCACTCCTAGCAGTTCCTGGTTAGGTGCCTTGGATGACATCACTTCGTATTGAGCTATTCACAGCGCATTCAAATATGTAATTTGGATGTGGCTACTATCAGTTGGTAAGCTGCTGCAGAACAAAGCAGGTCTGCACCACATAGCACGGTCAGACGGGAGCACATGAGCCCGCATGCACACTCCAGCCCTGTTGTGCACATACCAAACGCACTACAGTTCCATATAGCTGCGTCTGCTATGTAGCATCGATACCGTGGCTGTTGTGGAGTGCCGCGACGAGTCCGCTCGCCAAGCTCCCTGTGGCTCCCAGAGGACACATGCATGCACATAGTGTACAGATGTAGGACACACGTAGTGTATTGACTCGCATAATGATCGCACTTGCGTAATGATCGCACCCCTGAATTTTGTCGTCAAAATTCGATTTTTTTCCTTTCCTGTGTAATGATCGCACCCTGAACCTGTCGCAGCGATATGTTGTGTGCCAAGTCTAGCTAATGATTATCTCGTTTACCATATAATGCTATGCGAACGACTCTTGAAGACATACCAAGCGGTCTGCATGCACCCAACATTCTTAAGCATCCGCCCCATTTATTCCTTTCTTCACTTACCGTACTTCCATGAAAAAAATAAAGAAGCTACAACCAAACTTGCCTTGGCTTTATTATTTGTAGGCTTCATAATGGTTTTGGTCAACAACAACAACAACAACATAAAAGGCACCTTTCGGTTCTTCTTGTCTGCACTCGTGGGCACGCAACAAATCGTGAGCGGCAAGGATAATGGCCACGTACGTTAAACACTGATACGTTAGGAGTGTACCCTATTCATACGCCGACGCTTGTAACGCAGCTAAGATATTCACCCCCCCCCCCCCTAGTGGAAACGTGCTGTAGTAAGATAGTAGTGAAGACAAATGCCGCAGTTTCGGCAGCACACCCGCCGTGTTTCTGTCACTGGCAGCTAAACACGCCCATCGCAGTGTCTGTACCCTCCAAGTGGACATGCCTACATTATTGTCACAAGCTTGCCGATATTAACGATATTATTCATTACTGATACGGAAAAAAAAAATTGTTTCAATGCGCGTAATGTACTCACGAGAAGAAAAATCGCGTTCGGCTTGCTCCGCCGGCTGCCAATTTTGTTTTGGTGTCCCGCACTGACAGTGGCAGCCGCCTGCTTCTTGACTCGACATTCCACAGCAAACACGGAATGAAAAAACAAAATGTTTCTTTTCCCGGGAAATTTAACCCGCGTAATGATCACACCCCTGAATTTGCATCAATTTTTTTGACAAAAAAGTGTGATCATTATGCGAGTAAATACGGTAGCCAATTTGCCACACGAGCGTATGTTGCTGTCCAGTCTTTCTTTCTTCTAAGCCTGTGCACAGAGGAGTTAAATGTAAACATGGTGCAAGTTTCTTACATACCCAACAGTAAAGTTCAGGTTGCATGTTTAGATGCTGGAACCGTTGTACGCAGCAACAAAGCTTTTTTGAAGGCAACTGTCAAAAACGAATTCCACGACTTTTTCTTTTTCAGGTCAGCAATTTTCGGCGGTTTCAGGAGCCAGACCTGAAAGTGCGGTGCTTAGCTAACACATATGGCAGCATCATAACAGCTCACTGCACATTTATGGCAGGTGCAGAAGCATGCTCCCACATTGGTGCTGTACTCTGGTGCAATTCTACATGTGGTTCATTGAAGCTGGGCCTCTTAGCACTCTTTCTTCTTGTTTTGCAATCACATATTGTGAATATAGGGCTTATTATGAACAGAACAAGGAATAATGAAAGATGCGTACACAGCTGTCTGTACGGGTGCCAGATCGGTTGGCATCTGGCAATGGCGGACGCGGTCAAGGAAGCCGCTGGAAGTGGCGAACATGCAAGTTACGTCAACACGCATGGCAGCTTCACAGCCACCATTATCCGCCATGTTGATTGATTGGCAGCCGAGAGGTCACAGGTTTTGAAGTTTGTGCCGGGAAGCGCAAGTTTTGCAAAATGCAATTTTATGTTTTCATCAAGATGACAACACAGGTCGTGGAACTGAAAACTTTAATGACTAATACTTTTTTTTCTTGTCTCTGGCAACTATACTACAACGTTAGGATTTCAAAAAGAAAGTAAGCAATAGCGTGCACAAGCCAGTGCAATGCATCTGCAATTTTGCGAATATGTGGTGGTGGCGGTCCATGATCACTGCCATGTCAGCTTCCCGATTGGCTGAAGGAATACTCCCGTGAAGAGTGTCACAAAAAGGGCCATTTCATAAACTCAATTTGACAATACACTGGGTCACCATTGCAGATATTTTCCGCCATAATTTGTGGCACGAAAAGCCGCACAAATTGTGCTAATGAGCGGCCATAGGCAATTGCTACTGAGAGGCATGCGTATCAGCACATTTTTTGCTTAATTTGGGGCCATGAAAATATTTTGTTCATAACGCATGCTCATAGCATTTGCATCACTCTCAGGTGGAGTTGGCATTTGCGTTTTAGGCCATAATTTTTTTTTTCAGATATTTATTTGAAATAATATTGGCTGAATAGTGCAAACCTGTGATATTTTCCACTTTTCACTGCTGTGTTTGCATCGTAATCAAGAGAAGAGACTTTGCACATCATCAAAAGTTACGACGACTGTTTTTTAATTTATTTTTAAAATAAAATGTACGGGAGGTGGTTTCCTCACATGGCGGGGAGTAAGCAGCGAAGCGAACAAGGGATGGCAGTGACAGCGCATACAGAGGAACTCCGGTTATACGTCCCCCGATTTTGCGACGACCCGGGTTTTATGACGGAGTAGCGTAGTCCCGGTGAAGTCCCAATAGAAGCAATGCATTAAAAACCCCGGTTACCCGACGCAATTTTACGCCTAACCCGCATTATACAACGACCCTCACAAAGCGCGGGACGGAACGGCGGACAAAAGTAAAGTCTCTCTCCCCCACGAGCAGCCACCCGCAACGCCCGCTGAGCTGAAATAGCGCCTTTTCTTCTCCACAATCACTTTCTCCTTCTCTTCTCGTCGCGTTGGGGGAGCGTTTCTCTCCTTCCAGTTTCACAGCAGCAGATCGCCGACAAGGTAGCGCCGAGAGGCCTAGGTTTATCACACATGTTCTTCGTCTTAATCCTAGTGACCAGCGTTCAGCGGAGGTTTTGAGCTGTGTGGAGCAACGTGATGCACGATGTCCCGAAAGTGGACAGTTCTGTCATTCGGCGATAAGCTAAATATTACCGAGGAAGCGGAAAAGAGGCATGGAGCCACGAAAGCCAGCATTGCCTGTGACTTTAAGATACCCGAATCTTCGCTTAAGACGAACCTGGCAAACAAAGCGGTGATGTTGCAGAATGCCAACAAGTTTGGGCTCAAGCGGAAAGCGGCAAAAAAAGGACAGCATGAGAAGTTAGAAAAAGTTCTCGTCAGGTGACTGCATCAAGCATGGAGCTCTGCGATACAGCAGAACCCCGCTGTTACGTCGTTTTCATCCGGTCCCGGCATAGCCTCCATAGGATCCAATGTATAAGGAACCCCGTTGTTACGTAGTAGCTGTGAAAATGTTCCCGCATGATGCGTCGCCACCCGAACCCGCCTGGGCTAATGTAGGCAACGTGCTCCAACCGCCATTTTGGCTTTTGACAAGTTTTGACCGGGCTTGGCTATGGAATTGGCTGCAAGAAGCCGCACGCCAGTTCGAGAGGCCGCCACTAGGTGGCCATTCGTGAAAAATGCTCTCACTATCATCACTGTGATTACGGTCACCGCATGGTTTGTTGGACGGGTTGACTCACGGAGGAAGGAAACTCAGGAAAGGCCCTGACGTCACTCTTTGTGAAGTTATAGCTAAAGGGAAGCCGGAAGTTGGCGTTGCTCCGCCTATCGGGCCAGCTCTCCTCTCTTGTTTACATTTCTCGCGAAACCAAGCTGCGCTGCGTGCAACCGGGCTGCTTGGACGCGCGCGCTCCACAGCAATACTAAACAATCGTTACCACGTTAGCATGATTACGCCAAAGAGGGCAAAATTTCCCGCGGATATTCCTTCGTCCGTTGCCATTGCCGTGGCGCAGTGACGATGAAGAGCACGAGCCGCATGATGCCGGGGAGCTGCCAAATCCTAGCTTTGGAGAAGCTGTCGCGGCTCTGGACCTCCTCCACAGGTACGTCACACTTCTCAGCGACGCTGACAGCAATGCGACCTTCTAGGCTATTGAGAAAGAGCGAAAGAAACGGCAAGCTACCATTCTAGACTTTTAAGTTCTAAGCGCACTCTGTGGAAATAAATTGTCTATAGTTGAAGCTGCACTTTTTTCATTCATTTTCGGAGCTTTCCTCACTGTTGCGTTTTCCTGGCTGTTACTTTTTTTTCCTCAGTCCGGTGAAAAACTCATGAACGGGGTTCCACTGTAAATGTTCACGGCGCCATTCTAAAAGAAAATTCGGACCTTGTGGCATTGCGTCTGGGCATCGACGACCTTCAGGCATCGAACGGGTGGCTGGATCACTTTAAAAAACTAAACAGGATTGTGTACAGCCGCTCCTGCGGAGAGAGCACTTCCGTGGACATTTTGACGGTGAACGAGTGGATGGAGTCGCTGCCGGAGACGATTGCTGCATACAAGCCCTGCGGCGTTTTCAACGCCGCAGGGCTCGTATGCAGCTATGCTATGCCCGTTTACTCTCTGATCCACACCACTCTCTTCCCGTCTCCTTAATGTTACGCCTATCATTCTTCATTCCATCGCTCTTTGTGCAGTCCTTAACATATGGGGCAGAAACTCGGAGACTGACAAAGAAGCTCGAAAGCAAGTTAACACAGGTAGAATGCACTGATTGTACTCTTTTCTTCTTAGTGATAATGGTAAGCTTCAAGTAAGGATACAAGTGTGTCTGCCGTATACACTCCAACCCAATTTTATTCTTCTGTAAGTTTTCTTCTTATGATCAGGGTCCCCTGCGAGTTATTGACCTAGGTAAACGTTTTCCTTTGCAGACTATTCCTTTGCGGGCTGACTGGTGATCCTCAACTCTCGTTCCCTTGCCAGACTATTGATCATTAGCTTTGTTTTCCAGGGTACAAAGTATGCATTCTGGAGATAATCAGTAAAGCTCTCAGGTAGTGCAAAAAGATTGGCAGATAAGAATGCACAAAGAAGGAGACCGCTCAAGGCCATAAATGACTCGCCAGTCAACAGCTGCAGATGTCCCAGTGTCACAAAGTGCATGCCAGCGTCCATCTCGACATGACCACCATTGCAACCACAGCCGCAGTGCCGCTTATAAGGTGGTAAGGAAGCTCCCCATTGTTGCCGAGCTCGCTGGGCTGGTTCATCACGCGAGTCGCCAGAGCGTGACGAGGGACAAGGTAGCCTTGACGTGCAGGAAGAGCGATTTGGAAGAGAGTGGCGTGGTCGTGCATGAGAGACAGCTGTGGACGTGGTCGGCAGGCTGAAACCCCTAGGCCGAAGTCTTCGGCAGCAGATCGACAGGTGGTGCAAGTCTGTCACGATCTTCGGCAGCAAGATAACAGCAGCCAGACGCTCCTCAGATCGGGATCTTGGCCAGCAAACCACAGATAAGCCTTGTGTTCCAATCTGCTCTCAGAACTTTCTGCTGGGCTCTTTTTTCCCCCCGTTTCATCTTCCATTTTATTATTCATCATGTGTTGATTTTTGTATGTTCTGTTAGTGTAGTGTTTGGTGCATTTATTGTTGCATGTATTCTTCGGCTGTGTTGGGTATCTTTTTTTAATTTCGAGAGTTGTCAATTCCTACTTGGTGGGCTTTGTTGTGCGCATTGCGTCCGAGCTTGTGTTTGTGAACCGCATGCCTTCAGCGAAGTGTTGCAGCCTACTGTGTGTAGTTTGCTTATTATTTTTTCATCATGTCACTGGCATGATTTTAGTTTATTAATCAGAGTGTGTGTTTCTATAATCCGAGTGTGTGTTTCTACGTCGCGTCCCGTCTCATGCCTTGGGCCCACAGTCGATAAGGCGTAAGCCTTATCGGCATTCAGCAGTTGAACCATCTACAAATGCACAAGGGGTGGGTTTGTTGTCGCCCCATCCCCTCTGCTCCGGAGAGTACGAATTATCATACACCAATTTTGATACCCAGGCTAACTCAAAACATTGTCGCCGTCAGAGCTTGAATCTGCTTTGCTGTCAACTTCAGAATCATAAATGGAGTCGCCACTAAATTCAAGTGTAGGTGCAGTACATTTTCGAGCAGAGCGCTTTTCTCGTGACGCGCGGGACGACGCCATGGGAGCAACTTTCGATAATTGCGTAATGACACAGGCACCCCCCTTGCTGGGATTTTACAAGAGAACCAAAATAGGAACTCTTGGAAGCAGGTTGAAAATGCCAGGCCCACATGTTGGACATGCGGGGGACTTTCAGATATACTTTCGTGGAATAAAACGACTCATATTCCAAACCAAAGCTCACTAGAGAACAGTTGACTTCATTTTCGGGTAATTATCACCGCTCAGTACTGTTGTTGGATGGCAAAGCCGGTGATATAATTTAATTCTTGACTTGCTCGGAGTCATTTGATTTCAAAATTTTGATGCTAGTGCGGCATAATTGAGAGCAGCTTGCTTTTTTCCTGGAGTGCGGCAGAGGCTGACAGCTACGCCCTTTTTCGCTACAACATATGCACATTAGTTTGCAAAAAGGTCTGTCAAAAATCACACCGCCAGAGCGGGAAAATTTAAACCGATTATGAAAGTGCAGTGTCTGCACTAATTACTGGGTGGCCTTAAGTGGATAATAAACTGCTTGAACATGTCAAAATTGGCAATTTAGAGCATTGATCACCAGCGAGTGATTTGAATAGGTGCAGAAACGAAGGAGTTAAGTGCCTTCATGTCAGTTTTTTAGGCAAAATGTCAAGTATGCATCACAATATGAAAGCAAAACGGGGCGATCAGTGCCATTTTGTATGCATCGCGCCTCGAAGAAAAAAGCGGAATGTCCAACATAAAGCCCCAGCTCGCTGTTTGCAGCCACTGTCGCAGCACACAAGCCGTAACCATTTTAGCCCAGCATGGCGCAATTTAAGAAGATTTTCTGTGTTTGGCACAGGAATTTGTGTTTGTATCAAAATGGTGCAGGAGCCCCACCCCTGTACATGAAGTTTTACAGTGGGCAAGCCATGTGAAAGCAGTAACTGTCACTGGTTCATAAACTTGTGCTACATAATCACCTATGTCACATGGTGGATTTGTCCTTGTGTCGGGATTTTGGCCTCTGAATGTGAAATTAGACTAATGAGTGTCAAACTTGATGATGAAAACAGCCACCAAACCTATCTTTTAGACTTCTCGCAACAATGTCCTAATAATCGGGTGGGCAGTACAAGAAGGGGCTTCAGCAGTGAAATTAATTTTATTGCTTTTTACAAAGCCAGCAGCACAAAAATGTACTTTTGTCCTGTGCCAGCTTTACTGATATGCTATCTACTCAATACCACAATGGTACAGCGCAGTGGTTCGCTTTAGCTCGATGTGCAACGCGTGCTGTCACGAATTCACCAACTTTGGACTGTGCGACATTTTCAGATTAGGCTGTGATACGTGAATTCAGTTCGGAGCTTTCTGCCAAGACGCGAGCTTTCACCATTCCATCCAGTAAGCGGTAGTTACCAGCATGTCGGCCGCAGACCCGATCTCAGCTTCCAGCCATATGCCTAGGTCATGATGTCACAACTTATCACAGAGGCTGTTTACTGGTCTGAACAAATCTGAGGCCACCTTGCCACAATTACTTGCTCCCTGGCATCATGTGAGCTGGAAGCAAATTTTTTTCATGGCCTTACGATGCAGCTAGACCTAAATAGCGGCCCTTCATCAGTATCCAACAGTGCAAGTAGGTGTTTGTAGCAGAATCAACCAAAATCGCTGATGTGTAAGCTGTAGACAGCTCCTAGAGCTCACTGAAGAGGGAGGGAGCGAGCCTCTCTTAAATGAAATAGAATAGTTAAGGGAAGACACTCCTTGAAACAACTTTTTCTTTATTACTTGTACTAGAGCTTCCAAGTTCAGCAAACTGTAGAGCTTTTTATACAGATTTCAAATATGTCATTATTTTTTGTGTAGCTGTTATAATGGCAAAACATAGTCATCTTTGTGGGCACTTTTTTATGTCCTAAATAAAAAAAAAAAGCATTGTGCTGTAGCTTGTTTAGCTCTTCGTAGATCACAAAGTGCCGATATCTGGCCAAACAGCATATACAATTACTGGAACTATGCAAAAGGATTACAGCATTTCAACTAATTTTTTCCCCCTCGATTCCCTTAAATTATTCTTCTACTTTTGACACTACTGCTTGGAGATATTGCAATTCCAAGTAGGTATCAGCACTGTAAAAATCTTCAAGAGTAAGTACCCCAAATTTCATTAGTTTCATTTCATTTTATACATACAGACAATTATAAATGTACAAGGTTATTTTCGCGATTGTAGAAAAACTTAGTTGAAGTGCCAGTTTTTTTTTTTTTTTTGTAGTTGCAGTAAATGTAGACGCTGTTAGAATAGATACTGGCACTTAGCAGTCTACAAAGAGCTAAAGAAGCTACAGCGCAAAGCTTTTTACAAAAATTTATTACACAATGAAGTGCTACAAGATCACTACTTTGCCATTGTGTAGGACATAACTCAA
The DNA here is from genome assembly GCF_050947875.1 of Dermacentor variabilis. NCBI lineage: Eukaryota > Metazoa > Arthropoda > Arachnida > Ixodida > Ixodidae > Dermacentor > Dermacentor variabilis. The sequence continues at coordinate 136,844,705 of NC_134568.1, forward strand.
GAACTATAGCGGCTACACAGGAACTAATGACATGTTTGAAATTAGCTTGTAATGCTCTATAAGTGGGCGTATTTTCAAATCTCTAGTACAAATATTTATGAAATGATTTTTTTTCAAGAAGAGTCTCCCCTTAAGGAGGGACATGGCATCTGGAGGTTTCCTTATTTATTAAGCAAATTCAACCTAAGTGCACAGATATAAGTATTTTTTTTCTGCCGATTTTAAAATCCAATTACCTTTTTTTGTGGCTCAAGTAATTAATAATGAGATAATTAAAGTTCATTAGCATGTTTTGGTGAAACAAAGATATACTGGCCAGGTAGTTAATATTTATTGCAAGAGTGGAAAGTAGAATGTATAAGGATTGCAGTGCTGCAAGCAGTTTTCCAATCCAACAACAAATAGCAATTTAGCGGCGCATTGAAGTTCAGTGTTTACAGCACAGCTACTTATAAAAAGAAAAAGCAAACAAAAAAATTGTGGAGGTTGACAAATAAGAATATGCTTGCGGCGCTTCAGGCATTATTCATTTAGCTGCCTGTAGCAAAAAAACAGCTGTAGCTGTCCTACAGATTGAGGATATGGTTGCTCTGAACGGGCAGTTGAGTAAAAAGCTTCTTTTCAGGAAATGAAGAAAAATGAAAACAGCTCGATTTATTCAAAAATATTGCAATATCTTTACACATTACCAGCTGTAACTGGTTAGTATCCCCCTGGCACATAGTTTGAGAATTGTTGCCTGTGTGGCATTTTTTGAGGGCTTGATACATGTTTTCAGCTGATGCACGCTTTCGAGCTGAAGCTTTCTATCTCCGCTGATCTTTTTCAGCCATGCGATCCCTGCATAATGAGCTGGGGTTGAGGCTCAACTCTTGCATTATAGATGCAGACACTTTGACGTTCGGCACTGCCTCCGCCACAGCTGCCTGTGTGGTGAACAGAGAGGCATGGTGCTCCTTTGGTGCAGACCAGATAATCGAGTGGAGGCTCTGGTTGCTGTTTTGGACCTTCCCCCTCTGGCACCTCTCAAGCAACTTCTCACTCAAAAGCTTGTAAATGGGCAGCTAGGCCTGGCAAACATGAGGGGGCAGGTCGCGATGATGCTTTCGTGCTGGCTCGCCCCTAGCCTCCGCGGCATTTTGACGGCACCACAAGTTGGGGCTTGTTGTTGCAGTGCAAGATAAGTACGGCTATCTCCATCAATAAATATAGCGATATAACGGAGGTTGTGCCATTCTAGGGACCTCGAACTGAATGAGGGTGACCTCCACTTCCATTTTTCCCAATTTTTTTTCTCACTATTCTTCTGGCACTGGTGATTCTTCTAGTTTCCAAAACCAGGATCATTTTCATTTGGGCCTTTCTCGCATCCCGTGCAGAAATGGCCCAATACAACGTAATCTAAACAAAGACCCGTAAACAGTTCAATCACGGCGCTGACGCCGATGTGCTAGGTGTGTCCGCGGGTCATCCATGACCCATCGTACGACACCGTGATGCTCCCAGGGTTGTCGAGACACAATTCGTTGTAAAGTTCACAAAATAAATGAGCACACTCACTTGTCACGTTTCGGGCAGCATGATCGGCAGGGGGAGTCAGCTTTTCCTTCGCGTAGTGTTGCCATGTCTTAGTGTGAAGTCCGTGACGGCTAATGTTCATCGTGGAAAATGCATCATTGAGGGCTGTTTACCGGTTTCCCGTTGCTTGCATTGCACGAGCGGCGAGAACGTTCAGAGCGAGTGGGTTTGATTTTTGTTCACCGTGTATGCATGGCGAGCTCCACGTAGACGTCCCATCACCACAGTTCCCACACATAGGAATTAACTAGACAGAGAGTCCGTATTCGTGCTCACCTCTGACGACTTTCATGTCCCCGCCATTGCATACCTTGCACTTCATTTGCACAAGCAGAATGTACACTGCATCTAAACTTACTAAACACGGTCCCATCAAGTGGTTCCACAGGTTCAGCTGCGGCATCGGTGTTATCAGTCAGAAGATCTCGCTCCTTTCCGTCGCGGGAGTGGATGACAGCCACTGGAGCTTTTCCTAGGTTCTTTTTTTTTTTTTTTTGCCCTCTTCCAATTCTTCGGGCTTCAGGAACTTCAAACCGCGACAAACGCGGTTTGAACGGCTTTGCACGGCGACGGGCTAGTTAGGCCTAGGCCTACATTGGCGGCGTCAGCAGATGCGGGTGCAGAGGGGGCTGCGACGACTTCGCCATCCGGATCTGTTGCGCTACGCTTCTTGAAGTTGTCGATAAGCGCACATCGCATCTTTTTTTGCACCGAACTTATTCCTAGTATGAAATTTCTTACGGGCTATTGCGTAGTACGGTGCCACTTCACTCACAATGACTCATTGCTCGGACAATATGGCACACAGCTGACTGCATGGATGAGTACGACGCAGACGACGCGAAAGGAATGCCGCTAATTATATGCCGAGCACAGGTCACATGCTCTAAACAACTAATAAGGGGCCGCGCTTGGACTCTTTTGGCGCAGAAATTTGAGGAAGCCAATGACATCATGGAGCCGGAGTTGGCGTGAATTTTAAGAAAGATCGCTCTTTCAAATGACACCAAGATGTCCACGCTACGATGCATGAAACGGCAGCTGCGCTTCACGAAAAAAGTACTATTTCTGCAATAACTTCGGCTGAAATTCTGCAGGTACAGACAAAAGCGATATTGTGGCTAAAATATTGATTCAAGAGTCGAGAAACTTTGTGTAGTTGTAGCTGCAATATAGCTGCAGATTTTAAAAATTCAATTGTCCAAAAGTAGACTTTTACGCAATTTTTTTTTCGTCCCGAAGAGCCGTGTCCCCCCTTAAAATTGTTCACGGCTGCGATGTCAGCAACATCGTGCATGTCATGTTCCAAAAATCGAGCAACATACCATACAGTGTCTGAAACTTTGGTCACCATTTTACATTGGTCACACAGGAGAGGAGAGCAAGGTCTGGCTCGGCACTATGCTTGTGGTGCAATCCAGTCTTAATTGGAGAAGCTTGGTTTGGTCCATCGTGAAGCTAACACAGGCACTTGTCCATGCATGCCATGCCACTTTTGGTGGTGTGGAGAAATGCTGCTTGAGGACTATAGTTCAGTGCCCAAAAGCCTGTGCAAACATATCAGCACAGCAAGGGCACATATTTATCATTTTGTTGAAATGTAGCAGAATGTAGCAGAGTTAGCCTTTTGGTGCAATTGGTGCAGCGGTAGCATCCCTGCTATTTATCCAGCAAAGGGCAATTTTAGGATCGAAGTACATACACAGAAATGCATGGGTGTCAGCCAAGACCTTCAGTCAGCATCTAATTAAGCGGAGTCAAATGAACGAGTCTACTGTGTTTAATGACATCAAATGCTTTGAATAGTGAAATTCGTCGCGAAGCAAATTAGAATAGCAATATTTCATTAAATAGTTGCACGAGCCAAATAAACAGCGAAAATTGTTTCCGCATACATATGCGCTCATAAAATAACAGCTATTAACAACAAGGATGTATTTGATCATGAAGGACCTTCCCCATTCACCCTTTAGCAACAGTGCAGTTTAGTACCAAGAAAAAAATTGAGCAAGGACTAAATGTCAAGTCTGTAGTCGGGCTGCCTGCGCAAATGCAGCGCTAGCAATCTGTTTTAAAGGGCCCCTCACCAGGCCCCGTAGCAAATTTTGGTTATACGCTGGAAGTTGTTACGTGCCCTCTAGGGAGCGTTCTGCCGCAAAAATGTTTCAAATCTGCTCATTAATAGCCGAGATAGAAATATTTCAGTACTGCGAACCCATGATTTCAGCAGGCAGACTCCACTGCAAAGCAAGACACTCTCCTCACTCACCCCATCTAGCCTTCGCAAGCGAAATTCTTTCCCTGCTTTCTCCCATACCAGACCTCGAGGATCGCGTGACGCTTACGTCACAGGCCCCGCCTTCATCTTTCTTTCTCCTCGCTCCCCCCCCCCCCCCCAACCGCAGTACGCATTTCCGCTGCCCGCACCGCGCGCAAGCTGTTGTCTTGTTCGCGCAGCGCACTATTTTGCATGCTGTGCAAAAGGAAACGTAACTAGCAGTATAATTCAGTGCTACCTGAATACTTAGGCAGAACAAGTGGATCACAGAGCGTGATCACGCGCTGGAACACTGTAGAAAATGGCATAGTTTTGCTACCTGCGCATGTGACCGCACGACCGTGGGAACAAGCTGACGAAGTGGAAGTACATCTCTTGCTTCAGTGAAAAAAAAAAAAAAAAAAAAAACGCAGACATTCTATTTGTGTGTTTTATTTCTTTAAACTTAAATTCGTCAATTTGAAGCAACAGATCGCACAGATAACATATGTTGCCTTGAGTAATTCTCAAAGTCCCATGTCACCACGAGCGACATTACACTGCAGATACGATTACGTAGGCGCAGGGGCACAACTACGTCACTGTCTGGCTTGGAGCGCGGCAGCCGCGAAAGAGGGGAAACGGCATTCAGATGGAAATTTCAGATCTTTCCGCAGTCCGTAGCGATGCAATACTTTGCAGACACGATTGTTATCGCACAATGTATGCTCTCTGCTTGTCAGCTCAATATGGCCAAACCTGGTGATGGGCTTTAAGGGATGAAAACTATTCTGCAGCATTTATCTTGCTTATGTGTGACACTATGACATGAAGCCTTTTCTCAAACAGCGAAGACTTAAAAATGCAGTTTGACAGCCCGCAACGCTCGCAACTACGTATTTCGCACACAGTGAGAATGGGCCCAGACTACCCCTGCTGCCACCTTGTGAAAGGAGGCAACAACTCTAGAGCAATCGCAAAACACTTTGCGCATGGGGAAAGCAGCACTGCTTGGCTACCTCTCCTATTCTACCACTGTGATCACGAGACCGCAACTTTAGACGCCAACTCCTGACGAAACGGCCTAAGCAGTGCGGCGGAGTGGCTGGTGCCAAGCCAATGCAGGACGCTCGCAGTAAATATGTTCGCACTCAACCTTATCGTTGATTAAGTGTGAAATCAGATCAGACGTACAGGCTAGAGTGGTGGTTGTACAGTCCAAAAACCTATGATATTAAAGTTCTCGCAACAACAAATTATCATTTGCAATAACAGCCGCAGTGTGCGCCGCCACGCATCTGGGCACGACTGAGAGACCACCTGAGAATAAGCGTCCGTTGCTTCAAGAACGCTGGTTCCAATATCAACCAACACCGAACGGGCATCGCGTGTGGTTACCGCGTCGCTGGTGTAGACTTGCTCAATCACTGTGTAGATTCTTGGTTGATCACTGTCGGGGACCTGAAATACATCACTTTTACACTCAGCACCTGATGCGTCGGAGAAACGTGTGCTCAAGAAACAGTGCGGAACACTGTTGCTCCGCGTCTGGTGCCGACTGACGCGAAATCTCGCTAAAGTGATTGTATCTCCGAAAGCAACAGACAGAATACTACTGCATAGCAGCGCCACCATCGCTGACTGACACATGGGGTACACTACTATCTGCTGCCGACACTCTGGTTTTGAATAGCCCCAAGCAAGACTCGCCAAAGCCGGCTTGCAAAATTTTGGCAGTAAACAGTGATTCAATGCATTTCCCTCCCAGTCTGTGGCATCTCATTTCGCAAAAACGAAATTCTTACGAAAGCGAACTTTTTTTGCTTGCCCCACTGGTTTCTTGACTGTGCTGTTCAACCATATTTGTGTGTGTGATATACTGATGTACAGCTGGGAGAGGCACGAGACTTCTTGTTTAATTAGCTGTTAGATGCCAATTGCAATATTTTTGACGTAATTATATCTTGACATTTTCTGCAATCATGTGATCTGTTATAAAGAGACTCCACTGCATTGTACTTCCTAAGCTAAAAACACTGAAAGGGCTATTTCATAAAACTTCCACTGTGAACCTTAATCAAACCCAAGTACAACTGTTACATCAAGCTTTAATCTCATGCTGTTCCAGAGTCCACCAAATATGACATCTAAAACAAATGTGTGAAGATAGAATGGCACATTTCTTTGTCATGAATAAAGAAGTTTGCATCTAAAAAGCTGCACACACCTTGCATTTGTTAGGCTCAACAGTGTCGTTTGGTGCCTTTGAAGCAACTGGTGCCAGCATGGGAGCATTTGAACTTCCCGGTTCCTGCGCAAAGAAGGCAACAAACTGCTGACTCATAGAAGCACACAATATTCACACAGTGAAAGACACCATTAGCTCCTATTCAATTGTGTCGCCATCAATGCTGAAAATCATATGCTGATCAGAAGCAGTAATCCTAGAATGAGAAACAAAAACAGAATGGCTGCACTACCTGTGACTTGGTTTGCAACTCGAACTTGTCCAGAGCTGCATTTTCTGCTTTGAAGTTTTTGTTTTCAAATATGACAGTGCCCATAGGCTTGCCGGAGTCCACGCCCACAGCCTAAAAGCAAAATAAAGACGCACTTGTCTACCAATGGACTTTAAAAAATGAACATGTAGCACTTTCTTTAAGCAGCTCTGCATATACTTGGAAATTTTCTAATACTCTTAACTGTTCACAAGGCAGAGCCAGGCGATTCTTGCTGTGATGAAAGGTTTAGGCGAGTGCTTTTAGCTAATAGCTAATAATTATGATGAACATAAAATAACATGCTGAACAGGAAGTCAAAAACCAAGTTTTACTAGTAATAAAATTGACCAGTCTACTCTCACTACCCTCCCTACACCAGTAGTGCTCTGCTCCAGCAGCAGCAGAATGCAAACAGCAGGTTGCTACAACAGGAGGTAGTGGGGAGGTTGAGAAAGTGTGTAGAGAAGCACCTAGCTAGGCTTGTTACACATGTAGATCTGTTTAGCACACTCTAATGACTAGCCATGCAAGTGTCGCGACTGAGTTTATTTCATGTTTACATGCAAATTCACAAATATTGGATGCTATTTTTAAAGAGGAATATTGAGGTTAAATAGGAGGGTTTTTGTTGTCTGGCAGACAAAAGTAGTGAATTTTTCCAGTAAGGTTTATAAATGAGTAACAAGCCATGGTCGCCTTTTGGACGTAAATATCCTATTTAACCAGGCAAATTTTACAGGAACATGTAATGGTAAAGAGCTGCTATTAAATCACATGGCAAACTCATCTCTACAAATTTTCATTGTCAAGCATTATATGTACATTTACAAGAAACCACATTCCCAAAAAGAATAGAGACAAGTTTAGTGATTAGTAGTGCACACAGGCAAGCTTCGAGGTGTGATGCTTTGGGAGCATATATGCGCACATCTTGTAGGGGGACCTGTCAGGCATTTGGCCCTTGCCGGTTGTTGTTCTGTGTTAATGGTTTCCTATATATACACTTGCAACACAACTGAATATCAACTACACTTATCAGCCACTCTTCATTGAACATAACATTATTTGGCAAACGTCCCCTCAATGTTGCAGGCTTTCGTTCACAATGCAAAATGTCAAGATTGAGGAGGTTAATGCACTGTCTTGGTGCATTAGTGCTGTTTACATGTATGCGATATAGCGGAAATATGATACAATGTACCATTGTTGTATTAACGTAAATGTGGCTATTATTAAAGAAGAAAAAAAAAAAACAGGCCTTTATTTATACATGTTGGTTCTGGCTTGAGTGCTAAGTGGAAACGAGGCATATACCATATCGATATAATTATAATTTATATATCTTGGCAATTTGCTCGCAAAAAGATAGTTCATTAGTTTTGCAACACATGCATTTAGTATCATTTACGAAAGGGCAACCACAGGGGCAAAATCAGACAACCCGACTTTCACGTATCTATTTGCAGTGCAAAAATCAGGACCTAATGGGTTTTACCCAAACGCGAGGGGATCCTACTCATACATGACATCTGCTCCTGCACTCGCAGCTGGTCAGATGCAGTGCTGACTAAAATATTCATAGCAAGACTGAACTTAGTTGCAGCTGCTGCAGAGTAGAGATTTTCACAGCCACAATTGCAGACGAAATGTTATAATAGGCAGCAAGAAACTAGAGCAAACAACCACACCGATGCAGGCAGCGATCTATTTTGCATATAGTGGAAGTAGTGCATATACAGTTGAACCCTGCTACAATGAACGCTGCTTCAAAATATTTCCAATTACCCGTCAGCTAGCCATAGAAGTCAATACAAAAAGTTCTCGCCACAATGAAAAATTTTTCGAGCTTGTTTTCGCTTTAACGAAATTTTCGCTCGGTTGAGCTAGGCTTTAAAATTTGTTTTGCAATAAAATAAACATAACCCCAATCGTCTGCAATTTTTTGAACACCCACGCCGCTTAGGTTCACTGAAAACGTGCTCCTGCTGCACCGTCGCCGATAAACAAACTCATGGAGGGGCGCCATTGTTTGGTGGTGATGACGATGTGGCTAGCCACCTTGCGACAAGATGCCGGCCCACTTTGCCAAGTGGGAGCCACAGCCAATCCGTATCCATCCTAGGTCACGCGATCGCTGGCGCAACGCGGTGACGCATACTTTCATCTGTGCTTGTGCGCTTGGCCAGCATGGCGACAAAGCGAAAGTTTCTTTCCTTGGAGGTGAAGGCGCAAATCATCAGCGAGGCTTCGAGCGGCAGAAAGAAAGGAGACGTTTCAGCAGAGTTCGGCATCTCCAACAGCACGCTGTCGACAGTCTTGAAGTCGAAGGACACGATCACCAGTGCACTTTCTGCGGGGGCGTCCGCCAAACGGAAGTTGACTCGAGCTGCACACGAGGATCTTGAGAAGGCGTTGTTTACTTGGTTCCTCGACATGCGTGCCAAGAAAATGCCAATCAGCGGAAGCGTGTTGCAGCAAAAGGCACTCAACTATGCTTGCATGCTCGGCATCGACGATTTAGGCAAGCACAGGTTGGCTGACCCTCTTCAAGGCCCGACACGACATCATTGCAAAAATGTTGTGCAGCGAATCTGCTGCTTCAGATGCCAATGGTGCAGTAACTTGGGCGACATCTGCTCTGCCGGACATAATGAAAGAGTATGCCTCATCAGACATCTACAATGCAGATGAGACGGGACTATTTTATGAGCTGCTGCCCACAAAGACGCCAACCATGCAGCGGAGGAAAGCACAGCAAGACGCGTGTGACTGCTTCTCTGCACTAACATGGATGGCACCGACAAGCGCTGCCCGCTCATTATCGGCCAGAGCGCGAGGCCTCGCTGCTTCAAAGGCGGTAAGAGCTTGCCGGTAAGCTATTTAGCAAACAGGAAATCCTGGATGACGTGGGCTATCTTCCGTGATTGAACATAGCTTTCCACCGCGATATGAAGGTCCAAAACCACAAGGTGTGCTTGCTTATTGACAATTGCTCAGCGCATAATGTTGAGAACGTTGAGTTGGAAAATGTGGAAGTTCGCTCCTTCCCCCCAAACTGCACTGCTTTGATTCAACCGTTAGACCAAGGCATCATTCACAGTGTGAAAAGTGCATATCGGCAGCGGCTGATTCAGAGACTGTTGCTCAACAGTGACACTGGGCGAAAGACCAAAGTGGACTTGTTTGTGGCCCTACAAATGATTGCCGCGGCGTGGACGGCAACCCGGCACAGCATAATTGAAAATTGCTTTGCGCCCGCCGGCTTTAAGCCTGAGGCTGAAGTGACGGCCAACTCGACAACGGACGAGGAAGACTACCGTTTTGGAGTGGAGCCACCCTCTACATAAGTTACGACGGCATGGGCTGCCCTTCAAGACACCAGAAATGTACCAACGAACGCTAGCATAGATGAGTAGATCGCCGTTGACGTGGACGTAATTGTTCATGAAGAGTTGAACAACGAATCTATCGATGAAGAAATCCACCGTAATCACGCGTTGTCAGATGATGGAAGTGATGCACAAGATCCATCGGCCCTGCCTCGTGCACTCGGTGTAATGGACGCTTTTGACATCATACGCAATTTCAGTGACGCCCACGATGATGACGTCTCAATGCAGCTGCTGACCAAGTGCGAACGTCGCACAACGGCTATGATGACCAAAGGACGGAGGCAAACAAAGATGACCCGACTTTTTTAGGAAATAAATGATGTTTGTGAGTGTGTGGTCAAATTTGACAGTGTTTTGGGGCAAATTTTGCCACAACAAAATTTTTGCTTAAACGAAATTTTTCGCGCGTCCCGTGAGTTTCGTTGTAGCGGAGTCGACTGTAGTGCAAATAGTAGTTTTTTAATATAATGGCAGCACCACCCTGTTTTTATTTAATTTCATTTAGCACAATTCTTGCAAAAGTATCTCGGGAAACACGGCAAAAGGCTTGAAGGTTGCTCGACTTGGCAATGTCACCCTGAAAGCTATAGCAGGTTCCCAGCACAGGTAGGTTATGAAACCTACAAAATACAGGTACAGTGAAACCTCATTAAACCATAGTTGGCCGGAGCTCGGGAAAGGTACGTACTAAACGGTAGTACTGTTTAACCGAATAGCGTGAGATCGCCCACTTACCTGTCGAAAACAGAACTCAGAGAGAGTGCGATGAAAGGGGGAAAAACATGCAGTATTTATTCACTTCGCGCGACAAAAGCGTTATTTTCGTTTCATGCCGCGGCGGCCTAGCACACCGACGACAGCGGCCTCAAACTTACTGAAGCTGCGAGCCAGCTTTTCAGCCAGCCCCCTCTTCTCGGCAAACACTCGCATGGCAGATTCCTCGTTGGCGTTACGTATTCACCGAGCACGTGCGCAGTAGTGCTGCAGAAGTCCCGGGGGTGCCTTTTTCATCACGGGTGCCGGAGTTTGGAATAATTTTCATTTGGAATAGAGTTACGTTATCGTGCCCCTATTGTGGTCGCGACGATTGCATTCATGAGGCTGACGCAACGCGCAGCTTATGCCACTGTCGGGCCTGAATCGCCCGTGCTATCGCTTTCCGTGTCGTCCTCGTCACTGTCACTAGTCAACACTTCGGCAACAACAGAGGCAACGATGGCGAAAAGTTGAACCTCGTAGCAGACATATCTTCGCATTCCAAATCCCACACACTGTAGTCAACAGCAGATCCCTGTTGCGTGTCAGCGCCGACTTCTTCGTGTCACGTTCGATAGCACGGACGATGTCTAATTTTTCTTCTATGCTGAGCACCCGGCGTCTTTTTTATCCAAGCTTCGGAACGACGCGAGTCCTCGCTTGCACAACGCCATCGGCACCGCGTCGAAATGATGTTGATGTTGATGTGGCTTCACGCGCAAACGCACAGGGAGCTTGGAGGCCGTTGTTCCGATCTCTGAGGCGTGTTGTTCTGCCGGGCCGCCCGATGGAGACTGCGCAGCGCCGTGTTTGCGCGACGAAAAGTTCAAACGCTACGTTTTAACCGATGCGTACGCAGTAAGCTGGTACGGTTTATGCGGATACGAAACACATTATGTTCAATGGCCGCTGAGTCGGGGATTTGACTTTACTACTTTTAAAACGAAACTACTGTTTAAGCGGGTACGGTTTAACGAGGTTTTACTGTATGTTGAATACAGTATGCAAAAGTTGAAAACATAACCAGCATTATTAGTCTTGGGACACCATTGGAAATCAGTAAGACAAAGCTAAGAATGAGTAAAGCCCGGGATACATAGAGGGTACTTTCACAGCGAACTTTGCCCAGCACAAATAGACGTGGCAGGCCGACGCCGACGGTTTGCTGGCGTCACTTACATAAAGTGAAAAACAGGCAGACACCACCACGTGCTCGCCATGTTATTTGTCAGTGTTGTCAGACTCTAGGAATGTGTTTTTGGATAAAAACATAATAGTAAATGCACTTTTTATTGTATCATTTGTTGCTAATTACTAAACAACTTGAAAAAAAGTTTCATAGAGGCGCTTACAAACCATTTCCGCACATTCATTGAGCTGTAAGCGTTTTAGCGAGATGGCTTTGCGTCGTCTGACTATGTTGAGCGGTGGCACCGCGAAGTGCACGCATTGCAGAACGTTTTGTGGTTCTCCTACAGTGACTTTATAGTTTACTTTGTGTAAAAACACATTGTGCTTATTCATGTTACTTCGGTTTCAGTTCCTCTCTTAAGCCGTCTCCAACAACAAGCGTTTAGTACTGCAGCCGGAGAGGATATAATTATCAGTATTTGGTGTGAAATGGGCCTGTCAGCGGCTCTCGTTCTCTATGCCCTAGGCATTCCGTGCGCCACCTGGGCTCACATAGATGTTAACAGCCAGAAGACCAGGCGTGGTCGGCTTCTAACTATAGTCCGTCGTCGCTCTTTTCCCTCAAGGCATTCGAGCAGAAGCGACTTATGGTTATAGTAGAGCAGGGGTGATTTCTGACCAAAGAAACACAATACCAACATTTGCGAGCACGTGTGCCGACAAAGAAGAAAGAAAGAACAACAACAAAAAAACAGCTTTGGGCGCCGCAAACGAGATAACATTTCGTCCCCTATACCTGAACCCATATGGGCGGCACCATACACACAAAAAAGACAGTAAGTTAAGCAGTACAATGCACACACTATTTTGTGCCATGGAACCTTCGATCGGCTTGGTAAGAAAACTGCACCGCACATATAATTATGTTTCGTGGGCAACTCACTTAAGTTTGTAGACGACAAGTTTACACAAATATGTACTCTTAAACATCCAATATCTGGCTGTAATGATCAATGGTGTCCCTTTCAGGCGAAGAGAGCCGGAAAGTGCATGGCCAAACTAGCCCAAATTCCCACATTCTGTCGCTTCGGCGCGGGCGTGCAACGGACGCTAAGATGGAAAAGCAAAAATACACAAAAGCAACTACTGGAAGTCTGAGGGAGATTGATCGTTGCGACACCTGGGGAGCATGCGAGGTGCTCCTGCCACTTCCGATGGAGATTTTCGCCGGGCAGAGTTTTTCCAATCGGACCGGGTAGCCGACGGGAGTCATATTTTTGGATGCCAAGGGGCGAGCATTCACCGCTGGGCGTATTTACTCGCCTGGATGCCGTTTTCAACTCCATGTATCCCAGGCTTAACACTTTCCAGCTTATTTACACTTTTACAAAATGGTTCTCCAGCAGAGTGCACAAGTATGAGGCAGCCAATAAACCGTTTCTACATGACAAAAAACTGAGAAATGGGCACCACAAAACCCATTAATCTTGGGGACATCTACTGGAACAATATTCAAATGCAGTGTCATACGACAAACTCCTCCTCGGAAGCAAACCTTGGTGAAACAGGAAGACATGGACATTCTGCCTGGAAGGGACTGACTGCCTTACATGCACGATTCTCTGCTACTCAAAATCTGAAATTGTCTAAACAGAAAGGTGCGTTGTTGAAATGAGCATGACAATTTTTTGCACCTTAGTGTATTGTTTCATGCAGAAAGTAAAGTCACTACGCATCCACAAGACGATAAGAGCCTTAGAGCCTTCTGTTGGCTGCACTGTTTTTTTTGGATTAGTGGACAGCCCCCAAAGCCCATAAATTTTCCCATTAGCAAAAATTAACACAAACAGAACCCGACTATTGCCTTACACCAAACCGACAAGATTTCTGAGCTACTCATAAGCAGCAAATGATTTAGGAGGTCGTTTTCTCACATAAAATTACAATCACAGCAGCTTTTTTCTTCTTTGTTTAAAGATCAATTTTGAAGAGCTTGCAGACCTACACAGGGGGATTGGTAGAAGTGTCACAACAAGTCAAACAGATGTAAATCACCATTTAGAGTGAACTGTGAAAACTTGATCATTTCTAACAAGCTAGTACCATCATGAACCTAAAATGAACATTCACTTTCATTCTTTCAGAAAAGAGATACTAGGGCTAAAAATAACCATTACGGTATACCACTAATAAGCATATACTCATTTGAGTCAGCCAATTGGCTCTAAGTGATACAAATTAACCAGCACTTGCCACTAGCATGATTGGCCACCAGTCTCGGAGTACTAATCTTGAGCACCAATTCCACAGTGGTGGAATAGTAAGCTATGTCACAAGGGTTTGTTGTTATGTGTTGTACAAATTACCAATGCACCGGGGTTGTGCCAATTACTTAAATTTCCTTGCACCAGATTATGCTGCCAAAAGTTGAATGTGCCAAGCTACACATCAAACTCAGTCTTCAAAAACAGCGCACATGACATAACTTTGTAATAGTAGCACTGGGAAAGAGAAAATGTGAATGGGCCACTATATATTCTCAACTTACAGTGGAAAAATGGTTAGATGGTGCTCACGACTCCCTGCCACATACTTCCATGTGTACTTGCTCACGAACACACGCGAGACATTAGCAGCCCTGGATAAACATGGTAGAAGCTTGCTTATGTTGTGCTGTATTTTGGGTCCCCCCTATTGTGAATGTCCACGTAGAAACAAAAGTATGAAAGCAAACACCCACACATCTTTCAGAATCGACATGTTTTAATTTGTGCTTATGCACGGGACTGTTTAGTCAAACATATAAGAAAGCTCTGTTACTGAAGCCACATATGAAGAACGGCGATACATAGGAGTGTAACTACTGTAGCTTGATACCACAATTTGATAGCACAATTAAGTCACGATCAACTGAACCTACAAAAATGCAGGTTTCCAAGACAACAATTATTAATTAAAATGAAAGGTCAAACACTGAAACAACAGTTCAGGAACATGAAGTAAAGCTTTGCTTTGAGCAATTTTTTTTTAATGGCAGTCTTACATGCTTGCTGCTATGTTTACCACTCTTCTCTTGAGGTCTGCTTTTTGCGTCCAATTTTATTCAAATAATGTAAAATGTGTCAGAATTGCATTCTTTTCAGGTGCAAATTATGATGAACTTTTTATAAGTGCATCAAATTTGCACTTTATTTTAGAGCACTAAGTACTCCACTTGGAGAAAGACAAGGTGGTAGAATGGTGCTGTGTGCATTTTCTGATGAGTTTCGATGTTGCTGCCCCAACACGGCACACGTCACACATGGTAGTGCTTTCAGCAGAGTGGTTGTGTCTAGCACATTAGAAGTGGAATAAAGGCACACTGAGCATGCATGGAGTTCAATTTACTTGAAGGTCTACTGCTTTATTTTTGGCCATCACTCGACAAAATCACCAAAACAAGTCATGTCCACTAATGTGGGCATGGTGCTTGATGGGGTTAAGCATGGCACGTTCAGAACTCGCTAAGTACTTTCAGTCCCAAGACTGAAAGTAATAAAAACATGGTTGAAAAAAATGTGGAATTGCATTGTCACTTTGCTATGTTTAAATAACATCATTTCTGTCTAGAAAAACAAACTACTTAGACCGTCATCCAAATCACTGCGTAAAAGCAGCTCCGCTTGCCAAGCTCAAAAGCGGTTGGATATTGGAAACAACTACAATTTAAACGCCTGTGTGTGACATGGGAATTGGACAAAGCACCAAAAACACTTGGATGTATTATTATGCTTCTTCTAAGCACAAAAACACGAGATTGACTCCTCATAATTTACATACCGATTGAAAATGTCTTAAGAGCACTGGGTGGTCAAATAAAGCTGTTGTCATGAAAGAACAGCACACAAAGCAGTAATGTTATAACAAGAAAACTAGACTAGTGCCAATTTTACAATGTTCTAATGTGACCATGTAGAAAGTATGATGCAGATAGGAAGTACTGAAAAAAGCTAATAAATGGATTACAGTGAAAGCTCGTTAATTCGAACTTCAATAATTCGAATTTATGGATAATTCGAACTGTACGATTTGGTCCGGCCAAGCTCCACAGAAGTCTATGTATAAAAAAGTCCGTTAATTCGAACGCGAGAAGGTTCCCTCACGGATAATTCGAACTACGCTCACCTGGCACACGGCCAGAGAAAAGCGCCTACTGCCTACACACAAGGCTATATTGTCTCCGAAACGGAGAGAACGGCGAGAGATGGCAAAATCGGAAAAAAATCTAACCGACGCGGGGTCAGCCAGAAGGCAGTGGCGGCTGCCGCCTCTCCGTTCTACGTAATCTCCAAGACTTCTTGGCCGTTGTGAATCTCGGAGGCTTTGCAAATCTTGTACAGCTGCAAATGTTTTGCCGAGATGGCACGGCAAGCGCCAAAACACAGCGAATCAAGTACGTCGCAGCTGCGCTTGCAATCAAGAACCAACGAATCGGGGCCTTCGCCACCTTCACATGTTCAGCGTCTTTGTCTCGGCAGTCTTCATCGGTTGTGCACCTCTGTTTTCAGCTTAGGAGGTATCGGCCGTCGCGAATCATTGTGATACTGTTAAGCCTCGGCTAATGTTCGTTTCGGTGGACATCGGTGGTGTGGCACAGTCGGACCCAGAGCTTCGACTTGAAGATGGCGTGTGGCCGCGACACACGCCATCACTTTCTGACACGCCAAATTTCTGACATGCCCTACTGCTTCCAAATCGCAGTGTACTGTTGCTCTCCTTCACTTTCGTTAGTTCGAACTTTCGTTAATTCGAACTGAATCGGCTTCCCCTTGCGGTTCGAATTAACGAGCTTTTACTGTAGTAATATATGACATAAGTGCAGTACCAAGACAAACTTGGAGCACAATTCCAATAATATGTACTTCAAGATGTGACACATTAAATATCAATACTTTCATCAATGTACTTGCTGCTGATTCACTAATCTTGTCACACACAATGTGTACACAGAGTCTTTAAAGGTTTAACTAGCAAGATACGAGATACTTGTTTCAGAATTTTTTATTCCTTTATTTCTTCATATTGTGCCAATAAGCACTTGCTTAAATGAAAAAAATTTGCAGTGGCGACAATATGACCACGGTGTGTCCTGAGAAGAGAATGTTGAAGGCTGCAGGGTTTTGTCACCAAAATATGTGCTGCTGCTCACTATCAAAATTTCTTAATACCAATGTAGAGCAGGCAGACAAATAAAGGTAAATTAAAAGGCACGGACTAATATTTCGATTTACTTAGTTTTTGGAGACATTTTTCTTAGGTTAACAATATTCTTGAGCTGCCCGCTGAAAGGTGAAGGACAAAGCGAGAGATTATGTCGATGTGTGCTACTGTATGTCACAAAATGTACTGCAGCCTCAATTGCCCCCGGTAAAACTCTGGCATTTATTCTTTGTAATTAAGATTCAGAATAGGGGCACAAAATTTTGAGGACCCCAAAGAGCTTTCTGCATATGTTGGATTTAAGGAACATAGGAAGCAAGTGTACCAGAATAAAGTCTCATGCTTGCAGTTTGCATTTTGCCACTGAAGTGACACTAATGCTACAAAACAAAGCTAGTACAATAAATAAAAGATGGTCAAAGAACTGCTGTCCCCACCTGCACTAATAATTTTGAGTATTATTATTTAACAGGAAAATTTATGGACAGTGAGTGGGGTACTCCAGCTGAAAATTTTCCATCTTTACCATCTTTTCCATCAGCTCTCAGATAAACCAGAATAAATGAATCTTCAAAACAGTAGCAATTGGAGTTCAATCTGTCCTTTATGCAAAATTAGAGGAAACAAGCTACACCATATCTTGCTTATGAACTTGAGGAGCTGTTCCAAGTTCAGGTCAGATTTGGTTCAAGGCTAATGCCACCATATCAATAGGTGTGGCCACGTTATTCATAAGGTGTCCAATGTGAATCGCACTATATCGTCAATATGCACTGGTGACACTACAAATCTTGAAATAGAACATTATGGCGTTCTCATAAAGAAAAAAGGATTTTTTTTTACCGGTCATGTTATTCCTTGCAGCGAGCTACTCAAAAAAGACTGCGCCCTGACATGCACTAATCGTAGACAAAAGATGCACCCTTTCAGCTAACGCAGAAATGTGTATCTGTGCATTTCCTAACACTTTTTTTTAAAGACCACTCAATACTAATGATTAAATTGATAAAAAAACAAATGTAAGTAGCGTACTGCTTTTATTACAAAAACATTCAACGCAGCTTCAACAAGGTGGCACCCCACCCACTAGCAACAAATGGCCTGTGTATAAAAAGTCTAGAAACAG
The DNA here is from genome assembly GCF_050947875.1 of Dermacentor variabilis. Classification (NCBI taxonomy): domain Eukaryota; kingdom Metazoa; phylum Arthropoda; class Arachnida; order Ixodida; family Ixodidae; genus Dermacentor; species Dermacentor variabilis. Next base: position 136,862,645 of record NC_134568.1, read on the forward strand.
CTTTTAGAGTCACTGGTTAACGACGTTCGTGACCTTTTTTCTCTGGCTGAAGATGGAAATTTTGATGTTTAGCGATAACTATGCTACCGCTTTAAAGGGGCTTTGAAACATTTTTTGAGCAGAGCAAGAAAAATGTTCTGATATGTTGTACATGCTGCTGTGAACATGTGAGCTAAATATTACTGCACTGCATGCAGCAGGGAACACAGCGATAAAAGATAACTTGCTATCGCTTCTGCAGTGCTGTCAGATCAAAAGCAGCTGTCTAACGCTATTGGCTAGTTTGCGTTAAGTGTTAAATAAAAAAGAAGTATGTCTGCAATCTCAAAATGACTGAAAAATTAATCTTTGACCTGCACGTAGATGCGTCAGCTGCATGGGGTGCCACGATGAGCCCTTTCGATGTTGCGACATTAAACTTTTGAACGGGCTTTGCTCCATTGGGTTCTCCACTGTAGCTTTAAGTGCACTTGTGGAGATGAAAAGGAAAAATTTGGTATGGGTGCTTTAACTAGTTATAGTTGAAGGATTAAAAAAATATCTGCTGCATGAGATTCATGAGGCGACGTCCTTTAATAGTGAGGCCATTTTACGATTAGTTAAAAAAGAAAAGGTTTCAAGGCACGTTTAAAATAAAACTGGGACACTCACACATGCATGCACGCAAGCACACCACACGCCCAGTAAAGAAAGATTTTGTACATACCTTAATGTAAGCATGGTCACGCGTCTGTTATAATAAATAAAATGAAAAAAAAATCAGTAAATACACTGTCTTACATAAGCAATAGAATTAACGAAAACTAATAAGCATGAAACAAAGCAAATGGTATCACAGATATCAATACATATAGAGAAGACGGGTGATGCAAATATCGTACAGTTCTGTTAGTTGTCTCAATCACTTTGCTGCTCTGACAAAGACGGGCAAAGGAATGTGCTTAAATTTATGTGAAAGCATACCTTACATATACTATACACAACTGTGCTATGTTAACATAGGCACAGGTTCCAAGCCAAAACTGGCCATCAGATGAACATAGTGGCGAAAAAAGGATCAACACAAAAGCGATCAAGATCCGTTCACTGTAGCGTGCCAAAGTTAAAATGAAGCGTAATGCATAAATGCATTTGTAAACATTGGTTCTTCGAAAATTTTGAAATTCCCAATTCATAAGGACTTACAAAACGCAGGGTGTCTACAAAGTTGACATTTTGTTGACATTTTCAAATTCCCAGAGTTTTCCAGGTTTTCCCTGAGCGACGAAGAACTTTATGTCAAGTCGGGCTTACACCATGTCGCCTGATGCTGTCACTCTCGATAAGCACTAACAAAAAAAAAAAAAACTTAATTTAGTTCGAATAGTAAGCAATATTGTTTATTTTATTCAAAAAAGAAAACTGCAGGTAGGGGATAGTAAAACGCAGAGCAAATAAAATATCTTCAAAAAATAAAAATGATGAAGCCCATTGTAAATAGAGTCGAACAATTTGAAATGCAAATAAAAAGAGATGTATACAGAAGTAAATATTTTAGAAAATGAGCTATTTCTATCAAGTGACAGCAAGATCTTTAATATTAGGCTTGAACTTTGTCACAAGTGAGATTTTCTCAGTATTTGGAAAGTCAACCTTAACTGCCCTTACATCGAAACCGACGAACAATGCATCTGTTCTGTGTTTCATTGCTTTCAAGAGTTAATTTTGGTTTGGGTGAGGGTAACACCAACAATAACAAAACAGTATCAATTTCAGTAGACTTCTGATTTACTGTTCGTTAAGTAGATCAGTTAAAATCCCCCTTTGTTATCAACACCTTCCTTTGAGCACTCGTTCACCTCACTGGAATAAATTTCCATGACATCAGTGACAATAGCCAACTCGGTAGATACCAATCCAGTTCATGTCTCCCTTTACCGGGAACAATTTTTACAATTGCTAGTAGGTACAGCAGGGCATGGTGTTTCTTGCGGCGTTCAACGTTTCTACACGGATGCCCCATTTGGGGATCGATGTGTCTGAAGGGGCAAGGTTGTGACTGGTGTTGTATAGGTCGCGGGTCGCTTTATTCACCACGACGATAGACTGCATTTTTTACAAGCACTGCATTTGCGGTTACATGTGCCCAGGAGGGCACATGTAACCAGTAAATGGAGGCCTCAGGAGAGCACCTGAGGTTATAATGAAGCAGGCGGCGCAGGATTACCAGGGCACCCAAGGGGTAACGGGGAGATCAAAGCTGGAAGCAGGACAGCCCATGGGTTGAGGCCGCGGAGGCCGAAGCATGCCTCAACCCACGAACCAGTTCGCATTCCAACTTTGGTGTCCCCGTTGCAGCTTTGGTGTTCTGGAGGCGCTGCCAATAATGAAAAATAATGACAAGTTGTTTGAATTAGTAAAAAAACATGATTGAATAATGATGAATTAGCAAGGAGAATGGGGTTTCAGTGTTGCTTAATATCACGTGACATTAGCTGGATCTCAGTAGTCCAGTGATATTTAGGCTAACATCTAACATAGCTAACATATCTGACCCATTTGGAGATCGCTGTGTCTAAAGGTACATCGGACAGACTTTCTAGCACCTGTAGTGCTGGTGCTGAATCAGTCATGCTGAATTATAACTGTCGCGCCTTAGGGCACTCTAGCTTCAAAAAAAAAAAAATTTCTCAGGGGAGCAATAGCGGCCATAGTTGAGGCCGGGCCTGCTCTCCTGGAGCAGTATCTTCGCTCTTGACAGGCTTTTTGTATGCTACTGTCAGAGACTTTTCAGGAGCATTTTTGAGTGATCTCCTTTGAGTGAAGTAAATGCTCAGTGCCTTAGCAGCCTCGGTTGAACACAATTGCCTGATGTCACGCTGTGGATATTATTGGCTTTGCGTCTCGCCCATGTTATGTTAGGTTAGGCTAGGTTACATTAGGTTAGCGTTGAGGTGGGCGTGGCATATTCTCCCAGTGGTTACACCGTGCGGATTATTGTCTTTGCGTCTTGGCCACGTTAGGTTATGTTAATGTTAGGTTAGAGTAAAAGGCGTTGGGTTACGCTAGTGTGGCGCAACATATTCTCATGGCAGTTGCAGAGGTGTCAACCGTCACTGGTGGCCTTTCAGCCACTCACGTTCAACCGCAGTTACTAGGGAGCTTTGCCTTTATTTTCAATATACGCGGCCCTGCCTCTACTACAGTCCCTACTGCTCCAACAGAAAGGTCTCTGCTGATATTTTGAAGGTCTATCCCCATAAGGTGCGAGAAAGGTATCCGGCATGACTCAGCATGAGCGTAAAAGGTGCGAGAGTGTCCGACACAGCTATTGCCAAATGGGGCGTCAGTACCCGCTGCTTCATCACCGTGCCAGAGGTCAGCGTCCCAGCGTAAACAAACTCGACCCCACTTCGCAATGCAGGCATGCCTAGGGACAAACGCATAAAACATGCGGAAAGAAGCAAAAGGCCCCCCCCCCCCTTTCTTTCTCGCACCCGCTGTTATGCATGCGCACAAGCGTCCGACACCTCCAGAAGTGCCGCGCCGCGCAGTGCTTACCAGAAATTGTGAAGTCACTCCTGGGAAAGCCAACTCGGCACCCTTATCCCACACCGCACCCACAGAACAACGGCCTGCCACATCCATTCACTAAAAAAAGTTTCCATGGCTTTCTATATTTTTTCTTTGTTTTTTAACCCTTTGAAGGTTTTTGCCGTACATGTACGGCGGCGGTTTTCTGTCCCGCAAGGTCTTTGCCGTACGGGTACGGTTACGACCCTCAGTTTGAAATTTCGCGCCATAATGACAATGCGTGCTCACCGGGAGGTGCTGCCACCTCTTAGCACTTAGAAGATGCGTTTGAAATTTGTGCTACCTTCTTGGGGAGATAAACAGGACTGATTGCTAGCTTCAGCGCATCGCTCAGACTGCGGCAACACGCTTTCGCGGTTTCGGTTCTGCCGCGTGATCGCAATGGAGGCGCGCGAAACGTGGTTTTTCTCTTTGTCGGCACGCTCTCGCAGGGACGGCGGAAGTTGATTTCTATCTTAATTGGCACTGCTCTTAGCTTGTTTATCACCAATGTCTTAGCTTGTTTAATCACCACCGCTCACGAGGAATTCTCGCTCTCTGCGGCAACGCGCTTACACGAGAGGGTGCATCAGCCCTCTGACCAAGGCAGCCGCAAGCAGAGATGTCATGTGTGCGCCAACACAACTCCTCGCTCCAAGAGAACAGACACGCATTTTAGGTGTGCAGACTGCGATAAGGCGCTGTGCGTAGACCCGTGTTTCAAGGAGTACTACGCTCGGAAATACTATTGAACATTTTGCAGTTCTGAGTGATGCCGACACCAAAATACTGCTCCTAATTATTTTTTAGTATTTTTTCCCGACTTTATACATTTTGTACATTCAAGATCCGCAATAAACTAATTTGACCACCTGGGAAAGTTCTTTTCAAAATAATTCGACCCTCAAAGGGTTAAGGCATGTCCCCGTTAGCGACACGGCAGCTTGCCACACACCGTTTGGAGTTCGCGGACAGCTGGCCAACAGCAGTCTTGCTGGCAAAAGGCGAGATCTGCCTGTTGCACAGTACAGAGGATCTTCCAGCGGCACAGTGACCTGGGCACTCAGCGACAGGAAAGTGGTCACGGCTACGCTCACCGCCGCAGATTTCTCGGCACCGATACCGTCGCGAAGCCTTCTTCGGCTCACATCGAATCTAGCAAATAGCGCTTCAGAACGAACCGCCAACGCTCCCAAACAGCAATGTTTTGTTACCGTTGTTGCCACTTTAACCCTCTCCTTGCAATTATTTATCACGAAGAAGAAAACACTGATATTTGCAGTGCCGCCAGCTGCGATGCGAGCATGGCCAAGCCGCGGTTCACTGTCCGCTGTCGGTAGTCATGCACTGCAGCTAAGGTAGACTTGTTTTGTGAGTGGTGAACAGCACTAACAAATCTTTGGCTTAATAAAGTTAATGTTAAATAAAATTTTAGATCCATGCCCACTGCATTTCTTTTCTTGCGGGAAAATTTGGTCATTTCCAATGTTGAATTTGGATGCAGTCATCAGATAGTGACTGGCGAGCGCGCGCATGCATGGACGCACGCTGCAGGTAATTCAGACTTGCTTGAGCGGGGAGGGGGCGCTTGCTTGGAATTTTACGGTATAACATATCACACAGTACATATAGCAGCAAACAAGGCGTTTTTGCAGATTAGTTCCTAGGTAAGGCAGACATACTTTACAGCTAGCAACACGAGCTTCAGAAAACTAACAAAAATTTATTAGTGAACTTTTCCACTGGTGCCTTAGGGGCAGTTGCTTAAATGGCAAACTTGAAGGCAGTAACATTTTAATTACCCTCATTTTGTAAAAATGCTGAAAGTCGCACCTAATTTGAGATATCGAATTTTGACGATAAATCCAGGCAATATCGAAACCGAGGGAGTTCGAACGTTTCAGCCAGTCGCAATAGCTACTGATGTCATGCACTGTCTGGCAAGCACGTGTGGCTGTGTTCGGCCAGGATTTGCCACGGCATGCTATCATTCAAACTTCACCCCACACTTTACAAGGTGTTGCCGTCTGACTCGCAGCGGGATGCACCCAGCATCGATTGAGCTTTGCGATATGATTATCAACATCTCGAATTAGTTGCAATTTTCAAAATGTTTAAAAGATTGGTATACATGAAAATGTCACTGTCTCCAAATTTGTCATGTACACAACTGCCCCCAAGACACTAATAAAATCGTTCATGAAAGTGTTATTACAGCGAAAGTGCTGTATATGACTAACCTTCTGAAGTTTTTTTGGCGTCCGGCAACAGAAACGGACTTAGTGATTTCTAACAAACCCATACGGGTGCACTGCGGCGGCGCAGATGTCAAAATGCGGAAGAGATTAGAACGCTCGCCGTGAACAATAGCGTGACGTCAAGGTTATCGCAGTATATAAGCAGGAACCTGGGAACCTACGAAAGAGCAATGACGCCAGACTCGCAATGCAAAAAATGACAGTCATTCCTGTCTGTGAAGATGGGATGGCAATGAAAGCACTTTGCTTTTCATTTTAAAGCTTTGACTGTCATCAGCTTTTGCTGCCATTACATCTTTACAGAGTGGAATGGTTGGCCTTTCAGTCTTCTTATGCTCACACTATTAGCGGCAAAGAATATCCACCTTGTCCAGGAACTTGTCTGCAAAAACTACAGGTTGACTACCCTCATTGCTTTTTATAAAGAATCTGTATGGTCTTAAAAAAAAGGGGGGGGGGGACACTATATATTTAGACAAGTGGGTGAAAGTATGCAAAGAGAGAGATGGGTACAGCACTGATGTACACTATTGGTGCTTTGCCAAATGCTCTTTGCACAATGTCTCCCGATTTGCTTGTCTGCCTAGTGCAACCTGGTTCCCTAGTCGTAACATATACATTTATGAGGCTCGTTGCAGCCTGAGAGAGCAAGTTTCCCTCTGCACCACTAAATTTCCATCACCGAATGCTCTGTGCAAGTTTTATCCCGATTTGCTAGTCTGGCATGTTGTTTGGCTAGTGCAACTTGTTTTGCTTGTTGGAACGTATACATTAATCATCCTTGTAGCAATGTGCAAGAGTAAATTTACTTCTGCACTGCTAAGTTTACACGACTGCCGAGTTGATATGCAATGTAAGATGCCGGAACATTGCAGAATGGCGACATATGTAAAGGTAACATAATGGATTGCAGTCAACAGTATTCAGGGCGAGACTGCAGAAACACAACAGCTAAGAACATAATGCGGTCTCTGACCACCAGAAAATAACAGTACAGAAATAAAGTTTGCATTGTGCAAGAGCTAAAAAAAATGACCAAATACAACCCTAAAAGCCAAGTAAAATTTTTCTTAAAGCACATGAAAACTAGCTTTGGATATGGCAATAAAATTCCTCGGTGGTTCAGAGCTCAGGGGAAGGTGGCACACTTGAACATGAGACTTGACTACGGGACGAGAAGCATGGTTTGCATGGTGAAGTTGAAGTAGCTGCTCTAGGTTGCTAGCCATGACTGCCATATGTTGTCATAGAGGAAGCAGTTCCCAGAAATGAAATGGCTGTAATCACGTGCGAGCTGGGGATAGGAGTTGCCACAGTATTATAGCACAATACAAGAAATATTGGCGTAATTCAAAATGCAGGTGGTATTTATGAACTCTACTGCTTGGTGAGAACTGTGTGTGTCCTGCTGCCAATGCAGGCATGATTAACAGTTAAAAATTATAAAAGGTAAGCTAGGCAGTACTTTCAAAGGCACAGGAGAGAAGTTTTATATCTAATCATCGCTGTTTGGGCCAAACGGGTCACTTCCAGAGTGGAGCCACCCTAAGGTCTAGGCACAGAAATTTTCTGTAAATAAAGCTGTCACCACCAATCAAGAACGCGTCAGAACAGGATTCCCTGCAGCTTCTACTAGTAAGTCTCTGACCATACTAGTTGATTTCAGGCACACTATTGTGAAGGCAGCGGCCTCTAAACATGCAGCAACATTTTTTTTTTTTTCCCATTTTATATTCTCGGTCAACATCAGGACCTTTAATTCCTTAAGAATGCATATCTCGGTTTACAGATACGCAATTAACCAGACTGTGAGTAAAAAAAAAAAGCAAAATTGATGACATTACGGGAACCTAGTGCAAGAACTTCAAGGTGGAGTTGCCACCTGTGTCACTTTTTCTTTTTTTTTGGAATCTATCCTGGCTTACCAAGCCTCATTTTTGTAATTTCAGGAGGGTTTTGGCAGCATGTTTTTGGAACTTCTGGGTAACAATCACATGCATGGAAATGAGGGACTATTCCAACATTGTTATTTCACGCACAACAGACTATATACCGTATGCATGCATGTTGCAAGAGGGTAAAAATGAGTATGACAATGAGCGACTGTCCAACAAGTGTGAGTGGACGTATTGTCACGTGGTAGTGACGGTGAAGAAAGCAGCCAAACTGGGAAAGACAAAACTAGCGTTTTATTGGGCGAACTTGTGCCCTCAAAAACAGGCTACACTCAAAGAACAGCGACAGCGGCGAACACAGTCGGCGATCGTTGAAAATCTGATCAGTGGGTCAAGCGCGCTGGCTTTTATACATCAGTCTTCGAATGTTCTAGAGTAATCGCTGGGACCCGCGTGCCTTCCACAAAGTTCTACATTATGCGCGTCGTGCACACATGCAATCAGGTTACACAAGGTTCGGTCACAGACAGCGGATGGAAGCCTAAGAAGGTCAAGTTCCTGCCACGCCAGACGGCCGGGCTATGCAATAATGTAAACCTTTCACAAGGGAAGGCGCCTCCCCAATTTATTTCAGCTTGTTTGTAGAGTGAGCATGCCACAGGAACTTTTGGCAAAATAATTTGTGATACATTTGTGTTTAAATTATACAAAGCACCGTTTGATGTGGCCCCCTCCCCTAATAGAAGCCTTCCTTGCATGAACAATTTCTTTCAGCTGTGTCTATTCACACTTTGTCTAGTTAAGCAGTTAAGTAGTTTTATTTGGTGAGCTAGTTCAGTGTTAGCTATCAGTTGATTAGTAACTTAATTATACAGTAATACCATGTTTACTCAAACTTGCACATCTAAGAAAAAAAAAATTGGCTAAGTCAAAATTTCTTGTCGCACCGAACCATTTCCCACACCTGTCATTTACTGCTCTTTATCTCGTACTTTTGGGCCAAATAGCGGATATCTCGAAACCTTGACTGAGAATGGAACAAACTCTCCGTCGCCAGACCGTTTAACAAGTTTCGTGTGAGGCTGCCGCACCTACCAAAAAGCAGACGCTTTCCCTGAATCTGCAGTTGGACATTAGCGGCATAATAACTGTCAAGCAACCATCTGGCGCATCATGTCACGGGAGAGATGTGCGCAGAGGCAGGCCTTACAAAATAGCAAGCGATTTACCATCGGAACTGTGATTTCCATTTTAATTTTATTCTACGCAACGCAGAGCGCACATGCTGCGTGCATTGCAGCACATCCTGCCAGGGTTGCCAGATTGGGCTATTAATAGCCGAATTGGGCTACTTTTTGTCCAAGGCGTCAGAATTTTCCTTTTGGCTATACGGCTATTTTTGGGCTGCATCATTTTCCTGTGTAAAAAAAGAAGTAAAAATAGTTAAGCACAAATGAAAAGCACACTAGAATCAAATGCAGATGATAGCAGGTTGAAGAAATTGAGCGCATCTGCTACAAGATCAGAATTTGCAAATTATATGATAGAGAACGCATATGCATGTCAAAAGGTCAAGGATCACGGCCTTTTGATAATTTTAATTAACTCTTTCCTTACCGCAGAAAACAGCCGTTTTTGCTATGTGTCTACATATTATTTTTTTTCTTGGGAAAATTTTGTTGTACAATGGATTGTTATATATGAAAATGTAGCTGATTGTTTTGCCTTTCCAATGTAATAACATACAAAGTATTCACTGCGACATTTTTTCATATTTTATCTCTGAAAGCTGAAGAAAAGTAAGAAAAACATACATGCGAAGACACGAAATTGACACTACACTTCACCACACATAGAAGAAAAAAAAACTGGGATATACAAATGATTGTCCGTGAACTCAGGTACACTTCCTGAAAATCTGAGCACTCTAGGTAAAAAATTATATTTTCAAGCGACCTTTGAACTCAGCGCCCATGACGCATGTGCCAATCGGCGAAACAGTTACGCGTAGTCGTAAAACAAAGGTGCGCTTCACAGGTGCTGCAAAAAACATTTGTCTTCACTTCTTTCTTGGTTTTCTCATAGCACTGCTTACAGTTCCTTCGGTTTTCGACCTTCTCAGGCTTGTGGCGAACCCAGTCGGGTGGCAGATAAGAGATGCTGGCCGGTTGATCATCATCAAGATTCAAAATTTGCTTGATGAGCATCTCTCGGAATGAAAGTTGGTCAAAGCGGGCACTCAGACGTAGCTCAGCAATGTCGGGGTGCCCTTTCCGATGCTCTTGAAACAGAATAAAACTATTTACACAAGCAATATCTATGCAGTGGAAAAAGAGTGTTTTCCACCAGCGCACACATTTACGAAGCACGTTGTACGTTCCAATGATTTGGTCAGATTTGTCAACGCCCAGCATACCTGCATTGTACTCATGTACCAACAAGGGCTTTCTTATGGTCCTCTCGCTCCACTTGTTGCCCACTTTTGTACGTCTCTTTGCAGGCACATGTTCATTAGCTGTATGAATGGTGCTCATGAGACTTACAGCCTTACGGTCCTTCCACTGAAGAAACAAGACATTTCCTTCCCTTAGCCAACGAATGTCTCCACGTTCAGCTTTCTTTTCCCATTTTGGATCTTTCAGATCGCCAGGGAAGCCTCGACGATCTTTTCTCGTTGTTCCACATGCCAGCGTTTTGCACTGAAGGAGGTGTTCGAAAAGGTGCTTCGAAGTATAAAAATTGTCCATGTAAATTTTGTATCCTTGTCCTAAATATTTATCACAAAGCTTACCCACTACATCAAAAGCCAATCCATGCGGTCCCGGTCTCTCCCGCTTGCCCGTGTAAACGAAGAACTGTAAGGTGTATCCAGTTTCTGACTCAGCTAAAACCCACAATTTGTAGCCCCACTTCGTCACCTTGTCCCGAATATATTGCCTGATTCCCGAGCGTGCTTTGGATTTCACCATCCTTTCATCGACTGAAATGGCTTCCCGTGGCTGAAAAAATCGTGCCGACGCCTCGTTGATCTCTCGAAGTAGTGGGAGTACCTTCCGCAGTTTGCCAGCTGAAGCAGCACTGTCATCCTCAGGGTCCGAGACATGCAAAAAAGCAAGCAGGGAGAAGAAACGCTTCCTGCTCATGATCTTCCCTGGAAGTAGACCGCCGTAGATTGATCCAGTGTTCCAATACAAGTGGAGTCTAGGAAGTTGCACGATGCCCATGTAAATCAATAGCGCAATGAAGCGCAACATCTCAGGGGGCGTGACCTCTAGCCAGGAGCCATCTGGCTGAGCATAGCTTGGTTTCTCAAAAATTTTCATCCACGCATACTTGTTTGTGTGTGCACAGAAAGCGGAAATCATCTCAGCGGTAAAAAACATCATGAACATGTCCAGTGCACCAAGAAACCTCCGCGTCTCACTCCGGCGCGTCACGTCCAGGTGTACGCCAGGTGCGCGATTCGGTGAAAACCTGACTCGGCACGGCGTGTTTGGCAAAATATCGCCTCCGTATGTAGTTGACACCCTAAAAGAAAAACGTAAACAGGTGTCGTCATTTACAAAGCACGCGCATCGTATAACAACAACACTGACATCCGAAACTATGCTTACCTTGCCACGCTAGTTGAAGGTCCGGGCTGTGTAGAGGAATCATCACTGTCGGAGTCGAAATCCGATGATCCAACGTCCTCTACGGACTCCTCACTACTGCTCATATCGATAATATGAGCATCAGAAGCAGCGGAATCACTTTGAGAAGACTTCTTTTTCAGCGGCGCGCGACGCGTTTTCGGCGGCATGTTGGGAAAACTCCTCGCTACCTTCTCCGCTGCTTTTTTTTTTCTCGCAGGAGCCTTCGCGCTAAAACGCAAAAAAACATATAGAAAGTGCGCAGTAGTTCTTCTATTACTGGCCAGATGGCGCCACACGTCCGTAACCGCGGAGTTTTATTTTTGGCGGGGCATTCAAAACCATCGATCCATAGTGATCGATGCTCTATGGCGCGGTAAGGAAAGAGTTAAGAAAGCTGGCCTCGGGAAACATTTCTCCATCGGCCAACTAACGCTACCCGTGCACGTGCACCAGCGAACATATACTGTTACTGTCTCCACATGTGAGCTTTCGGCGTTCTGTTTTAAGCATGAGATGCTTTCAGCTCCGGTTGACGGTGTGCCACGGGTGACCTCGGCACCAGAACGGAGGGACAACACCGGGCTGAACCCAACCGAAATTTGCCGAATTTTCTGCCTGCCGCATGGCACCTACATGGCAATTTGCTCATACCCTTCCTGTAGAAATTGCCCCTGCTCCAACGCCAATGTAGAACATATCCTCTTCCCTTGCCCCACAGCCACCACAGCCATCCATTCCCTATACAACTCCAAACGCCCCTCCTGTCTTTGCTATCGCTACCCGTATCAAATGCTGCCGTCGAACGGGTGTTCAGCCAGGACTCTCTCATTAAAACCGACCTTCGAAATAGCATGCCAAACGAGACATTTGTAGCGCTCCTCCACATGAAGATTGGCCTGGCCAAGAACGGAGGCTGCTGCAAGCATTTTAAACCGGACCAAGAATTTTTATCCTGTTTCTGACATTTTGTACAAACCAAGCAGTACCACTTCTCAATATGCTCATGATGACTAAGCATAGCATACTTTGTATGTCTATATATAGTACTAGATTTAGTACCAACCACCCGCCGTGGTTGCTCAGTGGCTATGGTGTTGGGCTGCTGAGCACGAGGTCGCGGGATCGAATCCCGGCCACGGCGGCCGCATTTCGATGGGGGCGAAATGCGAAAACACCCGTGTGCTTAGATTTAGGTGCACGTTAAAGAACCCCAGGTGGTCAAAATTTCCGGAGTCCTCCACTACGGCGTGCCTCATAATCAGAAAGTGGTTTTGGCACGTAAAACCCCAGATATTATTATTCTTATTTAGTACCAACCGCCATCTATTGTGTTAGACTTTGTCTAGAATTTTTTTGTAGTTTTTCCGTTTAGTGCATTGTGCGGTGTTAAGCGAAATTATCATGAGCTGTAAGTAATAATACTGAATGCCTGAATGCACGCCATTGCTTAGCGTGTTTATTGAGCGGTGCCATTTTTTTGTTCTTTTCGTGATTTCTTGGTGCTCTGGGAAAACTAAAACTGTGCATTTGCAATGAAGACCGCATTTGCCTTATGAATTTGCCTGCATGTCCGCATTTCAGCACTTCTTGTGCTTGTGCAGCATCTGTTTTCCGTGTCGCATGGCCTCCGTGACGATGCGCGCAGAAGTCTTGTGTGGTTATGCGTGGAAAAAATAATCTAGGTATTCTTGCCAAAAATTAATTCAATATGCTTAAGAAATGACTTCAAAAAAGAAAGCTTTTTGGCTACTTTTGGGCTACCCAAACGTATTACTTTAGGCTACATTTGGGCTACTGCAGAGGCCAATTTGGCTACCTGTGGTTGGAGCGCCTCCACCCTGCTCGCACAGTGCATACTTGTGAATGCTCACATCGCTTTATGTGGCACCGTTCCCGCTACGTCCGTGCCGCGTGTGTTGCGTAGTGTTCCAGGAAACCTTCTCAATTTTGCTTAAACAGTTTTGCTGTTGTAATGTCGTACGGTGGCAGTGGTCTGCACTATGCACATGGACTTACCAGAAACAGTGCCACAGAAAGCACTGTGTGCATTCCCGAGTACGCACTATGCAGCAGGATGTACTAGAAGTGACAAAGGAATTTACTGATGGCAAAATCATTGGGATGGCTACAAATGGTGGGGACGGAGAAGGCAATGGCAACAAAAGACCTCAAGAGGTGTCGACATCAGCTGGGGGAAAAAAAAAACTCCACTAGCAGCAAAATATAGTTGAGCGCAGCGGCGGAAACGATAGGCTCATGCAATGTGTGAAGCAGCTCAAGGACGCCTTTCTAGGTGCAAGTGGTACTGTGAAGCACACCTGCCTTAGGCAGTTTTTATGAACTGAATAAAACGGCAGGGCCGAAAACCTGAGCTGGCTGTTATCTTTTTTTTTCTTCAATACCTCTACGAAGGGCCAGTTTAGAAGTTCTTGTTCAAAGGCTGGTTAGTAGTGAATTTTTTTAGAAAGAACTCGACCTTTCACTGCAATTTCTGCAACTTTGCTTATCTCGAATATTTTCTGAATTTTACTACTTCCAAGTTAATGAGGTAACAAGTGAATCAATTTATTTCAGTTCAATAACTTTGTTATTCAGTCCGTTAGCTTTATTTCATCAGTTACATTAGTTTTGTTACATCATTTATTCAGTTGGTGTTACGTAGTTATGTAATTAGTTTATTGGTTGTCTTGGTATTGTTACTGTAGTTTGTTACGTTATACATAATTATGAGTTTAGTAAATGCAGTTGTTAGATTAATAAGTTAGGTTAGTTAATCAGTTCATTAGTTTGTTGGTTTAGTAATTGGTTGGTAATTTATTAGTAATTAGTTTAGTAATCAGTTTGTTAGCTGTTAGTTTGAGACAGGTTTTTTATGCGGAATTATATAAAAGGGCGAAGAGAACCTGCTCTATAGTCTGTTTTTAAAGACGTAGTAGTCGAAGTGTACAATTTGAATTACGAGTTAAGCCGCTATTACAAATGTAGTTTCACCTAAATAAAACAAGGCGTTGTAGTTGTTTCGAAATTATTCTCGTTAAAGTTTCTGAACACTTTACAGAAACAGGGTGGCGATTTGCACATTGTGTCGAAAATGCTCGCTGATACAGGCAGTCGACCCTTGCTAAAAAGCAGGCTTACGCACATAACACCTGTGGCGCACGAAGCTCTCCCATAGCATTCTGCTGAAATTTCGGGCCCAGATGCAAAGTATTGAAGGACCTTGGTATTAGACTGATGTGTCACTGGAAATAGTGGTGCTGATTAAAGCCCAACATGGTATATTGGTATACGAGTCTCACTCTTTGCAGTTTTTTGTTCAGTTCTGCATGAGCCACTAAATGGCCTTACTCCCTAATTCCTCAGTGCCACAAAAGCTAGCTCATATGCCATATTTGACAATGCCATCAGTAACGATGGATGGATGTCCCTGTAATCACCATTGTCATAGTTGATGAAGATATTCATCATGTGGCAAGCAACTTTCAGGCAGAGAACATAGTGTGGTAGAGGATGCAAGATTAATTTTGACGGCCTAAGGCACTTCCACAAGCACATAAATTTGTGTAGCAAGTTTTCCCGAAAACAGGATAAACATTGTGTGTAAAGCTTAGCCCGCTAATTTTTCCAATGCAATGGTGTCGGTGTGTGCCAAGAAAGACCGGTGATGCAGCACCATCCAATTTCAATACGCTCCAGCAAAGTAAGAGAATTCGATAGCTAGAAATTCACCAGTACAGTAAAGCCTGCAAGTTTGAACAAATTCCTATCAGTTAGCAAGCAGAAGAACTTTGTCAAAGTTTCTGTGTGCACTCGAATTACGTGAAGGACAAGACATTTGCCCTGAAACTACTGAAGATGCAAAATTGTTTTCACCCTTGCATAGTAGAACCTAGAAAATATATTTTCCCATTTCTATTATCGCTGAAGCTTGGTCGCAGTGAAGCTAACAATATACAGTCAAACACGGCTATATCGAATTCGCAAAAAAACGCCTATCAGTTCGATATAGAGCATAATTCGATATAAGCCTGCTAAATTGCATGTCATAAAAGCACATACCATTTATAATATCGCTTTATTGACGAAACTAGCTTAGTTTCGCATAAATTAGTCCTGCATTTTTTTCTGCTTGGGCAATTTCGCTGCCTGCGACGCACGCACTTCCCCACGTTGTCTAAGGAGTCCGAGCAGCTGAGGTCGCAACCTTCCGCATTCGCACAGAAGCACCGGACTAATGCGAGTGCACCAATCACTTCGGAGGATGTGGGCAAAGAACCGTAGTTGCTTTCCTCAACGTGCCTACTTTCATTTGTGCTCGGTACGATGTCGGCGATGTAGTCTTCGTTTCGGGATCTACCGTTGTCGCGACACCATCATCTGCACTTGCAAACTCGTCCACCGTTGATTCGAATGTCCCGGAAATTTTGACAGCTCGCTCCAAACTTCGGCAACACCGGCAACGGCTTCGTCGCATTCATCAGAATTTACAGTCATCACCGAGCACGCGGGAACCAGCACGTATGAAGAACGCCTCGTACACGGCCGTGCGTACGCATCGGGCGCCATGGGCACCGGGTTGCGACTCTGGCCACTTTAGCCCTAATCGTGCTGAGAGTGCTCCTCGGAATCTTGCACGCTGCGGGGATACCGCGTTCGACGCGATTTATGATTTCGATCTTCACGATGAAAGGCGAATTCTGCCGCTTCATCACGGCAACACTGCAGGAGAAGGCCCTCAAGGCACAAACACGATGAACCAGAGAAGCAGCCAGACAACTCGCACTTTCGCCATCTTGCACGAAGAGCGCACAAGAGCCTCTGATTGGCTGTCTGAGCAAGCGCTGTAGGCGGGCCAGGATCATTTTTTGCTGGGGAGTGTCGATAGATAGTGATCTAGAAAGGAAGGACGCTTGATTCTGCAACCCGTGAGGGAGCACGGCAAAGCGTCGTCAGGGGAGAGGGAGTGGGAAGTGAAAGATGATAGAGAAAGAGGGAGGATAATAGCATTCACTATGTGCAACCGGGGGAGTGTCGACGGCTCGCCCGAACAGCCCGAGGCAGCGCGGTCACGGTAGGGAGAGCGGTTGGATGGAGCCGCGCCGCCGGGTTTCCCCGCTACCGCGAGTGAAAGCCAACTTCTGGGGGCACTTTTCCGCCGCTTGACGTTCGATATATCGGAGTCACTGCAATATTTGTTCGATGTAAGGGGAGATGCTACTCGAAGACACTTTTTCTTTAATATACACCCTAGAGGAATGAAACTCTGCATGTTTATAGAGTTTTTAATGCTGATTTCAAATATGTAATTAGTTTTATTGCAAGTTGTATAGTTCTTGTTCTGTACCATGGCAAAGTGTAAAATATAGGTCTTTTTGCCCACCCTTTTTTCCATAATTAAACTTCTATAATTAAGGACCACTGATGGTTCATTTTCCTCCACTTGGATTGTAGAATGCGGAAAACTAAGTAGGAAGTTCATATAAAAGATTTGAATACACGAGAAAAATTGGAACCCAGAAAGTCTATATTACCCAGATACCAGTGAGTGTTCACATGAAATTGGCATAATATATATATACAATATAGAAGTTTAAATGAGATAACGGCACTCCCCACACCTTAAAGAAAATGTGGTCAAAATTTCATCCAGATCTGAGCACCCGAAGTGCCTAAAACACGATGGGCACAGTCAAAAAGTTGCCAAAAATTGCATTTTGAGAAAAACGAATTTTAAAGTTAAACTTGAAGGTTTATTTCCAAAAAAAGACTTGAAATGAGATAAAACTCTCACACAAAAGAGGAAAATTGTCCTCTAAGCAGCCACTGCCACTAAAATGAGCCCGCACCATAAGTTACTCCCTCACGGCGCTCCCGAGCAGAGTCCTCGACATAGGCCTTCTTTGTCAGCATCCGCCGATGTGCTCTTGATTCAGCAGTTTGCTTGGCAGACATTTTTTTTTTGGCGTGTGCTGTCACGTGATGTGCCAAGCACAATTAGTTCTTGAGGTGGAAGCACACCCAGCTCTACCAGTACACGTTCAAAGCTGGAGTGCCCTCGATTGAACCATAGAACTGCCAAGGCAGTGGCCATCTCCACGACAAACCTCGAGGCAAATCGAGTCTTCGGACAGAGAAGCCATATTTTGCTATTTAGCGACTCTGCCGCATTCTGGGTTTTGCCCTGAACACAACGGGTCAGCAGCCTTTCATCAGTTAGCCATTTATAAATAGGGAGTATTGCCTTCCCTTGGGCCTTCGTGAGCAAGGGTGTGTGGGTCGGTGCAGGTTCACCCAAGGCTTCAGCACGCCTGTGCTTGCACCAGGATGCTGCTCCATCTGGGCAGTACTTGTGGCTGCTCGCACCATCCGAGGAGCAGGAATGAAAATACGAGGCCCAAATCGCCTGGTGCATTGCTTTTACACTGCCCCTGTTGCTTGTGATGGCAAACTGGTAATAGGTTTGCAGCTTCTGAATCACTGGATCCTTTAACTTTTCCCCTCTTGGCAATGGCTCCTTTAGCTTGCGAAGAGCAGTTCCCAGGCGCTTCGCCACGTGATTGGTGCAGTCTGCCTTTTCTATACTTACAGCACCACCATAGACATCTGCCTCTACAACTGCGGTGTAGGCTTTGGAGTCTCCATCGCTCAGGAATTTCTTGAAGTGCAGTGGTGTGTCGTAGGTCTGGCTCCTTTGCCATATCCGTACAGCGGCTTCTGCTTCCATTGCATGAGATGAACAGTGAGCATTTTGCTCACACACTGGGCCATGAAATGCTTGCCAGATTTCCTCTTCTTCATCTGGCAGGACCTTATGCCGACTGCAGGCTAGGCAAAACTTGGAAAGGACTTCAAAGTCCAAACAATGTCCAGTGTCAAGGGACACAACAGTCCAAATACCATTGTGGCTCTGATGGCCTCGTTTGTGCCATGTACCGTCATACATGACGGCTATTTCATTCCCGCCCGCATCACTCGCTGTGAATTGCCTGGCTCGCGCAAGATTTTCAGCGATAGCATTCCTTGCCGCGTCATGAACTTTCCGGCTGACGGCAGCAAAAGATTTGTGATGCATTGGCTTTTGCAAGCCGACAACTGCAGAAAATCTGACTAACTGCTCGTAGCCAATTCCTACAGAGCGCGCGGCCACAACAGCTTTCACATTGACAGCGAAGCTATCGCGTGCACTCCCGCTGTCGTAGGCTCTGGTTGCGCGCGGTCCGTCGCCTGCAGCATTCGTGCTGGCCTCCCCGCCCGGAGAAATACGCCGTGATGTGTACGTTGCTGAAAGAATGCTTTCGGGGCACGCACTGTTCTCGCAGCGTAGTTCTAGAAACGACGCAAGTCCTTTGCGCTTGTCGGCCGGTTCCCGTACGCACATTTCCGAACGGTGACACGTTGGACAAACCGCACCATTCATGAGGATGATCAATGCGGTTAGATCAGTGATCATACACGACTCACCGTCTCGCGCACTTTCTTCGTCGTCGAAAAGTCCGATCTTTTTTTGAGAGGCACTGACGTACTCCAATGCCGCGTCGAACTCTCCAGAGCAAGCGGCGTCGCTGTCGCTAGGCCTCGTGGCCGTCGCTGCACTTGCCGTGGGGCGAGTCTTCGGCTTCGATTATTGCCGGCGTCCTCTAAATTTGTGCAAGGAGCAATACTACACTGGCCGATGATTACGCTTGCTTTGGCTTTCTTCATCAATAACGAAGATAAAAAGCACAAAAAATTACCGACGATTACGTTACTTCCTAATGCGAAATTTGAGCGCAGCAAATAAGCTGTTTCACCTTTTCGATAGATTGAGGCAAAGAAATCGAGCAACACATGTATGCGCTATCACAGAATTTTTTTTTTATTTTTCACACGTATTCCTTTAACAAAGACTCCACTAACAGTTCTTGACAGTCATGAAGGAAGCTTTGTGGTCGGAGAAATAGACTGATATATGTTCGACTTGGTACACCAATGCTTGATTCTGAAAGACGAGATCTATACAAGTGCCTCGCGAGGTTGTCACAGCCGTGGGACGCGTTACGAGCGAGAGGAACGGGATGTTCTCCCGCATAAGTGTTAGGAAATTGGTGTTTGTCTTTATGTCAAGCCGCCACCGATCTGGCTCTCTGATTGCCACCGCACAGGGCGAACGGCAGCGGCAATTTCGGCTCGGGCGGTGCACATATACAGATCCGCCGCCACCGATCTGGCTCTCTGATTGCCACCGCACAGGGGTTGCATTGGAGGAGGAGCGAAGAAAGGAATTAAGTTCGAGCCGGCGCTTTGACAACCGGAGACTCGCAGGAAGAGGGGGGAGGGGGGCGGTGTGTACACCCAGCGGCAAACGATGGGGGCAGAAGCGCGCGCAGCAAGCGGACAACACGATAAAGGCAGGAGGGAAGAGATAGCAGCGACTGACTGATGCAACTGAAGAGCACCCTATCCGCCACACAAGAACAGGGGGGGGGGGGGGGCCCTTTCCTCCTCTTTCTGCATGGCGGCGACGGTGTTCTATGCAGTCACGTTATCTTGACTCTCTAGCGGCGACAGCGGCATCCAGCGGTATCAGTCGGTCGCTGCTAGCGCTGGGGGGATGAAAGGCGGGCGGAGCTGGTTACGAGGCCGACGACAACGCCGACGACGACGCGAAACCCAGGAACGGACGCCAAAGAGCTGCGCTCTAAAATGCGAAAGGCCCGTTGTTCAGCGGCGAGGCTCGACGAGACAGGGACCCTGCAAGTAGGCTTCGCCACACGCAGGAGCACAACGACCAATGGCGATTCAGTTTCGTACCACGTGATTTAAAAACCAGTCGCCGCTTTTGAAAAGCGCGGCTAACGCAGGCATTTTTAAAAATTATTTCTTGCGTCGTAGCAGCCCGGGCAACCATGGTTACTGGGAGAATGCGGCCTGGCCGATCTCCTCATGCGATCCGGAATGTCGTGCGGCCGCGCGTTTTCGGCCGCGAGACACTCGAAGACGGCATGCTCTCGGACTTTTAACACCCACCTTGTGCTCTTTAAACGCAATTTTAACCCATTTCCATTTTAAATTCAGCCTTAATTTTTATTATCATAAAAGTAGAGATATTAAACTTGAAAAAACAAGTGAAAACAAAAAATCGATGATTTTCGAAAAACGCCGCGTTGTTTGACCCGATCTCCCCGCGTAATTTTTGCTATATATACTCAATTGTAACTATACCGTGACCAGAAATTGTTCGATATATAGAATAATTCGATGTAAACTGGTTCGATATAGTCGGGTTCGACTGTACAGTGCAGTCCACTTATAACGATATTGAGAAAGACGAAAAGTATGATCGTTATAACCGATGATCGCTATATCTGGGCTGCAGTTAAAAATAATGCGGAACATACCTTTGCAGCTCCAAACTCAAATTCGCTACTTGCTCTAAAGAATAAATGATGTAGAAAGTAGGCTGTGAAAAACAAACTATTTCTAGCGCCAATGACCGTGTCAAGGGGTGGGCTCGCCGAAATAGTCCGAAATCTGCACTTGCTTTTGCAGCAGCTTCAGCTTCACAACCGCGGTGTGCATGGATTCCAACGGCTGCGCGAACACTGGCGGCAATCCTTTAGCACGCACAAAAGCAATTAAGGAGTCGATTGACGACGGTGCACTTTGCGTGGACATCGAGGTCGGGGTCAAGGAGCCACTGTCAATCTCATTGTCACTGTCGCTGCTGCCGTCGCCACCGTCGCACAACTTTGCCGTCTGTCGAGACAGCAGATCTTCGGCGATCGCCTCGTCGGTGATCTCATCGCAGAACGAGGCAGCACTGTCTGCAGTCAAAAACTCTTCCTTCGACGCACAACCTGTGTCACCAGTAGGAACGAGCTCCCAGAGCATGGTTATGTCAGCGGCTTCCACCGTGTTGGTCTCAGTGGGTTGGGGAAGTTCGCCCTTACGCACAAAGCCCGCCTTTTTGAAGCAGTTGGTGATGAACCACTGGTAAAGCTCCTCTTCCAACATCGGCATACAAAGGGTCTCTAACCCTTTTCCGCTGATCGGCATGGCCGCTGATAGCTCCTGCCTTCACAATTGCGGTGCTCCCGGTTTTCAAGATGGTTGATATCGTTAACTGGGCGAGCTCATACTTCTTCACAAGGGCGCTCACCTTGAAGCTGCATCGAGAGTCCTGCAAAATATCCATCTTCGTGTCAAGCGACACAGCTTTGCGCTTTGTCGGCGCCATCTTCAAACTGGGTTGTACCGTTGGTTGCATGCCGCATCGCTGCCGTCAGCCTGCTATCGCGAGAGAGAGACGTGGGACATGTAAAGATGCGCGGGACGGGCGCCACCGCGCCGCTTTGCTTGTCGCTTTTTTTTTTTCTTTCTCTTTCGGAGCGACTGTGGCCGACACGCATGAAGCAGCTAGCGCCATCTTTTGGCGCGCTGCGCCTACTCAGGTACTCTCCGGTGCACGGTCGGGGCGGGACGTGCTGCGCGGTAATGGTGGCAGATACAAACTTACGGAGGTAAACATCGCCTCGTCTCGACATCGTTCGCTCCAGGGAACTAAGCAATGAAAATGTTACGATTATTTGGCACGGAAAACGCCGCCCAGACGGTAAAATTTTGATCGTTATATCCGATACGCGGTGGATAACCTATCGTTATAGATGGTTTTTTTCCCCCATAGACCTAATGCATAAAATGACACTCTCCATGTCAACCCATCGTTACATCTGATATACCGTTATAAGTGGACTGCACTGTATTCATGTTTGCCAATACAGTCTTGAACAAATTTTTATTACTCAAGAACGACTTGATGGATATTCCCAACTTAATAAATGCATCGTCAGGGTTCCTATAGAGCTAAAGCATTTGCATGAATGATCTTATGGACGAATTTAGGCCCAAAATTTCCGTTTTTCTGCACTAAATCGCTCGTTCTGAGCCACAGCAGACAATCTTACCGGCCGCCATGTTGGATATTCCACTGGCTCAGCTTCCACTGGCCTGCTTTAACGCGTCCAAAACAGGGAGGTGCACACTATGAATAGAGAGTGCACTCTATTCTGTAGTCATGGAGGCCGTGCCCACTCTTAAAATGTTCCTGGAAATGTCATTCACCCCCCCCCCCTTTCGCCGCATTTCTTTTTCTTTTGCTGTAAGCCAATTTAACATCACTTGGTGCAAAATCTTTTTTTTTCTTTGTTTCAAGTGTTGGTCACCATTCTGTACATGGCATGTCCATAGAGCAAGTCTGTCTCGGAGATGTCGCATCGTTGCGTGTGTTTGCACAGCTTTGCATTTGTGTGCTCGGCGCCACCTCCTGCTGTGCCTTCACGAGCTTGAAGTGGTGTGAACAAACGTGGCCCATTTCTTCAATCACGGTCTGTACATGGAGATGACGTCACTCTAATGCAAATCCAAGCAATATGATTGCCTCCAAACGTACTATGAGGCCGGGATTATTAGGTTTCTTTTAAGCCACTCTAAGCCCAATAATTTTTCTTTTTGGCTGAAAGAACTTTTCTTACAGATTTTTATGTCACCGCAAGGTCCGAAAAATCGATCAGCAACTATATAGCATTTCCGTTATTCCATCCCATTCCTTTGGTCTTAATTAAATAAAATACTAGGATATCAAGAGAAGGCAAATGAACAGCAGTACTGAAGAAACTAACAAATGTATACAAAACGCCCACAACACAAGAACAAATGAAGTTTTCTTCATTCCAAATAAGTCCACAAAGTACTCGGTAACTGGAGTTCTATGAAATGCAATTTATAAGGTGCACTTAGAAATATGCTATCATAATTTCCCCTTGCTTATGTTCCCAGAATCGAATGCCAAGAGAACAGCACGTTACAAATAAAGAAATAAATGCGATATCAGCCACTGTATTGAATATGGAAAAGTAAATTTTTGTTGGCATGTGGCTGAAAATATTTAGACTGGTAGTAAAAACATCAAATACAGTAGTTACCAGCCACTTTTTTAGGATATACAATTTTAACCCTTTGAGGGTCGATTTTTTTTCCCCATATGCGACCACCCAGGGTCGATATTTTTTATTGCAGATCTGAAATTTTCTTAGGGACTTATTTAGAAGAAAAAGTATTAATTTTTCTAGGGTGATCGTAAAGTGAGAAAAAAATATTTTGCGTTGGTATATATGTACTCTTTATTCATGTATAACAACAACAAAGGAAATAAACTTATAAGAATGAAAAACTTCATGCACTATTATACACCTACTTAGAGACTGAAAATGCGCACACGAGAATATTTCTCAATTCTCACCTGTTCCTGCTCTTACACTAATATTTACGTCCATAGCGTAAGCGAACTCCGTAACTGTGTGCGCACTCTAGAAAAGTGTATGGTTGTGGGCTTGTCAAAAAAGCACAACATGTGACAAACTTCCGCTAATTTTAATCTTATCGCCAACCAGAGGCAATTAGTTTTCGCGAATGTCAAAAAAAAAAAAAAAAAAAACACTGGAAATGCATGCACGGCGACATCTTTCCTATGCGCACCCTTGTGAGCACTAAACGAGCGAGAAACAAGCGGTAGCCCTATCAGTGATTAATAACGAGATAACCATCAATTTTGAAGCGGAAGAAGCCGAAACCGCCTGCGGAACATGTGCCAGCGGTAGTATATAGACGCGCGGGAGCAAACTAGCTTTAAAGCAAAGCATGCAACGAGAACCGAGAGAGGGAGGCGCGAAAAATATTCCCTGTATCCCCGCATAGTGGCAGCACATGATAGGAAAGAAAAAGTTAGGAAATTGGCACGTTTTTTAGACGTTCAGACGACACCGTAAATATACGGCATCGACCATTTTTGGACTTGTACGCGGCGCCGTATATTTACGTCATTGACCCTGAAAGGGTTAAAGCGATGCACCCCCCCCCCTTCTTTAGCTATCCTTCACTCTCTACAGCTTGTATGTTTCTTACCACTTATGCGAGCAGTAAACTTTGATCACTATGTGTGTGCTGGCTGTTGGCTTGCCAGGCAGATAGTAAGTGGCACGAGTGCATCCCCACGGTAACGCCGAGGGATGGCGATGCCTAACCCAGGTTCGGGCGCATAAGGGCTGCACTTTAAAACTGGGAGAAGAGTAAAGATTGAGGTGTAAAAGAGGAGGAGAGCAAGGCACCCTATTGATTTTTGTGCGTGGGAGATATTACACACTAGGGGAGCATGAGGTTAGGAGGGTGTATGCCAGTTGCGCGCG
Source organism: Dermacentor variabilis (assembly GCF_050947875.1). Lineage (NCBI taxonomy): Eukaryota > Metazoa > Arthropoda > Arachnida > Ixodida > Ixodidae > Dermacentor > Dermacentor variabilis. Next base: position 136,887,205 of record NC_134568.1, read on the forward strand.
CCCCTTCTGCAACAGACCCCGCTGTGTCAAGAGCGACCGCTTGATGAACAGCAATTGCAACGAAGTTGAATCCAGGGGTGGTACTCTGTAGAAGTCCACTGAGTGCACTGTCCATTTCGACCGCTGCTCCTTGGCTGGGGCTGTTCGTCTCCTCCTCACTCATACAGCAGCGGCCGAAATGGACAGTCCAGTAGTGGACTCTTACAGAATAAACCCCCAGGATATACCAGGGATAGTGGGGGGTTGCTACGGAGTTTCAACCAGAATGCTGCGATTACAAGACACTGCACCATGGCATCATTTGGCATTTTGGTTAGCAGCGAGACTGCTACTTCGTGTGTCTGCTAATAAGGTTTCTTTAAGGTGGCGGTCCCACTCCGGCGGCACGAGCCCGCCGTTTTCAGTACTTTTAGAGCAACCGTGGCGCCTCTTCTACTTAGGATACAAAGTTGTCGTACATACCATAAAAAAGCTTAATTCTTGTGTATTTCAACTACATATAATATAAATAAATTGGTTATCGTGGTTTAGAAATACATGTTCAAGAACAAGCATGAGATACATGTTTTTCGCGAACTGTGTCTCAGTTGTGACCATATTTAGAAGAAACTACCGCATTTACTGCGTTGCGGCTTGCTGTGTAGCTTTAGGACATATTTATCTCTTTCCTAGACGCAGCAAAATATTGTTGAATTTTTACTTTTTGAATAATTTGCATTTGAATATTGCCAAATATCGCAACTTCTGTGGTAAACAGCCCGCCAACTACACGCTCAAGGAAGCTAAATTTTGGACAAATTAGAGTTCAAGGAATTTCAATTTAAGACGCAAAATTTCATTTATGTGCCTTTATTAGTTTTCCTAATAATGCGACCGAAATTAAACATTCTTTAGAATTCTGGTCCTCCTTCTGCCCATTTTTGCGGGAAAGTACTAAAGGTACGAAGCTGCCGTTTTGGATGAGGCAATTAGAAGCCTGAATTCAAAATCTCAACGCATACTTTTCCAATAAAGCAAATAGAAACGCTGTACGGGACGCGTGAATTTTACTATTTTTTACTACTGGTAACATCAATAAAGTCGACGCAATTTGCAAACCGTACCGCAATCGAAGGTCTCGTATCTCAAACATTAGCAGTTATGGTTATTTTTTATTGTAATATGCTATAATCACAGCGACAAACTGCAAAGAAAGGAAGAAATTTGTACTATTTTGGCGCTTACATGCAAAATTTTCACCTAGCGCCATCTACACGACAGTCACAAAAGTGCTGAGCCTGGAAGTTCACAGTTTCTCCGAATGTGGCGGGCCAAAACATTTTACCTCAGGAACGAACGTTTTAGACTTTTCTGCCGAACGATTCTTGGGGCGGAATCTTATAACGGTTCCGAAAGAGAGCCGGTTCCCTTGCCCTCACGTGATTCGTCAGAATAGTGGTTGCGTCAGCGGCCGTCAGAGAGCGGGCGGTACTGCAAATTTTGAACACGTCACGCATAAGTCAAGAATTTTCAAAGCGAACCCGTAGTCGGCCATGAGTGGAACCGGCGAAGAGGTAGTCCGCTTTGGGTTCCGTTGCTGTGGCTTGGCTGTCTGCTTGCGACCATGGCCGCGCCGCCTGGGAGACTCGCGGGTGGTGCGCGCTCGCGCGCGTTGATCATCTCTAAGGTACGACTTCACACACATGAAAACATGGTGGCACCACTCATTCTTTGCCTCGGGTTGCTCTCCCCGACCCGCCAACGACTGGAGGTGCTAGACGCGTTATCAGAGATGACCGATGAGGAGTTTCGTCGTCATTATCGTCTGTCAAAGGGAACCATCCGATGGCTGTGCGACGAACTGAAGGATCCATCGCCCTTTGCCGGTGCGAGACGTACGACCCGAAGAAAATGTCCCTGTGCGACGATATCATACAATAAAGAACCAACTTTCAAAATTTTCGCACAACTGTTGGTGATGGGGCTTCAACTGTCCATTTTATAACGGCCATTTTATATTGCCTAATGCTCAATAAAATATGTCAACATGCGAAGACAATTGAAAACTTTCAGGACAATATTTAAATAATAGTTCATATTTATTGAGCAAGAAGAAACATTACGCAATTCTTACCTCGTCATATGATGACGTACACTTCAGAGGCGGCACCCTCTGGTTTATTGGTCGTGTACTCCCTGTCTTCCACCTCAGGCTTGAGAGTGGCCTATTTAGTGACGTAAGCGGTAAGGCGAACCGGTTCGCATTGGGAACCGTTATAAGATTCCGACAGTGGGCTCCCCCACAATGCCTGTCAATCGTCCTGAATAGAGGAACCACTCCCAGAGGCATGGCCAAGGCCCCGAGACATGCTGTTGTTTCCTGCTTTTGTTGGGCTAGTACGTGCATAGCAACCATGGTGAAAGCACGTGCCAGCTAAGCATAAGAGCCGCTTGCGTGGCCGAAGAAGGGAGGAGGCCTCGCCCATGGTGCGCTAAAATTCCTCGGTGAAACTTTTGTTCAGTCGTCGACTTTGTAGGTGGCGCGATTACGGTAACACAATAAAGGAATCTTTCCCGTCTCTTTTTTCTTTGGCTGGCACAACGCATTGGAATGGAGTTGTATGGACATGTGTACACCTGTGACCGCTTTTCACTGAACGCAGGACGCGCCTGCATGTATCGGAAGTTTCTCGAACGTTATCGATGCTTTATCCGTTGTCTGTTGTCACCGGCGCTTATGTAATCTGATTAAATGAACTACAGAAAAGCACGCATGTTGTAAGACTCAACGCGCAGTAAGACGAGACTGTAGAGAACGAATTACACCTCATCCACACCACGTGTTGTCGCCCATTAGTCTGGGCCAGTATTTTGTAGCAAAGCCTTTCCGATGATAATGCATTTTCGCGCTTTTCGTGCTTGGTCAGCGGTGTTGGATCTGGAGGACAATCCTACCGCTGTCCCCCAGTTATTGGATCTTGCCGTTGAGTGCGGGAGTTGGCCAACGTTAAGGCTTTGAGATGAAAACTGGAGATTTATTTACATTATTTAGAGTAAACACATGAAGTAAGCCGACAGTAGATCGGAAGCTGCGGCCCGTGGCAAGAAGCCCGAAAGAGTTGAATGAAGGAATGCTTCTCTCGGCTCCGTCTCCCCTTCGGTGCCTCGAGGTCACGTCCTTTTCGGCGAATCGTCGAGCCCGCTCAGGTGTCGCCATTTTCCTGCAATGGTAGGCCATGCGAGTTCAGTCATATACGGCGGGGGGGGGGGCGGGGGGGGTAGCTGCAAGGGCTCTTCCGTAGAAAGGGTGACTTGCCACTGGCGTTGCCTGTCGGCTTGCAAGCGCAATCACAATAGGCCGATGGGGGTTCCGAGGACTTCACGGTGACTTGCCACCGGCGTTGTCTCTCGGCTTGCAAGCACCCTCACAATAGGCGGATGGGGGTTCCGAGGGCTTCACGGTGATTTACAGCCGTCGCTCCCTCCGGGTTGCAAGCGCTCAGCTGGGGGAGACAGGTTGTTTTAGAGCGAACTTTCAGAGCTGCAAATCAGCTTTGCTCGGGACACAGGTTACCTGGAATCGTACCAGGCTTCAGCTACACTTTCGGGAGGAGTCTAGTAGTAGGACAATAGCTCTACGTGCGGCGCACGAGGTGGGGGATGCCAACTTGTTTGGACGTGCTGCGCCTCGGGAACGTAGTTCGATGCGATCTGGTGAACTCGAAGGATGCCAGAAAAAGGCCCCATATCTAGCAGTCCTTAGAGTAACCATCCGCTGACGTTATCAACGGGATCAGCCGGCTGTTAGCAGTGGACTAGCATAGATTAGCATAACGCACTGCTACAAAATACCGGCCCTGGTAGGCATTTTTCTTTTGTCGAGCGTGCGTAGTGGTTGCCCGTGAGAGAACCTAGCACAGACAGAATTTGTCCAAGTCATGGGAAATCGCAAGGAGAGTGCTTCACGAAAAAGGAAAAGAGCCGTCGCAGCATCTCGCCGAGCGCGGGCAGCAGCTGCGTTTTCACACCACTCGAGGTAAGACCTTTTCCGTTACCGGGGTTTGTAACTACCATAGAAGGGGACATTCGATAAATCAAAGCACAGCAGCAATTCCAAAAAAGTGTTTTATCCATTTGCGTTGGAGAGCTGATTCTTTAGTTTAGACATAATCGTGAAGGAAGGTGAGCAACACGACATAAAAAGGCCGTGGTGGGAGCCTTACCTTGTAATTCTGGCGATGACCGGCTCATTTGTGGCGGTAGGCTTTTAGCATACATGGTAAGGCAGTGAGCTTTGACGGGCTATGAGGTGCTTCCTATTGTCTCGTTGTTTCGGGCTTTGTATCATATGCAGCCGGTTTACATCAGCTATGGCAGCGTTGTCGACACCATATCTGTGCATCTGGTGCAAGTGCATATAGCGCACATATCAGGGGGAGAACAAGAATTTTGTCAACTGTTGATTGAATTATCCAGACGAAATGATGAAGTAAGAAGAGCACTGTTTCATTTTTTCAGGAAGGAAGGATCGCAGGAGAGCAGTGAGCAACAGCGAAGTGCAGCCTGCACTCCGTCCTTGGAAGACAGTGGCACTACCATAGAGGATGGCACAACGGTCGAGTACTGGGATAAGTTTCGGCATCGGTGAAGAGCCTCTGCCGGACCTGAGTATTGAGTCAAGCTTCGCGTCAACTCAGCCAGAGGAGCCGAACATCTCCGGGAGGCGAATCGTGTCACTGAGTCATTTTGTAGATGCTGTTCGGAGTCTCGACAACCACATGTGCCCCAAGTCGACTGGTCGCTTCGTATTTGTGAAGGAACGCAGAGTAGGGCTGTGGTCAGAGCTTACGTTTTCCTGCACTGAATGTGGGGAAATCAAGAAGTTGACGACTGACCCCGTCCCAGAACCAACGTCCCTCACCGACAAGACAATATTAGGGATCAACGATGCTGCCGTGTGGGCTTTTATGAGCATCGGATCTGGCCACTCGCAGTTCGAGGAAGCGATGTCCATCATTGAAGTTCCCGCTATGAGTAAAGGGGCATTTCTTCGTCGAGAGGAATCTCTTGGAAAGGTAAAGTTATTTACACACACTTCTCTTTTTATGCGGATTTGGAGTGGAGTTGTTAGAAGAACTAACGTGACGTTGCAGCTGTGCTAAGCATATAAAAATACGGCATAGTGCACATCCCCCCATTCAATCTTTAATCGTTGAATCTAAATGTTCCTGGCGCAATTACAGGATTGCCACTATGGCGGCAAACCTGCAGTTGATATGTTGATCCATGCACGCAGGGGTCACGTTACGAAGTGTAACGCCGGCATTGTGAAATGTTTTGAGCTCATAGTCTGGTGTAATTTTACTTTGTTTCAGTGCTGGAAAGCCGTTCTTCTGGACCAGATGATAAAAGCAGGCAAGGAAGAGAAAACACTCGCAGAAGAAGCCGGGGATTTTTGTGAAGATGGCGTAACCCCCCACATCACAGTGATTGTCGATGGTGGTTGGTCGCATCGCAGTCACGGACACCGGTATTCCGCCAATTCTGGTGTGGCTGTTATTATAGGAAAGCTTACTAAAAAGCTCCTATACTTAGGAGTGAGAAACAAACTGTGCAGCACATGTGAACACTACGCCAGGACGGGTAAGGAGAAAAAGGAGCATCTCTGCTATAAGAATTGGAACGAAAGCTCAGGTGCAATGGAGTCCGATATTATCGTTGAAGGCTTCCAGAGGAGCGTCGAAATGCATGGTGTCGAATATCGGACGTTCATAGGGGATGGCGATTCTTCAGTCTTGCATCAGATCCTTACAAAAGTGGAATATGGCCGTTTTGTAAAGAAGAGGGAGTGCGCGAACCACGTAGTGAAATGCTACACCACTCGCCTCTACGCTATTGCTAAAGAAACTAAAGGAATTTCAGCCTACCTAAGTGGTCCCAGAATTAAGCGCATAAAGAATGGTGCACGGAAGGCTATCAAGCATTATGCCAACATTCTGCGGGATGTGCAGGGCACTGCAGAAGAAAAAGATGCACAGAAAGCAGAACTCACCTTAGAGCTAGCTGCCGACCTCATAAATGGTCCAAAACATGTGTTTGGGTGCCACGACAAATGCAAGAGCTATTTTTGTGATGGCACCAAAGGCGACAACGTTTATGAGAATATGCCTAAAGTCCTCCAGCTGAAAATAGTGACCGCCGCCAACATAATTGCGGAGAAGGCTAGCCGTCTTGTCACGAATGACACCAGTAACCTTGCCGAGGCAGTAATGTCACTGGTAGCCAAATTATCTGGAGGAAAGCAGATAAACAGGTGTCAGAAAGGCTCGTATGAACACCGATGTTATGGAGCTGGGCTCAGCTTTCAGCTGGGGCCCCACTGGCATTGCGCTACAACCAAGGCGGTCACCTGCAAGAGTCCTGCAGCCATCTTGAAGCGCTACACAAACAAGAAATTCTGTCAGAAGGCTAGCAAAGAGTCTCTGAGGCGAAAACTATTTGAGGAAAATGGCCACCTGCAGCGTCGGCGTAAGGAGTCCCCGATGAAAGACTCAAGGTGCCATTACGGCCCGAACTGTCAGAAACCCGATATGCCGCTTGAACAATTCTCGGAAAAAGAAGCAAATATTTTGAAAAGCCTGCAGGTGGACAAAAAACGAAGGATTGAGATTGAGGAGCACATGAGAGATCAAGCAGACAATTGCACGTGGCATGTAGAAAGGCAAATGCGTCTAACTGCATCCAATTTTTACGCTGTGTGTAGAAGAAGAGAGTCGACGCCATGTGACGCACTCGTGAAAAGCCTACTATACAAAAATAGCTTCACTAGTGCCGCTCTTGAGCATGGTAAGCAGCAAGAACAAGTCGCAGTGCGGTTGTACGAAGAAGAGACGGGAACTCGCGTGCAACCATGTGGGTTATTTGTTGATCAAGAGTATGGTTTCTTGGCAGCATCTCCCGATGAATTAGTTGGGAGCGACGGTATCTTGGAGGTCAAGTGTCCGTTCACAGCGAAGGAGATGGAACCATGTGAGGCTGCTAAGAAATTCAACCAGAGGAGCCAAATCCTCGAACCACCCGCACTAAGCAATTCTCATAGGTACTACTATCAGGTTCAAGGCCAGCTAAAGATCACCAAAAGAAGTTTCTGTCACTTTGTTGTCTACACATCAAAAGGAATTCACGTACAGCGGATTGAAAGGGAAGAAAGCTTTTGGAAATTGAAAATTCTTCCTTTCCTCATCAGATTTTACAGAGACTGCCTTCTTCCCGAAATTGTAGATCCTCGCATTACGCGCAGCATGCCCATCCGCAGGCCACAGTGGAATGAGCGAGCTATTGAAGCACAGCGAAAAATCAAAGAAGCTGCAACGAAGAGCAAGCTGACAAAGCACAGTAGCCTCTCCGACGCTCGCCGCGACCTCGACTCGTAGGCTTGCCGGTGCTTCAGCTCTGTGTTGAGGAGCTGTTCCTACCATAGCGCGCACTTTTATCAGTAGAAGAGTACGCATTTGGGCTGGTTGCTTCATGATTACGAGATAAGATTACGTGTACAAGATTCCCTTTTCATACAAGCGTTTTTATATCAGCCAAACGGGGCGGTGCATCAAGGACCGCATGCGCGAGCACTCAAACAAAGTTCAAAAACGAGCTAAAGATAGTCAGTTATCATTGCATTGTAATCAATGTGGCTGCAAGCCGTCTTTCAAAGATGTGACCTACCTGTCAAGCTACCTCGATGACCGCGCACGCCTTATTTTCGAAGCTTTCCACATTCATGTTAGCGGCGAAGCATGTGTAAGCCTTCCCTCCATTTCTTTCCTTCCGAAGGAGATTGCCTTCCTATCGCATCGCAATCCTCCCTGCGCATGCCCAATTCTGTTGATTCTGTGGTTTGAGACAGCGGCGGAGTATATATATGCTGACTGAAAGAATAAAGGCACTTTGGTTGTTAGTCAGCGCTGTTGTCTGTGTCCCTTCACTCGTCCTGTTGTTTAGCGCTGTTTTTTATTGCTTTTATCAGTGTTCGTGAACAGACGACTTGTAACGCTCTGTGTAGTGACTAGTCTTTTGAAGAATAGAAAAGAAAGAAAAAGCTGTCAAAGGTTCCACTCTGTCTTTCCTACGTGTCGTGTTTTAGATAATGGCGTCCTCCCTATTTTGACGCACGTTTCTAATGGATAGGCTCTTTTTTTGTCATTGGCGCACGTGCGCCCTGGCAGTGTTTCAGTATAAAATCGACCTGAGTATGCGGTCCGCTCACGTTATCAAAGGGATCAGCCGGACGTGAGCGGTGGATAAGACTAGCACAGAATAAAGGATACGCATTGTTGTGATCGACCTTTCGGTCCTCCTGGCGAGCCTGGGACTTCGAGCCGGAGCTGCGCCTGCTGAGCGGCCAAGGCCTCTTCAAAGGGCACCGATGAGCTGCTCCCTTTCGAGCCGGTGGACGGGATGTTGTGATCGGCCGTTCACTCCGCGACACCCCTCGGTCACGGCTCGCGCGATTATGGTGAAAGGGCCGACAGCCTCGACAAAATGGTTCTCGACCCGGATGAATTATGACCAGCGCGGGAATGCTTTTCATGAGAGGTTTCAGAAATTAGCAATGATACGGCTGCCACCTTTCAGCAGCACAAACTGGCATATCCAAGCCAGAGACGCGCTCAGTGCGATGATACTTGAACATGTGTCCAACAGAATTTCTTCACCATATTTTTTTTAGAAAAATATCGACTCGTGTGACGCACGTGTCAGCTGCTGAAGTCAAGGTGACTGGTTCTACACCATGCCGTACCGGCCGCATTTTGATGGCGGCGATCTGCAAAATTACCCTTGTTTGAAGCATCGCGAACCGTGGTTGACATGACAAAGGAAGCACATGTTAGTAGAACATGATTCGCACATATTTCACAAGACTGTGGCGCCGATGGCGTGTTTCATGCCTGCTTATCTGAAATTGGGCAAGAACACCGCTAAGCGACCTAGCCTTATATTATATTACTGTACGTGATGAAAGTGTGCTGTGTACCATGGGTTTTTTTTGTTGTACGTACGCTCTTTCCTTTGTCCTTCGTTTGCATACATAAACTGTAATAGCTGACCTCAAGGTCTAGGTCCCGAAGAGAGAGAAAGAAAATAAAAACAATGCTGTCAAAGGTTCCACTCTGTCTTATAGGTGTCGTGTTTTAGATAATGGGGCCCTGCCTATTTTGACGTACGTTTCTAATCGATACGTTCTTTTTTGTCATTTGCGCATGTGCATCCTGGTAGTGTTTCGGTATAAAATCGACCTGAGTATGCATTGCTGAAGTGGGGATCGCACACGCCGTACGATTTGATTTGTGACTACAAACGAACCTAACAAACGATATGCAAATATATGGGAGTTCGCGGCCCTAAAACGCCCTACCTTCTAAAGAAAACTCACCAACAGTCGACCATTCCGAAAAACGAACGCCGCGGAGATCGCATTTATCGATTACGACATGTTTTGGTAGGCTATTCAAACCTGATGTGCAATTTCGCCTTTCAATATACTATTCTAACACTTCACTAAAAGTCGAGCGCGAACTTATAGCAAAAAGTCTTGCATATTGCATTTTCATAATAAACGTCAAGGAGAGAACATGTGACGAAGCGCACAAAAAAGAGCAACTCATATGTTGATAATGATGAATACATAACAAAATATCAGTTTAGTACACACAATATGCAGACGAGGGTCCCGAAATCAACAGACGAGAAATATGAAAAGGGAGCCTCGTGTCCAGCTTTATTGCGAATGCCCCGTCTATTTGTGTTTTTTCTCGCTAGCTCATACCCCCCTCCTCCCGAAACATGTAAATAATGACGGGATCAGACATGCAGCCTTATTAGCTAGAGTGTCTCGTTCATGTGTTGTTTTGCACAATACCATGCGTGTCGAGAAAGTGTGATACATAACATCGTTACGTGCTTCCGTTATCTTCGCTTTTCTGTACCTCAATCTATTGTAGCGAGTTTTTATGACCTTGAAGTAAGCTAGGAATGTAATAGAGTGAAAACATTACATACATCACATATCAATAAAGAAGACAAACGCCTGCTTTAGCAAAGCCTTCAAATAAAAAATAGAAGAACGCAGTAATAGCGAAATTCGCTCTACAAGAATGCGCCTTTTTGACGAGATACCTTCAAATTTTCGACGTGTACGAGAACAGCATCCTCTCAGCAGACGAAAGCCCACGTGCACGCTTTTGTCCACGGCCTGCATGTCGCGCGGAACAAAACAGCGCTGGCCACGCAATGCGAGAGTGCGCTGAGTTATCACTTTCCCTCTTCTCTACTATTTACCCCATGCTCCTGCTGGCCGACGTTCAGCTGTCAGCCATCCGAATTGTCAGGCCAGCAAAACTTCCCTCAGCCTTTTCTTCTCACAACCACGAATAAAATCCACGACTTGTCATCTACACGTGGTAAGTCCGTCGGGACGGCCAGGCAGGCGGTCACAAATACAGGGAAAGGAGAAAAAGAACCCGACACGGGCGCATTCGTCTTTCCGGAAATGTCTCATTTGTCGCGTAGACACTGAGGTCGACAGACTATCCTGCTTTTCTTTTGTGTTGTGTTCCTTTTTTTATGTTGTTTTGTGTCGTGTTCCTAAATAGACACTAATCAAGTGGCGCTGCAAAGGCAACCTGCAGTGAACTTCATGGTGTGAAGGATGTTGTCATATTATTGTTCAGTTGTATTCCACGTAGTAGTGACGGTGAAGAAAACAGTCGCAAAACTGTGACTGACGAAACGGACTTTATTGGGCGATCCTGTGCCCAGAAAGCAAGTTGTACTCTAAGCACAACGATAGCGGCAAACAGTCGGCGATCGTCGTAATCTGATCAGCGGCGAAACGCGTCGGCTTTTATACACGAGTAATCGAAGGTTCCACAGTAATCCCTGCTTCCCGCGTGTCTTCCAGTAAGTACCAGACAATTCGCATCGCTCATACAATCAGATTTCATAAGCGTCGGTGACAACAAACAACGGATGGAAGTATCGACCACGTTCGAGAAACTTCCTATACATGCAGGCGCAGGCATGTCCTGCTCCGAGCGAGCGCTGTGCTGCATCGGCAAAGAGCATCCCTTCAGTCATGACTCAGTGGCGTCGCCTGGTGGGGGAATATGAACTACTCGCAAGATGGCTGCCGTAGTACCCCCACCTTAATGGGGATATGTAGCAGGTCACAGAAGTTATTTGACTTCCACAATCGTCTTTGATGGTTCCTGCTACAATTTTTTCAAACAGACCTGATTATTTGGCCTTCCCCAGATTATCCCCACTCACCCACAGAACCAATCGATAACACCAACAGAAATTTTAAAACGTGCATGGTGTGCCACTTCATTAGTTTTTTGTTTTTTTGTTTTTTTGTTTACATGATCTGCATGTGTGATGCTGCAAATGTAGGACGCAAAGAAAATTGCCACCACATTGGCCAAGTAGAAACCACACACTTCCCACCTCTCAAATAAGGAACCCTGGTTAAGCATAGCGGCCTAGGCAGTACAGCTGTGACGAAACTTCGCTGCCAGTCAGCAGTGGCCGACTACTAGCTTCCAGTGGAAGCATGACATTAACTTGTTAATACGAGCCAATCTATTGCAGTTAATGTGTTCGTGAAAGCAGGCATCAGAAACAATCGAGCGCAAACACGTCACACCGAATCGTGCTCTTCTGATAACAGTTTAGTAAGTGCTCATCCTTACCAACATTGCGCGGTGAAGTGCTCTCACACTCGGCCGGCATAGTGAATATCTACAGTAATGACAGGAATGCTTGCTTGAGCAGCCACTCAACCCATGGCCGAAGGACATAGACGGTCGTTCCACAAATCGTTGAAATAGGCAAGATGCACGCGGTGCTCCTTAAATAATAAGATCATTATGTAAATAGCAATCGATCTGTCTACCAAGATGACATTTTAAAATGTTCCATGTTGTCCAGGTTTTCCCAGAGTGCCTCTGAAATTTCTTTTATGTCAAGACTGGCTGACACCATGGATGACACCTTGGATGTTTTTTGCAGTGCTAGAAGTGCGTATGTGTGTACTTGCGTGTGCAACTTCACAATTTAATCATCTTAGCACCACGATGACCAAACGCAAGGTGCATGACATATTCGCCTGCATAACGAGACCGTTATGTTAAAATGTGCGCGATCAACACCGAGCATCTTAACTAACCTCATTTCAGCATGAAGTTGATATCTCTACGAGATGAAACTGGCTCTACGCTTTTATGACAAAATACTGCCACTGGCTCTTAAGCACAAATGTACCTGTACTGTACTTATGTTGTAAAAGCGATTGCCAGGACAAAAATTACACATAGGAATGGTTTCCACAAACGAGCATTTTTCCCTTCGTGCAGTTCCAATTCAATATAAGCCAACAAACTCGTGCACCACTTTATTCTGTCAAGACAGCGAAGCGAAGAAAGCCTACTCACAATAGTCGAAGTCATTTACACTTAATAATGAACAGCTTGCTACGCACTCCATAGCTTCATACACCTGTTGAGGGTACAATCGGGGGGGGGGGGGGGGGGGGAATCTGAAGCAGCACCGAGAATAGCACCCGTGCATAAGCTTACCCATGCCTGAGCTCCGAACTCCGTCAACAAAGAAAAAAAATCTCAACTCGTACACGTGTGCATCTTCAGTACTCTTAAAATCAATCCCCAACATTAAACAAAAAACTCAGTTCTTCAGTGACACGGTTGGCCACAAAACTTAGCCAAAACATGCTAAACCTCTTGCAAATGCCTCACCACCGAGACGGGGAAAAGTATTAAAAAAACACTGAGAAAATGGTGCGAAAAACACCACGTCAAGGCACTCGACTAATTGCGAGATGCAGACCTTCTCTCCTGCCTCCTCGCATGCTCCTCGCAGAAGCGGTGGTGGCAAGATAAAGGTATGTTGATACTTTTGGTCTTATTCAGGGTGCTTAAGTGCATTAGACCGCATCAAGGTCATGCCATTGGAAGCTGCTAGCGATACTTTTCAGAAGGGTCATTTGTACTACTTTGTGCGCTGGTATATGCATTCAGACCGCTCAAACTGTGTTCATAATTGCATATGACATATTTATACCTAAGCAATAGATTCCTTTCATTCTCTTAATACAGTCGCCGAGCGATTCTCCGGACTCCAAAAATTCGGACATGCCCGATTATTCGGTCAGCTTTGCGGCACCGCCATTCTCCCCATATACCATAATGTATAACTGCCGAAAGTTCGGACATCTTGCAACCTCTCGTCCGATTTTTCGGACACTTCTTGAGCCAACTCGATGGAGGGCATCATGCACCGACTCTGACTGGCGCACAGTTCGACTTGCTGAAAGACATTTTTGTTTTGAACGGAGCCTCCTTGCTGCCCCACGAAGTGGCGCTACTGGAAATCCCCGCTCATCATCATCGTTTCTGCCTGGTTCGATAGGGTGGCTTTACAGGAGTTGCGGTTTCAGCTTAGTAAGCCATGTCAAGACAATCTAGCAGCCGATCTGTTTCTTCGCGCACGACGCTGCGAGCAGGCTACGTTTTTCGTTTGTGCAACTGGTGTCGGCACGGTGGTGTTTGCTTTGTGTGCTGTGTCGAGGTTTCGGTGATCCAACGTGGCGTACGGAAACATCGCGTCAAGTGTCTAATGGCGCCGACAGTGCCCACGCAGACTGCGCCGGGGAATGCCGGCAAGCGGGTGCCGGGAGGCCTAAGATTTGTCGGCATCCGATGTGCTGCCTACTGACGCGGAAAATGTTCTGCCGAGACCTGCGCAGTGGTTGCATTGAGATTCCGGACACCGTCTAATTTGACAGTTTCACAGGTGCTGACACTGCTGCGCAGAACTCGACGACGGCGAGATCATTCGTCAGGTTTCTGCTGCACCGCCGGACGATGACTCCGAGTCGGAAGAGGACGCACCATGTGCTACGCTGCCGTTGCATGCGTAGCGTGCACAAGCAGTGACTGTGCTTTCAGCCGCCTATAGTGACCGTACGACCCTCTCAGAGATTCAGGCTTATCTGATTGCGCGTAAATGGAACAGCATGCAACGGCGCACTCACGATTTCTTCAAGCCTACTGCCGAGCCCGAATAAGTGCGTGGAAAGAAAGGATTTCATTTTTTTTTTCTTAATCTGCTTTTTCAGACACCCGTTTATTCGGACATTTCTGCAGTCCCCGTGAGGTCCGAATAAATGGTCGGCGACTGTATCAGTTTTTTTAATGCCGCTCGGTGATTGTGTGTGCATTGCAGCCGCAGTGTCGTGTTTCCTTCTATTATGTTATTGTACAGTTCCCTTTGGAGAACAGATATTTTTCTTGTTTTTCAAGCAGCATGTGTATTGTGTATATTTTTGCACATATAGTGCATATTTCGCACATATACTTTTGCACATATATGCAAACAGAAAAACGCACGTAAACTTCATGCTTGCCGGTTCAAGCAAATAAAACATATCTACCCCATTCATGCACTCAGATTTATGGGAAGTATCCTCACAGAAAAAGAAAAGCTACCAGTGCAACATTCCATTCATGTTTCAGTCTTCCTTGTGTGAAATTTGTTAGTCCATGCTTAACATTAACGAAAAAAAGGAGGCACAGTAGCCAAATTAGTGGCAACACAGTGGATATGGCGTTGCGCTGCTAAACTCGAGCTCACGTATGGGTTCAAACCAGGTCGTGGAATTCGATGGGAACGAAATGAAGAAACACTTGTGCACTTCTGTTTAGATGCACGTTAAGGAACTGCAGGTGACGAGACCTGAGCAAGGTGCCTACTAATCGTATCGCCAGAAATAAAACCCCAAACTTTAACGTGAAAAAATAAAAAATAAAGGAGGTAGCTTTGTCCGTCGGCTTTTTACTAGGGATGTAAATGAGAGAAATTTTTCTCTCGAGACTTATTTATGAGAAAAACCATGTTACACATATCTTATATTTCATACCTAAATGTAATGCCGTTCACAACTCTACGTCCGCTCAACTAAGCAGCTTCTCTATTATTAACAGCTGCTTTAAGTTATCTGGTGCACTATCATAAGAACAATAATAAAGCAATTGAAATAATGGCATGCCTCACACACACGCAGAGATATTTGTAGATCTGCTGTGTTCGTTGAAGAATGTAAGTGTGGTACTACATTGGGCACCCAGTTTCAATGGGTCGCAGACAAGGTGATACTGTCAATAAACAAAAAAGTTTTCCCTGGCTTAATTAACAGGTTTACAGGCTGCCTCAAAACAGTGCGTTTATATTGAATAACAGCTGCAAACTTATTAGCACCCATGCATTAAATATCTCGGGAACTGGGGCACCTCTGCGCAACAGCCACTACTCTCCAGCAGCACAATCATTTCAAGCAGTCCTCACTTGCACCGGCCCCTCACCTTCGGGACTTCAAAAGTGCTATTAAGTGTTACATTCGAACGCAAACTGCTATTCGATAATTTTTAATGGTGAATTCTGAAGTCAAATACGATATGTATAGCGAATACCATTCATTTAGACTATATATTTTTACTTAATTTTGCCTGCTGGCACGTTGAAGGAGATCGCCAGACAAGCCACGGAGATTAATTGGTAAAGACTTTCCGGTCTCCCCGATTCAGTCTGAGTACATAGGGAATATCTTTTTCCCTAACACTGTTCATATGACCATCCAATAACTGTCTTAATTCCTTTTCTCTGAAAGTAGATTGGTTCACCTGGGGGCTGGTGCAGCTTTTAAAAGAAACACGCTTATTCTGGTCAGGAGTTTTTTCTTTCTTTTCAATCGGCGCATTTACAATACTTTATAATTTTTTTATTACATACATGTCGTGGACATAGTCACACCTGGTTATATCAAACTCGCAAAAAAAATGCCTATTGGTTAGACATTGGGCAAAATTTGACATTAGCCTGCTAAACAATTGCACGAGATAAAAGCACATACCATTTACAAAATCACTTAATTGATGAAACGTAGCTTAGTTCCGCATGAAATAGTCCTGTATTTTCTTCTGCTTAGGCAATTTCACTGCCTGCGACACATGTACTTCTCCGCATTGTCTGAAGAGTCGGAGCAGCTGAGGCCGCAACTTTCCACACTCGCGCAGAAGCGCCCGGACCAGTGCGAGTGCACAAATCACCTCGAAAGACCTGGGCAAAGGATTGTCGTTGCTTTCCCCATTGTGGCCACCTTCACTCGTGCTCAGTAAGATGTTTCCAGGCTCTCCCATGGTCGCGACACCACCACCCGCACTCACAAAATCGTCGACGGTTCATTAGTCAAAGGCGTTCTGAAAGTCTGACAGCTCACTCCAAACTTCGGCAACATCGCCAACGGCGGCGTCTCACTCATCAGAATTTTAAGTCATAGCCGGCATGCCTAAAGCAATTTTGGATGGACCACTTGTACACAGCTGTGCGTACGCATCAGAAACCACAGGCACCAGGTCGCGAGTTTGTCCACTTTAGCCCTAATCTCTGCCTTATACAAGATTCTGCTGAGCATGCTCCTTGGAATCTTGCATGCTGTGGAGACATCCAACTTCTCACCGTGTTTGACTCAATTTACGATTTCGAGCTTCACAGTGAAAGGCAAATTTTGCCACTTCACCATGGCAACACTGTGGGAGAAGCCCCACAAGGCGCAAACACAATGCACTAGAAAAGCAGCCAGATAACTCGCACTTGTGCCATCTTGCACGACGAGGGCACAAGAGCTTCTGATTTGGCTGTCTGAGCAAGCGCTGCAGGCGGGCCAGGATCATTTTTTTTTTTTGCAAGGGGTTTTAACGGCTCGCCTGACTTGGTGCGGTCACGGTAGGGAGAGCGGTTGAATGGAGCTGCGCTGCCGGGTATCCCTGCCATTGTAAGGGAAAGCCAACTTCTGGGGGCACTTTTGAACCGCTTGATGTTCAATATATCGGGAGTCACTGCTATTTTTGTTCGATGTAAGCGTAATTTTTGCTATAGATACTAATTTTAATTATACAGTGTTCAGAAATTGTTCAATATACAGAATAATTTTAAGTAAACGGGTTGTATATGGCTATGTACCTTTACATTTACCTGGAAGCGCATTGGTCATCTGCAACTCTTCACGCCACACAGTTAATAAACCTGACTTATTTTACTATAATATCATTTTCTTTGATCTGTCCCTGTTTAATATTCCACCAACAAGAAAGCGCACGTGAAACGATGTGGTATCAAGATTTTCTTACGTAGCTTCATGTTACAGATGGGTGGCTTTTGTGGCAAAAATTCCGAGTTACTATTAGAAAACAATATTAGAAATAGGTATTCATCTGGCTATAACTACAAATGGTACAGGCCGTTAAAAAGAGTCGCGGGTGCACCAAAGCAAGTAAAACCAAAACATGTCACTCCACAGATTTTCTGCGAGAAAAAATGGCGTTCGTAAGCGTTCGCACAACTTGTTAGCAGACGACACACTTGACAGCAAAAGACATGTATAACCAATGCCTCAAATATGTATACATAGCAAAAAGGTGCCTGTATAAATTTGCAGCTGAAATGAAGTACTATTAAAAGAGCGTACGCAAGCAATCGGTCGCAGTACCCACAGCGAAATTACGTTGAATATGCCGTGAAGCGCGTCTCCGCCCCAACCCAGTTAGCTCACAGCGCCCTTGCACAATTTTCTTACATGCGGCGCCTCAGCGGAAAAGTGCCGTTCAGTCCACTAGACCACCATTGTCTAGTACACTTTAGTGCTAGCATGAACTTGTCACAGGCTGGCTGCAGCTGCAGAATGTAGCCTGTTAAGGAGGGTTATCGTGTTCCAGAGGAATGGGCAACATACAGCAACTCTCGCTGAATGGCTACTTTCTGCAGCTACCAACAGGCGGCAATACAAGTTTACAATACAGTGAGCCGTGATTTCTTGAATGCACCGCAAACTTTTTTCAAGCATGGAAAACTATGCTAACAGTGATGAGTCTCCCCCCCCTACACAAATACACACACCACAAAGCTAGCAAAAGGCATCACTCACCCCAGCAGAAGGTGGCACACCAACAGGCATGACGGCCAAGCCTTTGGGGGTGGTCCCAAGCAGTGGGGCTTTGCCATCATTACTGGGTGAAGAGCGCTGAGACGATGCTGCTGAGGCTGGCTGGTCGCTCACGTCAATGCCACTGTCATGCTGATCACTACTTCTGTCAAAGCTGCTCGATTTGGAGGACACAAGGACATCTGCAGATGACACTGCCGGAGAAGTAACAGACTGTGGGGCAGCTGACGGAGGGCTGCCTCCCCGCAGAGCATGAGTGATAGGCTTTTCCCACGCATTCACCATAGGTCGAAGAACCCCCGTTGGAGCCAGTTCTGCAGTCAGACAGTGCACAGGAATGCAAAATAAGAAATGGAATGAGTGTAGAGAATAATTAAAATCTACTGACTACACTGTTTTCTTATCTGATGCAAAACACTGCCACAAAAGTTCGCTCCAATGCCAGAGTTGCCATGCCATCAGTAACGATGGATGGATGTTTCTGTAATCACCAGTGTCATAGTTGGTGAAGTCAATTCATCACATGGCAGGCAACTTGGCAGATAGCACTGTGGCAATAACTGACAAACTTTCAGGGAGTAATTCCTGAGGTTTAACAACTTGAAGTTGCCCTGATGATGACATGTGGTGTTTTAGGGCGCAAGGGCCAGGCATGGCCAAAGTGCGCCAAGACAAATGGTAATGTTGTCAATGAATTATGGATGGCGTGGACACTGAATTCCTTATGGTCTACGTGACATGGCTGTAAAAGGGCCTTAAACCTGTTGCTGTAAATGGCGTAAAATATATAGGCACTAAACTAATGAGACTGACTAGTTAATGATGTGGGCTAAGACAATTGGGTTTTCATTAAAATATGATGCAATAAACATAACAGTGGCACTAGAGCTTCAAGAGAGCCCTTGAATACGAGAGCTGTTAATCGTGTGCTAAAAATTACCTCGCCAAATGATTTTCAGAGTGTCTGTTTCAACTAAAACAGACTATTTTTAGGTTAAAATGCGGTTCATTGCTAAGAAAAAAAAAAAAAACGGGTGAAGAGGTACATTTTCATGATACGCAGAAGGGAAACACTTTTTCCTCTCCGCTTCTACTGCAGGGCATTGAATAAAAACATGGAGGACTGAGATTATTGCCGCACTTGCTACAAGTCGGAAGGCATAGGAGAAGCTAAAATATGCCCTTTGGAAGAGTAGAGACCATTCATTACATTCAACACACAGGTTTTGTACAGGACTTGTTCAGAAGGCGCCTGTAGCAAGGCAGATACCCAAGTGGTAGATAGGATCTAACATTTTCAAAGCACTAGGTGTAGCAGAATTATATACTATGGCTCCGGAGTCCCGGCGTGAATGTATAAGGCTTTTGTATATGCTAAGGAGACATCTCCTTTCGTTTCCCCATGATGTGGGCGACAGGAGCTTCAACAGGTTCATAGTCTTAAGGCATTTCAGATGGGAGATGAAGATTAGTTTATTGTCTAAGATAATACCTAACAATTTATGCTCGGAGCTCACAGATAGTCGTTCTCCATAAAAGTCTATAACTGGGTCCTTGAAAACCGAAAAATCGCGAAAAAGTCGATTTTTGAAAAACCATATTTTTGGGTTGTATGTCTCGAACTACCTGTTCTGTAATTATCAGCACCTAATTCAACCGTAAAATACCTTAAAAAAAAAACTACTTTTGAGGCCACCGCGGCCCACAAAACATGCGCAAATGCCGAAATGAAAAACTTCGCGCGCCCCATTCCCAGCCCATGCGGCCTACCCACGCCATCTTGGTGCCGTTTTGACCGTGGATTCTTTGTCTCTATTTTGCCGCCTTGCAAAATGGCATCGTCGGCGCGGTTGAGGCGCTATTGGCGTTTTCCCGCAATGTGATGCAGAGCGCTGATTGGCCGGAGCAGCGCGTTCAAATCCCGCGGGCTAAATCGCGCTTGTCATTGGCTGCTGCGCGGGCGGCGGCGGCTGCTCAAATCCCGCGGGCTAAAACGCGCCTGCCATTGGCTGCTGCGCGGGCGCCGGCGGCTGCTCCCTTTGATGCCGCGCTGTTGCCCCTTGCTCCGTCCGCCTCAACATGAGCTTGCGAGCTGCTCATCGCCTAGCGCTATCTTTTAGATAATTTGCTCAGATTTTTTTTTTTCGCTAGTTCTTCGCTGCACGCGATACCAGCAAAGCCCAAGACAGTGCAGACGTTCGGTGCACGGGAGCGCGATATGCGTCTTATACGAGCACCGAGCTTCCGCAGCAAGTGCCGACTCCACAGACGCTTTTCAGCGGCGGAACTGTGCTTTCGGCTGTCGCCAGTCGAAAATCCGACACACCGAGTGTGCCTGGAGCCGCAAGAGCTAATTAGAAGCTCCGCAGGAGCTTTCTAATAAAAAAAACGTGTTCAACTTTAAGGCCTGTTTTCTCGGAATGGATTTTTTCGCTAGTAGTGGTGCTGGGGAAGGCGATATCTCAAGAACCGCTCTTCAGATTTGTATGCCGTTTTTTTTATTCTGTTCCTGAATGACTTTGCCAGGGGGTAACAGGCTTCTTTATTTGAAAGCTGGTGCAGTTAATTCATAATAAGCAATTAATTTTTGATGAATGTGGTGATTACTGGCTGCATCGAATTCAAAGTTGTCTTAAAATTTTTTGGAGGGGAAATTAAAGAAAAGGGCTCTTTAGCCCCCTGGGATATCTATCAAGGAATCATCACAGTGAATTTCAGCTTCCTATGATGTCCTGGCATTTCTCCAGGCTCTTCCTCAGGCATATACATGAATCACCTAGTTAGACCTCAATAACTCTGGAACTAATAAACAAACCTTCATGAAACTTTGCAGTTCCTCATAGTTCGGTGGTGTGAACGTACCATGAAAGTTTCATCTGGATATAGTAAAAAATAAAAAGTTCGGTCTCCAGGGTAGCCTCCCCCCTTAATCGAGAATGGAGAAAAGGATGCACATACTTTTGGGGGGTTTAGTTGGAAACCGTTCTCATCCGCTTACTTAGACAACTTATTTAAACAAAGCTGTACTTGTCGCTCACAGATACTTAGATTACACGATTTGTAACCTATCTGGATGTCATCCACATATACGGAATAAAACATAGTATGTGGCATGACAGTCTGGATCGAGTCCATTTTGACAGTAAAAAGAGTGCAGCTCAGCACACCACCTTGTGGAACACCAGCCTCCTGTGTAAAAGGACGAGACAGAACGTTACGAACTTTAACACGGAAGGTGCAAGCAATAGAAGGGGCAATTCTGAATCACATTCAACAAGTTGCCTCGAACTCCCATTCCATCCAGGTCAAGGAGAATTTCAAAACACTATGTTGTGTGTCATATGCCCTCTCCATGTCTAAAGATACTGACAAAAACTGTTTGTGCACAAAAGCATCCCAGATATTGGTCTCGATACGGACAAGGTGATCTGTTGTGGATCTACCTTCGCTGAAACTGCACTGCAAGGGATTGAGTATTTTGTTGCTTTCAAGAAAATGTACTAGGCACCGGTTAATCATTTCCCTTTAAAAAAGTTTGCATATGCAACTTGTCAGAGCTATAGGCCTATAACTACTAGTGGAGGAAGGGTCCTTGCGCTCCTTAAGAATAGGAACTACAATTGCTTCTTTCCAGGCGGATGGAATGTAGCCGGCAGAGAACATGGAGTTAAAGAGTGACAGTAGTGTACTGCGGGTTTCAGGGTACAAGTGTGATCATTTCATATAGTATTCTGTCACTTCCTAGAGCATACTTGTTACAATTCACAAGCCTGGAACTCCGCCATGCTTAATGGGCAATTGTATGCTTCACTGCCTGTGCCTTTGCGACCCAGGGGCTGTTACTCTGCTTGACACTGGTATCTTAGAAATGTATGTGTGTAATGGGAATTACTGGAGATTTGCTCGAAATGTGCTCCTAGACAATCAGCCTGGTCCTCAAGAGTGCCTCCTTGTGTGTTTACTAGTGGTATGGGATGACTTTCTCAGCCTTTTATTTTGTTTACCCTGTTCCAGACTTGTCTTTCGTCTTTATAAGAATTAACGCCATAGATGTATTTTTGCCGGCTTTCTCTTTTGGCACGGTGGTGCGTTCTTCTACATTCAGACTTGCGTTTCTTAAAGGAGATGAGGTTTTTCGTGGTTGGAGAGTCATGGAACTGACTCCAAGCCTTATTTTGTCTCTTTCACGCTTCCTTACATTCATCGTTCCACAAGTTCGTCGTTTAGAACGGGATCCATTTGTTTGTGGGATACATATCAACACTGCATCAACGACGTATTGACGCTGCAGCTGTATATGCTGGCAGGCGACACCCTTAACAATTTAACGAGGCGAAAGCGTTGTTGTGGTCTTTATGGTAAATGGCATCCTATTTGAGAAAATGTGTGAAGGATTGAGGTGTGTCTCTTGCACACACAGCAACCTTGGATTAAACTCGCGTACTGTAAAAACCCACGTATAATACAAGTTTTCTTTTCACATTATTAGCGTCCCAAATTTTTGTCTCAAACTATATGCGGATCCAAACAAAAATTTTAGTGAGAAATTTGGGCTAGAAGTTTTGGTTTCCTTATTTCTGCGTGGCTACGACTTCCACTTCCTTATTCTGCGCGACTACAGCATCGTTTCTTTATTGTTGAGTGTGCACCTTGGCAGCATGTGTGCAAACCACGCTTCGCGAAGTGCATGTTTTTTATTCCGCACTGAAGGAACAAGAAGTCCGGACCACAAAAACAGTACTTGACGGCTTTCAAGAGAAAGGTTATTTTAGCCAAACAGGACATCGGCAACAGTGCGGCCGAGAGGCAGTTTGGCGTCAACGAGGGAAGCATTCGCGGGTGGCGTCGACAGAAGGAAGCCCTTTTTGCATGCAGCGGAACGCGAAGCTTTTGCGGCCCGAAGAATGGGACATTCCCAGAAATCAAACTCACCCTGACGGAGTTCGTATGCCAACAGGGAGCCGTGCGTCTAGCTGTGAGCGTGGAGCTTATGCAGGCAAAAGCTAAGGAGCTTGCAAGAGAGAAATGGCTATCAAGCTCCGCCTTCAAAGTGAGTAAGCACTGGATTTATCGCTACATGTGCCATGCTGAATTTTCCTTACGCTGCCGAACTTTGATTTCACAAAAGCTACTCGAATCGTTCCAAGAGCTGCTTGTGGCATTCCAGCACCAGGTTATTTCGCTGCGTAAGTTCCAAGAACTTCCAGCTAGGGCAAATCGGCAATGCTGACCAAACACCGGTTCATCTGGACATGCCATCGCCCCTCACCATGCACGAAAAGGGCTTTAAAGGGACACTAAAGGTTACCAGAAACTCAAGTTAAAGTAGTAGAGCAATGTTCTAGAACGTCTAAGGCGTCAATATAATCGCGAACAGAGCTTTAGTAACCGAGAAATTGAGGTAAATGCACGACACGATTTGAGACCCCCCAGCGACATTCCGGTACTAGCCCGATGACGAAAGGACTCCTCATAATTTGTGTTACTAATACTCAACTACTCGTATTAAAAATATCATTTCATTCGATTATAAGACGGAAAAGAATGCTACTTGTCTACGTCTATTCTATTGTAAGAAAAAATAACATTTTGACGTTACCCTTCAGTAATATGGGTGTTCAAAAGGTTTCGTTTTCGCTCGACTCTGCGCGCTCGACTCTGCGCCGCGCACGCTTTGGAGTTTCAGTAGTTTCGTTATCGCGTCGTGCTGTGAGGGTTCTGCTGGCTCGCGAAACTTTCATTTGGAACAAGCAGCGAGAATGCCACGTCCATGTGATGTCGTGGGAAGCCCTCGTTGCTTTCCCGCTCCGGAGAGCCGGTGTCGAGGCCGCCACCGTAGTACGCAACGACGCCGGCAGTGCGAGCCCTCAGCAGCAGGTCGCACTCGTCGGTGCTCAAATCGCTGAAGTTGAGCCCACCATCGCGAGCCAATCTGTCGGTGTCAGGGTCCATTGCGACGAGCGTCGAAGTTAGCGTCATAGAATGAAGTACCAGCTTATGGGCGTCTTGCGCTGGAGTTTGAGGTATAGTAGCGGCGCCTGGTGGCGGTGCGGGAAACGACATCTGGGTCGTGCCAGCTTGGGTCGTATTGAGCCCTGGCTGTGGCGAAGCACGTTTCTAGGCCGAGTTTTGCGTCGATTCGCACATTTTTATGCCCTGTTGCGAGTGCGAAAAGGCTCGTCGCTTCTCATAGACCACGCCGACCACGCTGAGAGCTCGCCGCAGCCTATAGTTTAACGAAAACGGACTCTCCGTGTGCCGTGGGACGTAATGTGGGACGTAATTCGTTTCTCCTTCCGCAAGCCACCATACTCCCGCTTTCGCTCTGCTGTCGGCTCTGTCTTGGCTCTGTCTTGGCTCTGTCTTGGCTCTGTTTCTGGCCGCGCGTTCGCGTGTTGCGCAGAAAAGCCGTAGCGCCGTCTGCGGACGCCGTTCTACTCACCGATGGCGCAACGTCACTATGAGACCATGATGTCAGTACTCCTCGATCGGAGGGCGGGCGATTTGAACTGCGCTAGAGGTACGCGGACGCTTCAGAACGCATTTTCTCTTAAAATAAGTCTCTCCTTGGCACGAAACAAGCGTTTCGAGGTTTCTGTGATGATATTTCAACAGTCCACGTTGACTTAATAGTAACCTTTAGTGTCCCTTTAAACAAATTTATGTCCGGTCCACTGGCAACGAGAAAATGCGAGTTACCATCATGTTCTTGTGCACGGCACACGGATGCAAGCTCCCGCCCTATGTCGTCTTTGTTGTAGCTTCGACGGGGCGGCTGGACGAAAGGGTTACGGCATGAGGCCTAAACGGCCGGGGCGCACAGCGCCGCAAGAAAAGAGCCGGACTGCTCCAGTCTGGGACCAGACAAAGAATGCCCTTTTATTTCTCCGAGGGGAAGCAGGAGACAACTTGCAGCGTTTGGCGCTGAGTGGCGCCCTGATGTACAGACCCAAAACCGAAACCGGAAGTTAACACAGGATACCACATCACCTCTCCCTTGAAAGGAAAAATGCTCTACTCGCTCTCCTCGCAACAAAAGTAAGTCACGAGTCAAACAACACATGTTAGCACTGTAACACACATGATTAGTGATGACATCTGTACACAATAGAAAATGATATCTCTGGCTTCCCCATTAAAAAAAAAAATGCACATGAGCACTGAATATGAGTTATTGCACTCCAGTTCTGCAGCTCCAGTACCAGTCTTGGGAGGATGATGAGATGCAGCCTTGCACACACAGATAACACAGAAAATTCACAAAGTACAGAAGTATACAGTAACAAACATCTGTGTGCCCCCTGGGACAGCACAGATGGGTGGCTCATTCGCCCTGACTTTTGGCCTGACTCGAAGAGTCTTTGCGGCTGTCGTGGATTGGGCATTGTGCGTAAAAGCACTTTACACTCCATAGTCCCCCCTCGTAAAAATGCTAACTACTTTTAGTGTTAAAAACTTTTTGGCATGAAAGACATTAGTATGGCGGTCAGCACCATAGTAATTATGTGCACACTGCACGATTACGCTACAAGAAACGTAATGTATCCCCAATACCAGTAGTAACTGGAAGAAAAGGTGGGAGACAATCATCAAGGGAAGGGTAGTCACTGGAGTGACTCTTTTCAGTGAATTTTCCAAGAAAATCCTGTAGTGCAGGGCATTTCACAAGTTTGGATGCATTCCATCGTTTGCCATTTTCAAGCGTGAAAGTATTGCGACCTACCCTACGGTAAATCTTAATTGGTCCCGAGTATTTAGGATCGGACTTTCTCGAGTTACGTACTCGGACAATATCTCCTGGACGAAATTGAGGGCATTTTGATGCACGACGACGGT
Organism: Dermacentor variabilis; assembly: GCF_050947875.1. NCBI lineage: Eukaryota > Metazoa > Arthropoda > Arachnida > Ixodida > Ixodidae > Dermacentor > Dermacentor variabilis. Next base: position 136,913,090 of record NC_134568.1, read on the forward strand.
CCACGTACGTCTTAACACTTTTAGCGTAAGCGCCGAATTCGCATGCAATTACTTCCTTAATAGTCTGGAAGCTATACTTGGTATCCTGATCCCAGACAAACGGTTGTCCTTGCTTTAGCAGTTTCCTAAGCGGCTCTGTCAATTCAGCGTACTGGGGAATCAGGTTAGCGTAGTATCGCGTGACACCGAGAAATGAATGCAGCGACTTCTTGTCAGTTGGCTGCGGTGCCTGAAAAACTGACTGAACTTTGTTTTCCAGCGTCGAAATACCGTTTGCAGCGCAGACTTGCTCACGGCGATCCCGAGGTTGCGGACACAGTTTCGCCGAGACTGGTTGCATTGAAGCTCGAAGATGAACGTCGTGGATGAAGTCCTTTACAAGTCCCAATTGTCCCGAGTACGGCTGGGCGAACTCCGAGGGAGCGTTGTGCGGGAGAGACGGAAACTGAACGCTTGCGTCAGCTGGAACTACTGACACCTGTTGGCATGTAGCGAAATCAAGCTGCGTACAAGCAGGGGACTGTCAATGCTTTCGGTTCGTCGAACGGCAAACTGAAGCGAAATGTCCTACTTTTCCACACGCACAGCAGAAAACGTTCTTGGCTGGACAGCCTGGATCAGATGCGATGTGGTGAGGTGAACCACATCGGTAGCAATGGCCTGCAATGTCTTGACTGGCTTCGCGGAGTTCGGGCCGCGCGCCATGTTGGCCGGCCTCCCCAGGTCGAGACTTTCCGCCATGCCGCCGAGCGCCATCTTCAAGCCGCCGGGTCGAGGGAGAAGGGTGGCGGGAACCGCCATCTTGCACGCCCGGGCGAGGAAGGCGATGGCTGTCGACGCCATCTTGGCGTTGCGTCGAGACGCACTGAACAAACGAGCTCTTGAAGACTTCAAGTTCGTTGTGAACGTGTTGTACGGTTCGTCCGAATTCCTGGGCCTTCTTGAGCGTGAGGGACGCTCCTTCGTAGAGTAACCTTTCTCTAATTCTTGCTGATGCGACGCCTTGGAGGATTTGGTCGCGAACGGACTCGTCGTGCCAAGCACCGAACGCACAAGCAGGCGCTAGCCTTTGTAGCGCGGTGACGAAGTCCTGAAAGGTTTCTCCAGGTAGTTGCTTCCTGTCCCGGAAGATAATGCGGTGCACCAGGGGATTGGTGCATTCTTCGTAGTTCTGGTCGAAGACGTTAACGGCCGGGGCGCGCAGCGCCGCAAGAAAAGAGCCGGACTGCTCCAGTCAGGGACCAGACAAAGAATGCCCTTCTATTTCTCCGAGGGGAAGCAGGAGACAACTTGCAGCGTTTGGCGCTGAGTGGCGCCCTGATGTACAGACCCAAAACCGAAACCGGAAGTTAGCACAGGATACCACAGTCTTCAAGCACAAGAGAGTGCCTAAAGGTGACGAGCTGCGAAAAAATGTGGTCGTGAGATACCACGAGAAAGGCTGGATGAATGAGAATGTTGTGCTCGACTGGATAAAATCTGTCTGGTGTAGGCGGCCTGGCGCACTGTTGTCGTCCCCGTCCATCCTCGTGCTGGACGCATTTCATTGCCATTTGGCCGAATAAGTGAAGAGGCTGTTGCGCGAATCCGGCACTCAAGTCGTCATTATCCCGGGTGGGCTGATCTCTCAGCTGCAGCCTTTAGATGTTTGCGTGAACAAGCCATTCAAGGACACGGTCAAGCGGTGTTACGAGGATTGGATGCGCTCACGTGAACCTGCAGTGACACCGACCGGGCGGCTGAAGCGGGCTTCGCCAGCCACACTGCGCAAGTGGATTGTGAATGCATGGGCCAGCAAACCAGAGGTCCTTGTGCGTCGCGCATTCGAGAAGTGCGGCATCTCAACGCGCTCGATGGCACAGAGGATGAGTGCCTCTGGAAAGATGTGTCCGACAAGGAACTATCCGAAGAGAGCGCAGCTGAGGAAGACAGCGACTGAAGTGCAGAGTTCAATTTAAATAAATGTTTTCCTCAAGTTTTCCCAACTCATATTATATGCAAATAAATTTTTTTTTTTCATTTCATGCGCCAAAAATCTCACCTCGTACTGTATGCGGCTTCGTATTATATGCGGGTTTTTACAGTAAGAGATCCTTACCGTCTTCAAGATTATGTATTAGACCTCTCACATTCCCATGCATTATCAGTGTGGCCATATTAGAAGTGTTTTGTGGTGTGTGTCAAGAGGAATCAATTAGGTTAGCTCACGAGGCCTTTCCAGGCACCGTGATACAGGATTTTTTTTCTTGGCGCACTCCATGGAACTACGCCATTCCTTCGGTGTCTGAGACACCAAAGTCGTGTTTGTTACATACATCGCCTATTCAGAACATGCCTGCTCGGCAGGCATGTTCGGTGGTTTCTAGGGCCTGCTGTCTGCACGAGCAGTGGCTGCTCCTGACAGGGGGGCTGGTGGCGTAACAGTCTCCACACTCCGTATGACTCAGGCGGCCACCGGAGGATGTGGCGCTGCCCCCCCCAGCGTGTCACATCACTGTAGGTAGGATTCGATGGATTGTGAACAGAAAAACGCTAGCATGCTTCTGGCAAAGAAATGTTTAGAATGACTTTGAGCTTGATTATTTCACTTTCTTCCATGACAGGCACAATCTCGAATAGGCGAGGTGGTCTCCAACACAGCACAGAGGGTTGCCAATGAACAGTTGTTTGAGGTGTGGTCTTTAGGCGCACATTTTGCACAAGCAACACGTCCTCGGCAGCTCTGAGACCCACACCCAAACTGCTGACACTTAAAGCATTGGCCAGGATTTGGAATGTATGGCCGTACGCGAAGTTTACGATATCCAGTCTCTATTGAATCGGGCAGTTCACTTGTTCCAAATGTAATTATTGCATGCTTTCTTGAAATTTCCATGTCATCTCGCCTTAATTCTTTGAATTTCTACCACATTTTGGTCTTGCCATCCATCCAACAGCTCGCTTTCACATCGTTCAAGGACGTTATCACCAGACACGACACCACGCACAGTGTTCATTGACCAGTGCGGGCCCACAGAGACAGGAATGTCACCAAACGCAACAAGTGTTCTCAGTTTCCTGTATTGAAGCTTGTCACGCACTTCCAGAAGATGGTCACCGCTTCCCATCTCAAGTTACTTTATGATCAGACTCGATTCCTTCTGTCAGACATTTTGCAACAACAAATGAGGTACAGACTGTCTTGGTTTTATGTTGACTATGTATTACATGGTACTAGGCAAATTTTTTTATTTCATGAGAAAAATGAAAGTTTGATCGGATGAAGGTTGATCAGGGTGTGGAGGGAAACTAGAAGCCATACATAGCATTACAGTCGCCGACTGATTTTCCGGACTCCAAAAATTCGGACATGCCCGATTATTCGGTCAGCTTCGCGGCACCGCCATTCCCCGCATATACCATAATGTATAACAACTGCCGAAAGTTCGGACACCTTGCAACCTCTCGTCTGATTTTTCGGACACTTCTTGAGCCAATTCGATGGAGGGCATCATGCACCGACTCTGACTGGCGCACAGTTCGACTTGCTGAAAGACATTTTTGTTTTGAACGGAGCCTCCTTGCTGCCCCACGAAGTGGCGCTACTGGAAATCCCCGCTCATCATCATCGTTTCTGCCTGGTTCGATAGGGTGGCTTTACAGAAGTTGCGGTTTCAGCTTAGTAAGCCATGTCAAGACAATCTAGCAGCCGATCTGTTTCTTCGCACACGACGCTGCGAGCAGGCTACGTTTTTCGTTTGTGCAACTGGTGTCGGCACGGTGGTGTTAGCTTTGTGTGCTGTGTCGAGGTTTTGGTGATCCAACGCGGCGTACGGAAACATCGCATCAAGTGTCTAATGGCGCCGACAGTGCCCGTGTAGACTTTGCTGGGGAATGCTGGCAAGCGGGTGCCGGGAGGCCTAAGATTTGTCGCCTTTCGATGTGCTCCCTACTGACGCGCAAAATGTTCTGCCGAGACCTGCGTAGTGGTTGCATTGCGATTCCGGACACCGTCTCATTTGACAGTTTCACAGGTGCTGACACTGCTGTACTGACATGCGCAGAACACTACGACGGTGAGATCATTCGTCAGGTTTCTGCTGCACCGCCGGACGATGACTCAGAGTCGGAAGATGATGCACAATGTGCTACGCTGCCGTCGCATGCGAAGCGTGCACAAACAGTGACTGTGCTTTCAGCCACCTATAGTGACCGTACGAACCTCTCCCGAGATTCAGGCTTATCTGACTGCGCGTAAACGGAACAGCGTGCAACGGCGCATTCACGATTTCTTCAAGCCTACTGCCGAGCCCGAATAAGCGCGTGGAAATAAAGGATTTAATTTTTCTTTTCTTAATCTCCTTTTTCGGACACCTGTTTATTCGGACATTTCCGCAGTCCCTGTGAGGTCCGAATAAATGGTCGGCGACTGTACTGTATTCGGTAGGAATGCCCGCCGCCCACCTCAGAGCCCAACCTGGGGACGTCACAGGATTAGAAAAATTCTTTAGAAAAATGTGTATTGCTGTATGTGAATTGTTGTAGTCTCCCTGTAAAAAAAAAAAAAAAAACTGTACTTCGTAACTTTCCATGTCGAAACTGTGCCTGCGAGAATTCAGGGTGCCTAAGGCCTAGTCAGGTGACCACGTGTGTCACCTTTAGCCCTCTTCACCCGGACAACTGTATATTGTCTAAATTTCAATAAAGTTGAAGTCTATTCTGCGAACGCCAGCGGTATGTTCCCTCTATGACTTAATATACATACATATATATATATACACACACACACACACAAGACTGGATATATTGCACAAGGTTAACCCTTGCCGCCCAAAAAATAGGAAGTTAAAAGAAATGAATAGAAGACAGGAAAGATGGAAAAGTGGGAGAGGAAGACGAAGATTGGAGAGGAAGACGGGAAAAGGCGACTGCCCATTTCCTCCAGAAGGGTCAGTTTGGAAGTGCTGTCTATGTGAAGGAGAGGCCGAAGTGGTGTGTTGCCTCCACAGGGGGTCCATAAAGGTCCAAACACCCAGCATCGGCTCAAACCCCAAGGATTCCCCTTTCCCCAGACACTGCTAAGCCCCGCACGGCTACACGCGGGAGGGTCCAACCCTCATGTGTTCAGGTATGTGGTGTCGCAACGCACCAAAAGCTTGCCAACGCAGACACCCCTGCGGGGGCCTCAAGCTGCCCTGTCAGCTATGCAGACGTCATAGCAAAAGGCTCAAATTACCTTCACCGCCAGAGGTTACTAAACAAGTACACAAATTCCACTTGCATCCTTGCATTTTACTCTAATCAGAACATGGCTGCTGCAGATAAAATTCAACTGCACAACGAAACAAATGAAATCGAACGAACCTTTTGTACTAAAGGTAGAATGCGACTGAGTCTTCGTAATGGAGGCATCAACGGAGTCTGTGGCACCTCCCTCAGTTTTTGCAGGTAGTTGACACTCAGTCTTCGAAGAAAACAAGCGATCAGATTCTCGCTTTTTAATTAGGCGAGGAGGAAGCTTGTTTTGACGACCGTGTACACTGGTTTTGCTTCTTGTCTGAAAGGGATAAAAAACGTAATAAAGCAGCATTTCCCAGGCCAAAAAACAAAAGCTACAAAGATCTACTTTCAGCATAGTGGTCTAATCACAATAATTCATTGGATTGACAGATTGTGTATGTCATCACAGTTGCGCACAGAAAGATGCAGCATGCTGCAGCAGCCACATGTACTCTCACCTCTTTTTTTTTCTTGGAGTCTCCATCAGCCAAAGTCTTGTGACGTTTCTTTGAGGTTACTTCTTGAAAGTCGCCATCATCAGCATCGCATAAAGAAGGATCAGTCACAGCTGGGTGGTCATCTATAACGACGACACTAGCATAGTTGCTTAGGTCAATACCTTCAAGAGCATTCGGTTTCTCTTTTTCAAGTTTTGCATTTGATTGCCCTTGCTCCGATTTCTTCATGTGTTTTCTGCAAAAGAGGAAAAAAAAATAAAAGCCAGTGGTGAGTCAAAATGTTTTTTACCAAACAAAACCAGGACCCACCTGGTACCAAGGTCAGTAAGGGCAGCCTGAACTCCCACTGGGTCCTGCAGCTTCACTTCATCCACTCGATACACAAGGGTGGCTGGCGAAGGCTCCCCCTTGGCACTCACATCTCCTGGCCGCTGCTGCTGCTGTTGGCGTGATCGGCCTCCTGGCCGGGAGCCACTCCCACGGCCCATTCTGGCAGGTGGCCCGCCACCCCCAGAGTCTCTGCGTTGCACAGGGCCTCGACCATTGCGGTCCCCAGGCACTCCTCCTCCACCTCGGCGTACTTCCCCGCCTGAACGGCGTCGTTCCTGACCAATACCAGGGGCCTTCGAGCTAGTGGGTGGGCCCTTTTTGGAACCCGATGATTGTTGGCGCACACCATCATCGAGGGCACGTCTATCTGCCACGTCACTGCTCTCAGAAGCAGTTTCCCAGTCTTCATTGGCCACATCAGACAGGGCATCCTTACTTGGGCCCGCACCACGACCACCTCTTCCCTTGTTCCTTTCGGGGTTCTCTTGTCTGCGAGGCTGGTTCTTTTGAAAGCGTGGTGGCAGTGGCTCCATGCGATTAGGGCGCCTTACAACTGGACGACTACTGTTAGACCGTGGCTTGCTTCCCTGGGTTGAAGACCCTTCCTTACTTGCTTCTTCCTCCTTGTTACCTTCCTCTGGTTTGCCAAAAGGTGCCTTCAAGGTAGGTGGCCCATAACCGCCAGCTTGGTATCGACCTCTTGAGCTTCGGCCTAATGAAATTGCACCTCCACGACCTCGGCGTGAAGGCTCCCCTCGAGGAGAGAAGGCGCTTTTCTCTTCCTTGTTCTTAGCCTCATCTCTGCGAGGCTCGCGAGCACGACCAGTCTCTTTTACTGTCCTATTTTTCCGGTCAGAATCCGGGCAGGCCTCTTCAGACCCCTCACTCTCCTCCTCCTTGGGCCTCAACCGATTGGCAGGCCTCTCCTCTTCAACACCAGAGCTTTCCTCACTACCATCATCCTTTTTGCGGTCAAAGCGGGGCCCACGTTCAGTCCGGCTGCGACGGTACTCCCGGCTGCGACCCCTGTAACCCACATTGCCACTGCTGTAGCCATTACCACCACGACCACCACGGCCTCTGTTGGCCTCGAATCTTCCCCCACTACCACCGCGAGAACGAGATGCTGGTGCACGTTTCTCTGTATCATCTTTTTTGCAAGCATCCTTTGCTTTCTCCTCATCTGCACGGGAATTGTCGTCAACCTTTCCTTCCTTGATATCGTCCTTCCCGTCATCCTTTGCAACTCCCCCCCGTCGCAGTGGCACAAAATTCTTCTTGCTTGGACCTGCGCTGTCCAACTGCTGCTGAGTCACAGGAGGTGGGTGGTGTGTGTGCCAATCGCGCCTCTTACTTTCGCCAGTGGCAGAGTACGGAGTGTCAGACCAATCAGGCACCTGCGGTTTATCCTTCCCCCGCTCAGGCGCTAGACGGTGCGGCTCCAATTGCTGCAATGGCATCTCTTGCCGTTGATCAGCGGGAGGCCTGTAAATGTGCAACAGAAATAGTACTTGCAAGCTTCTCACAGACATGCTCACAAGAATTTGAAAGCATATCTCTGACTACAAAAATCGCTTCTCCCAAGTCATACAGCACATCTTCAGCATTGTACAGCCGAAAACATATAAATAAGTAAAACTTCTGTAAAATGCCAGCCTAAAGCAAACTGTTTATGCTAAACATGATTAGACAATTATTAGTATTGTCAGCAAATCATGGCAGATTCACAGGAGGAGGAGTAATACACCTTATTATTAGTGTTTAAATTACCCTACCATGCACATGAACATCGTACGCTGGTTGATGCAAGAAGGACACGACATGAACAGCTACATGCTATTCCAGCAGGGACAAAAATATGCCCTATGTAATTGTAAGGCGGTGAATATTATAAGGCGATACAGGGTAGTGGACAGATTATTCCCAGTCAGAGGAGAATTCCCCAAACACTGAATTACTAGACAGTCAAAACACAAAAGGGCAAACACGAAAGAGAAGGGAACTTGAACACGCAGAGGCGGGTAGAAAATGGGGTTCCCGAGAAAGTAGCGGATCTCAATTGCTGAAAACTTTTCCTTGAAGTGTAGCTTTACAGCAGCATGTGCCATGATACCGTGAAGCCACACTACAAGGCAATACTTTTGTTGTCGTGAGGCCACCAGCTCAAGGCAATATTCGTATATAGCCCACACTATACTTTTACTGTTAAGGGGGGACGCGGCCCTTGAAAACCGAAAAATAGCGAAAAAGTCGATTTTTGAAAAACCATAGTTTTGGTTTGTATGTCTCATAAACTACCTGTTCTGTAATTATCAGCACCTAATTCAACCGTAAAGCACCAAAAATAACGCTACTTTTGAGGCCACCGCGGCCCAAAAAACGCGCAAATGCCGAAATGAAGTCAAACTTCGCGGGTGCGCCATTCCCGGCCCATGCGGCCTGCCCGCGCCATCTTGGTGTCGTTTTGACCGTGGATTCTTTGTCTCTATTTTGCCGCCTTGCAAAATGGCATCGTCGGCGCGGTTGAGACGCTATTGGCGTTTTCCCGCGATGTGATGCGGAGCGCTGATTGGCCGGAGCAGCGCATTCAAATCTCGCGGGCTAAAGCACGCCTGCCATTGGCTGCTGCGCGGGCAGCGGCTGCTGCTCAAATCTTGCGGGCTAAAGTGCGCCTGCCATTGGCTGCTGCGCGGGCGGCGGCGGCTGCTCCCTTTGATGCCGCGCTCGCGTCGTTGTTGCCCCTTGCTCTGTCCGCCTCAACATGAGCTTGCGCGCTGCTCATCGCCTTGCGCTATCTTTTAGATTATTTGTTCAGCTTTTCTTTTTTCGCTAGTTCTTCGCTGCACGCGATGCCGGCAAAGCCCAAGACAGTGCATATGTTCGGTGCACGGGAGCACGATACGAGTCTTGTACGAGCATCGAACTTCCTATCTCCCGCAGCGAGTGCCGACTGCGTAGACTCTTTTCAGCGGCGGAACTGTGCTTTCGGCTGTCGCCAGTCGAAAATCCGACAACACTGAGTGTGCCTGGAGCCGCAAGAGCTAATTAGAAGCTCCGCAGGAGCTTTCTAATAAAAAAACACGTGTTCAACTTTAAGGCCTGTTTTCTCGGAATGGATTTTTTCACTAGTAGTGGTGCTGGGGAAGGCGATATCTCAAGAACCGCTCTTCAGATTTGTATGCCGTTTTTTTTATTCTGTTCCTGATTGACTTTGCCAGGGGGTAACAGGCTTCTTTTTTTGAAAGCTGGTGCAGTTAATTTATAATAAGCAATTAATTTTTGATGGATGTGGTCATTACTGGCTACATCAAATTCAAAGTTGTCTTAAAAATTTTTGGAGGGGAAATTAAAGAAAAGGGCTCTTTAGCCCCCTGGGATATCTATCAAGGGATCATCACAGTGAATTTCAGCTTCCTACGATGTCCTGGCATTTCTCCAGGCTCTTCCTCAGGCATATACATGAATCACCTAGTTAGACCTCAATAACTCTGGAACTAATAAACATATCTTCATGAAACTTTGCAGTTCCTCATAGTTCAGTGGTGTGAATGTACCCTGAAAGTTTCATCTGGATATCTTAAAAAATAAAGTTCGGTCTCCAGGGTAGCCTCCCCCCTTAAGTTTATCAAATTCTCAGTGTGTGCTAAACACGCAAAAATACGAAACTGCCAAACCTGACGATTTAGTTGGTATAATTTGGGTTTGCAAAATCTGGATTGCCAGAGACATGGCTCTTCTTCAGCCATACTACAACAGGAACAATTTATCAGCCTCGCATGCAAGCCAGGGGGTGGCTTCACAGCTGAATTCTGCGGGGAAAAAACTGCTTATTTTCACATAAATATGGTAAACATATGCAGCTGCAAAACCTGCACTTGCTCCTTAAGGCACGAATGAGCACCGTTGTCACCTGAAATGTCTTGCACCGATTTTATAATATATATATTCTACAAAATGCATTCCCCCTACTCCTCAAAGCATATGTTTAGCAGTACAGTAGAACCTCGTTCACAGATGTGAGAAGTAAAAAAAGTGAGCGAAAAAACGTACGAACCAGGAAAACGTACGATCATGCTGCCAATAAAAAATTTGGCAGAAGAAAGCTGAATCATTGCAGTACGAGAGGCCAATACTTAGGGCTGCTGGGCTCAAGTGAACCGTGCAGACAGATGAAACAGTAGAGCCTTGTTATTTTAGAAAACTAAACTGTGACTTCAGCAAGACATTTCTTTATAGTCACCTAGCCTTCTTGAGAGCTTGCTTTCCCTTATTTCCATCATTATCGACTCAAAACAGTGCACTCAACACGAACAAAATAAGTATTAGACAAGACTTTTTAATGACATAACACTTGTCCACATCTGTCATGGTGTCTATATTTGTAGATGAAACTTTTCTTTCTCCTGGCCAATTACAAGATTGAAAGAAAGCAAAGGTAAAGCTGAATGCAAGCGCCATCTTTTTCCAGCGAATGTCGAATGAATCCCTGGTACAAAGAATAGCACCTAACTGGAAGTTCAACTAATATTCATCACTACCGTTAGCTATTATTACTATTTCCATCAGGTCTTCGAATCAGTACAAACAGGCACATCTACTAGTAACCAAGGTTTCTGTTAGAGAACATTTCTTTTAATGAATGCATAATATCGAGAATTATTGCCTGCTTTGCTCCTGGATGCCATGTTTTTATCGCATGCATGAATCATGTCCAACAATTAGGTTAAACGTAGAATGGCATTCGAATGTTCAATCATGTCGTAGCTGGAGACTAAAAATTAGGTTTAAAAATTCCAGCCAGTGAAAAGAAAGTTATCTACTAACACAACATTTTGTATTGTAACCATAATTGCATTGCACTGTAGCTGCTGCTCCACCTTTAACTGGAGGGCTATGACAATGATAGTGCGAATTACAGGCATTCTTTTCAATTCAAAATATAACAACCAAGAAAGTGCATCCTGTGTTTTGAAAGTGCAAAGTGCCAGTAAGAACTTACATAGCCCTCTCATCCCTAAGGGAATCTCTGCTTGTACGACTGTCCCTGCTATCCGGTCTCGAGGGCTGAGTCTCTCGCTCCCATTTATCCTGCAAAAAAAAAAAAAAAAGAAAGGTTACTGAATGTGAAAAAAAAATCACCAGGAAGAAAGAAACATTGCTCTTTGGAGGCGACATGGAGCTTCATTTTTGCCAAGTGTTCTCAGCGTCCGCATCTGTTTTGTGTGCGTCACTCTTCTTATATGGTGCTTCAGCGGTGCTTGGCAGCAGAATCTATGGAAAATATTGCTACATGTGTGGTATTTGAATGAACAAGGCGCGCGGGCACCATCACTCGAGAAAAGAGGAGGAAGAACGAACTGCCCTCGCGCTGTGAATCTAACCGGTCTTGTAAATATAACCTGCAAATAGTTGCTCGTCTTACTGACTCGTCCTTGGCATAACAATATTAACAGCTTGGGCAGACAGGCAACAGCGCATTTTCGTGGATAGCTCAAATGGTGACAACTTATGAACAGATGGGTTGATGGCAGACTTACTAATTTTGGAGCTTTCACTAAACCACAACCTTTCAGAATAACAAACAATTTACCGCGGTCCGCTAAAGTTTGCTATGACGAGATTTCACTATTTTTTTCTTCAAAGCAACTTGTTCGAATAATGCAATTTGCATAAAACATTGACGCAAGCCACACATTCACAATTTTTTTTTTTAATTTTACTTGCAATGAACAGTTTCATCCCTTGACTCAGTAGTTTAAGAGGACTGATACAGTCGTCGACCAATATATCTAGCACCGATAATCCAGACATCGTCGGTAGTTCGGACAGCTTTAAAGCACCACCAAAGGCGCCTCAGACTTAATGTGTAAAGACGACCAATATTTCTGACAGCCGACAGCTCTACATTTCATTATCCAGACTGCTGGCTCCAAGAAGTCTTTCTCATGAAGTTATTAACAGTCCACATGAAATGGCACCAACGGTGCCCCTGCAATCCGAATCCGAATGAGCCCGGCTCAAGTGAAGAGGCTGAACTGCAGCCTACAACAACACGCTCAAATGCAGACATCATTGATGACCTGCTAGGTTGCGGTGTGCCGATTCCTGCCGCTGTTGCATTTGAAAACTTTGCAGATGTCGTGTGCCAAACTGAACGATGACGAAACACTTGAGCCAGTTCTCCCACAATCAAACAGCGACTTCGGATGATGATGATGTGCCATGTGCTCCAGAGCCTTCACATGCGGATGACTCGAGCCTTTGCAGTCCTTGCATTGGCATGCAGAGACAACACAAAACTGGCAGAAATACAGGTGGACTAGGTTGCACGTAAGTGGAAGTGCGTGCTGCGATGACCACTTCCTTGGACAGGACATTAACATCTTTTCAATATGTTCGTTTTTTTTTTTTAAGGCATTCAATAGTTTGGACGAACTAGGCTGACAGTTTTTTTTTTTTTCACATTATCATATACCAAACTCTAGGGTCGGCTTACACTTGACGATTTTAAGAAACAAGCCAGTTTGTAATTGAAAATGATAATGGTGCATAGCTAGTGCCATCTAGAAAAATCAGTATCGCAGCCACTATTAGCCTCACTAGCAGCTAAGCAGCTAACTGAAGTACATGAGCGACGTCGCTATTTTGACCCGAGTCTTATCGGCATGAGGCGTGGCCCATAATGTGGCGTTATCGTAATGGCACCAAACTGGCGATGCGACTGTAGTGCCGCTTTCAGACGAAAAGTGGTACTAGCCCGCAGACATATCATCAAAGGTACAAGCCAGGTGGGACTTTACCATCAATGAGAAAAACGTCCGCCATTGGAGGGGTCAGCAGGGTACACTTTTTGCGTGTGCCACAACGAGATAAGGAAAATAAGCGCATGATAACAGAGAGGAGCTGTTCAGAGATTGCACAGCGTTTCAATGCGTGCGAGCCGTGCCACACTGTGTGTATGCACGGCGCATGCGTGGTCAGGGCTATAGTGACGAGGCTAGCAGCGATGATAACATAGAGTGTACTCGGCGTGTTTATATTAAATGTTTTCATTTCGTGAATGGTGTCCACACTTCTTTTGTTCGGCCTACATTCGAGGTAGGTTTTAAAATTTTTTTTTCTGGCTTTGGATATTCAGTCTCCTTAGAATCGAGGCCAGCCTTGATTCAAGAAAATATGGTTCATTCCCCGTGGGGTCCAAATTATCAGTCATCTACAATATTCAGGTATTCTTTTGCAAAAATGTAAGTTCAACAAATTTTCTAACCTGGCAGCGCAGGCTTTTGCTCAGTGTTGTCCTTCAGTCTACTTGAACTTTCGCAATTGTTGAGGTCATAGCAGCAGTTCATGTTCACCTGTTGTGATGCAGTCAATGGCCCTGAGACCTTGATTGCGCAATGCCGGCAGTTAAGAAGTTAAGACAGTTAGCCTGTGTTGCGCCAACTCAAGAACATATTTTTTCGTCTATCACTTTCGGGGATACAATCACCTTCGCAAGATTTCTTGTAACTCGGCAACAAACGTGTCAAAGTATATGACAGACAACATTCTTGCCACTGTGTGCAGATAGCAACCTTGGCATATGGCAAAAGCTCTATCAGTTGTACATGCTGACGCATCCAATGCCAAGTCGTGTGAAAGCTTGCGGAAGTGATAGTACAGTAAAAGCTCGTTAATTCAGATTTCTAGAGACTGAAAGAAATGTCTGAATTATGAAATGGACAAAAGATACATGACTTTCATCAGCACATCTTTACTTTTAAAAGAAATCAGAAATGCTCGCCTGCTTTCTCGCAGGAATCCACGCAGATACTACCGCATTTAGCAGAATCTAGGCGGGCCGAGATTCTAAGCCAATCTCCGAAAGTCCGAAGCCAGGAAAAAACTTACCATTAATGTAGGCAGAACAAAAAAACAAGGCAAATGTTCACAAAATGAAAACAGCATTTTTAGAATATGAACATGCCGAGGCGTAGAACTCATTCTACGCATCATCGCTGCTAGCCTTGTCGCTTTCTTCTTTATCACTGTCATCTCCTCATTGTGGCACATGAAAAAAACGTCTCCCATTGCCCCTCAAAGAATGGACGTTATCCTCATCAATGCCGAAGTCCAGCCTGGCTTGAACATTTGACGATGCCTCTGTGACTAGCACAACTTTTCACTTGAGAGCGGCACTATAATGGCATTGCCTGTTTGGTGCCATTATCATAATGCCACATGCCAATACAACACAGGTCAAAATAGTGACGTCGGTCATGCACTCTAGTTGGCTACTGGAATGCCACAGCTAGTAGCTGCGATATTGATGGCACTAGCTATGCACCATATTTCTCAATCTCAACAAAAAAAAAACTGGCACATTTAAAAAAAAATCCTGGAATCTAAACCAACCCTAGAGTTTGGTACATGATTCATCGAAAAAAACCACCCTACTAATCCGACAATCCGATTAACCCAGAAGTATAGTGCAGCTTAAGAGTTACTAATGGTATGAACTAAAAACTTGCACAAACCACAATTTTCACAATGAAATTTTGAAATTAGGCATTGTTTGAACAAGCACTTGTTTTGTTTTCACTAAGTTTACAACTCCGCCTAAAACTACCAGTATAACTAGATGCAAAAAAAAAAAAACACTGATATCACAGTGTTACCTAAAATACTTGAAAGTGCAATAAAAGACGCGATTTCAAGTGCCTGCATATGAAATGATTGAGCTAGAAATGAAACCACTGCAGATGTTCTTACTCTTGCCACTCTCTGATCGTACTCTCTTGTGCTGGACCAGGCTCCCATAGTATCTCTCTCACGTTTTTCACGCTGCTGTTTGTCCTCGAAGTCTCTCTCTCTGCAAAAGAGAAGTGAGAAATGCAGGATTTCTATATTATATGACAACAAATTACAAATGTGTATGAAATGGGGCAGCCGGTTGTGACAAAGTCACTAAGTACAGGGGATAGGAGTTTCGAAATATAATGGTGTGGACGACTTATAACTTAAATCGTCAGAGTCAAACCACCGTTATATTAACGGAACGACACTACACCTTGAACAATTTTCAAAACCTGCACACATGAAAAATACAAAGAAAGCAACCACTCCTACTTATATCTCACTAAAAGGATCACCAGTGCAGCAAAGTATAGCTCAGACCACTTGTAACCACTTATAGTGCAGGACTAGATATAATGCAGCCTTTCCAGAATTTTGTTTACCTTCTCATAGTACTCTATGCTAACACATACCACTTATAGTGTAGCCTCGCACGACAAAATAGCTGTTACAACTTGATTGCCAGAAAATCCCAAAGACAAGCAAGGCAGCAAGTGCGCTTCTCAACAAGTCAGGCTTGTGAACAACGCACGCGTCTCAACAAGGCGTGCCAGCAGAAGGAAGAGCGACAAGGGCTATGAGGAGGAGGAGATGCGGAGCAAGAAAATGAACCAGGAATGCAGTGGGGAAAATGAAAAATATGGCTGCAGAAGAGATATGTGCGCACTCTGGCTCTTTACAGTTAACGTGAAGAAAGCAAATATAGTTGCTGGCTGAGTTTTTGAGACACTGGCGGGGTCATAAATATGGCCACAAATAGCTGCGTGTACGATCGCTGCTTGCGACTGCCGAATGCATCCGTTTGAATGCGGTAGTGTGCGCTCTGGACTGGGCAGCGAGAAGCACTCGTCATCCGACTCTAGTTCAGACGACTCTGATCAAAGGCATTGCTCTGATTCGGAGTAGCGCTTGCGCACTTTGTGCTTTTCTGTGTACTGTACACCTGGCCAATGTTTAACAGTATCGCGCGACCATCGACCCACGTGTTTGTCAGCACCTTATCACGGCATGGAGCGGCACAATAGCGAAAATAAGCTCGTGTGTACACATGCGCGTATCTCTCTTGTTTCGCCGCTCAGCGCCGTTAATAAGGTGCTGACAAGCACGCGGGTCGATGGTCGCGGGATACTGTTAAAAACTTGGCCAGGTGCACATGTGAGTAGCATTTAAGTAAATACTGTCACCATTGTGCAACCGGGTGAGTCGCATTTGTTTCAAGGTAAGGGGTGTCTTTCGATACTTTTGACATCGAAAAAGATTTTTTTTTTTTTTTTCATTTTTAGAATTCATTAGTTGGGGGATAGACCTATACTCCGGTCCGACCTATAGTCCGGTTTTTACGGTACGTAAGAAGCGAAGTATACCACTTATTGCTGATATACTTTATTTACTCGAATTTAGGCCGGCCCCCGATTCTAAGCCTGACCCCCGAATGTCCAAAGCCAGAAAAAATTTAAAAAGCTTACCTTGAATGTAGGTTCATAAAATCAAAACAGCATTTATTTAATATGAACATGCCGTGTTCACTGCATTATAATCGCTCTTAGCCTCGTCACTATAGCCCAGACCACGCAGCCTGCGGACGTGCACAAGCTCACGTCAGTGCGCCCATGCATGGGCAGACAGTGCAGCACGGCTTGCACGCATCAAAATGTGGCGCGATCTCGAGTAACAGCTCCTCTGTTATAACGCGCTTATTTTCCTTATTGCTGCCATCTCCTCGTTACAGCACATGCAAAAAGACCCCCTTCCCCCTGCAACGACAGACGTGTTTCTTATCGATGCCAAATTCCCGTCCGGCTTGAATGTTTGACGATGCCTTTGCGCCTAGCACAACTTTTCGTTTGGAAGTGGCCCTATAGCCGAGTCACCTATTTGGATAACTCCACGCATGGACCAGGCCACACACCAATACGACATGTGTCAACACAGCGACGTTGCTCGTGTACTTCAGTTGGCTACTGGCACAGCTAATAGCAGCTGCAATGCTGACTTGTCAAGACGGTTGTTAGCTACGTACCATATTTATTTCCAATTACGAACTGGTGCATTTTTAAAAATCCTCAAATCTAAGCCGACCCTAGAGTTTGGTACATGATTATTTGAAGAAAACTATCGGCCTAGATTTGAATAAATATGGTAACAGTGCAGTATATTGAAATGGTTTGGTGAAGACTGTCCGCTGCACCCTTGTTAGCTTATATTGGGTGACCATGAAAATCTTCCAACTCAAAAATCCACGAGATTTGAAATGCTTTCTACCTGATGTCTTATTACCAGGTGCTTGGTTGGGCTGAAACACTACTACAGAGATTGCAGTGATGGACAATTACATTAGAATCACAACTAGGTAATCAAAAGCTTGGAACCATAATTTGTATATTACTTGTACTAAGTTTCCCTAAAGCTGCATCAGTCTATGAAAGTTTTACTGTGCATATTAGTAGGTGTCAGACACTAGAAAGGAGACTACTTAATCGACAAATTTTTTAATGTATCTATTCACAGGGTTCATGCTGGTGTATATGACAAAAATTCAAGGGTTTTCAAGGACTTTCAAGGCCCTGTGTGTGGTTTTTCAAGGACCACATTCTCTGTTAGAAATCTAAATAGATGTTCAGGGGTAGACAGGGGCTCGAAATGATGAGAATTCGCTGAAAAAGGGGATTGTCGCTGCAGCCAACGTTTTAACAAAGAAACTTGTCTGCAGACAAAACTATGGCTCCAGCGATACTTTCATTTTTTTTTACCATTATTCATCACTGTTTGTCAGAGCTGCACGCATGACCACTTTCAGTGTGTTAGAAGATGCAAACATTTATTTACTAAAGCAGATCAACCAAGCAACAAACACTCCCTCAGTCCTTAGGTGGCCTCATTTTTCTTCTCCTGAATTTTTACGTCAATGTCCAAGATCTCCTGCTGCTTGCTCTTGACAGTCTTCCTTAGGCTGTTTAACTTCATTACGCAAGTCGGGTCACTGGTTGCCTCCGCTTTTTCTGCATATGAGTTTGCTGAAGCTGTCAGTTCTGCAACAGCGCCTTCTGGTTTCTTTTTCTTCCTTCTGAGAGTTTCAATCTCTTCATAAATGCAGCGTTTCTTCCTCTGTTTTGCACCTTCACGCTCCTGCTTGTTCTGTGTTACCAAAAAGGCACGGTATTGGTTCCTTGCAGAAGCCACAGATGCTCTCAATTCCTTGGTGATGGGCACATTGAAAATGCCACCTGCTACGCGTACAGCATCACAGATTATGCATTGTGAAATGAGAGACACTTCTTTCATGTTCTCTACTGAAACCTGGTGATTCAAGCTGAATCCTCTCTCACACTTGCTTGGCCATGAGTAAGTGTAAGCAGCAGTTTTCCAACCCTCCAAAGCTCGGCATATGCTGAGCCAACCTTTAAAAGTTCACAGAAAAACTTGCCAAGTGCATGCAAGCTCCTTTTAAATAGCTGCAACTCATGTTTGCACTCCCGTAGCAGCTCAATTAACTGTGCAAGTACAGTATCCCTTGAATGCTCATGGATCCTCTCTGCTGAAATGAGTGCTTCCAGAACTTTCTTTAAGCCTTCCAGACACTCATCCGGCTTCGATGACATCTGCCTGTGGTCTAGTAAAGAGAGGCCTCTCACAATGGGATATATCAGGGGGCTCTTCTCCAGGATCTTTACTGTGACACTTAGAAGAAACTCCTTGCACTGCATGCGAAATGCAAATGCGGCTTTCACACTTACTGTGTGGCTTTTAAGAAGCTGCTTGGCTGTGTGACCAACATCTATCTTCTCGAGTGGCACATGGTTGTTTAAATCTTCAAAGTCAATCTTCAGGAGGCCAGTGATTTCCACTGATGAACAGAGAACAGAAGACTTGAGAAACTTTGTTAGCAGTTTTCTGACAATACTCTCAAGGTGCTTTGCAAAAAGAACATAACTGGCTTATCTGTCTGTGTCAAAAATGGCTGGAAGGTCATCGCAATAGGAAGTGCAAACTTGAGGTTTGCTACCACTAGTGGGTCACAGTGAAAGTCACAAACATTCTGAAAAGAAGCACAGTTGGGAAGGTTCACTTCCTTGCTTCTTGCCACTTCCACATACTCTGACGTCAGGCCAGAGAAGCAGAACCCGCTCTATCACCAGGACATTCTCAATCCACCGATGTGCACAGAACTTGAGAGGCAACAGAGTTGGTCTAGTGACAACTACAAAGTCTTCTCTCCGGGCAGGTGCATCAAAAAACAGCCTGCTCATACTTGAGAGGAAAATGTCCAAGCTCCATTTGATTGCTGCAAGACCTGCCTTGTAGACATTATGCACAGTGTAGGCATTATCACCAAGCTACAGCTGCCCAAGTCTAAGCACCTCACCTGATTGTTGTTCTGTAGGCGCTCCTGCAGGCCTTTGAATGCCTTGGGATTCACATTGGGTCAGTCCATTGGTACTTGCACTATTTTATGTAACGGAAGTGGTTCTAAGGCACCAAGTAGTTATTCTTGCAGATCTTCAGCCCTGGCATGGCTTATAAACACAGATGTGAAGTAGCGTACGGTGACAGACTGTGATGCATCCCAGTACCTTAGATGAACATCCATTTGCTTTTTCTGGCAATTCTCATTCAGAGATTCATCAAACAAGACAACATAGTAGTTGCTGTTCTCTATCTCCCGCCACAGAGAGGAAAGAAAGAATGGCCTCAAACCATGGCACACGATATACGAGCACTTCTGCTCTCCACATGTGAAAGATTGTGCCACCTCACTGTCTGGAAACATCCTCTGAAACAATTCATTCACCTGTGATGACAAGTGATATGAATAGTGCGATGTTATAACCTTCAATGTCCACAAAAATTTCTGCGTCAATCACAAGTTCATGCTTCTTGCATGCATCCATAAAGTTTGACGACTGCGATGGCCCTGGCTGTGGTTCATTCGCTTGACATTCAGAGATCGTCAGGAAGCTCCTTATCATGCAGCTACTTCCGGTGGCTTGCATGTCTCTATGCTTTCCACTTCTTAGGTGGCTTTTCAGTGCCGACTCCCGCCCATGGCAGTGATGTCAAAACACTTACAGCAAACTTTGCATTTTACCTTGTGCGGATTTGACATGTATGGTGCAAGCCACTCTCGGTAGTTGTTGTTCAGCCACGACCGCTGAAATTTGCGTTTTCCGGGCATTGTTGGCACGCACGTTTACTGGCGCACACTACGCTGCAGGTGCCCAAAATGTCCTGATACCGCTGTACACGCACACCCAAGCGCTACATGTGCACTAAATCTCTCAATACAACCGCAAATACACAGATGAGCCCTACACGCACACAAAATGGCATGATGGAACCACACGCATGCATAAGTGTTACACATGCACAAAACGTGACAATACAACCACACACGCAAGCGCTAAACACGCACAAAATGTCCCCATTCGACCACGCCAGAGGAGGCACTGACCGCGCAAACTGCACACACAGTGGCTGCCATTTCTCTACTCAAATGGAAAGTAGCACAGGAAATGGGTGAGAGGAAACGGTGGGCAAGCCAGTGTCATTGTGGCCAGACGTTCACGAGCGTCCGCTAGGCACGTGCTTACTTGACTTTTTATGAAACTTGCACCATACTTTTAACAAAATTGCAGTGGGAATTCAGGAGCGCTAAAATTTTCTCAAATACAATCACTGAAAGTTTATTAAATATAAAAATTTGGGAAATTCAAGGATCCGCAAAAATTCCAGGACTTCCAAGGCCTTGAAAACAATCTTTTCAAATTTAAGGGTTTTCAAGGGTTTCAAGCACCCGCATGGACCCTGTATTCAGTCAGGGTTGCTTCTGCATGAGTTGGCATGCCGAAGACTAGGTGCAAGAACACTTTCTGGTCATGCTTGCACTGACTGTGTGCAAGTGTTTTTACATTTTACAGGTGGTTTAGTGATAACCTTGTCACAATTGATGCATTACAAAGGTTCGCCTACTGCTTCAGCCTAAAGAGTGCTGGCCAGCAAATAGTTCATGCCCATGGCGTATTCATGGATGCTTTCCTCATCAGTTGACACGGCAGCGCAATTTTCAGGCGGATTTATGGAGACTGCTGCAGGCACCTCATTACAAGTGCCAATACGTTCAAAATTACAACACTTCGTTAACTCGCTTATCTCGAAAAATCGAGGACACCTTTCTATGTGCAAGTGCTGCCACGAAGCACACCAGCCTTACGCTCTTTTTATGCACCAAATAAAATGTCAGGGCCGAAAACCTGAGCTGGTTTATATCTCTGGTATGTTATTTTTTTCTTTGATACCTTTACAAAAAGCCAGTTTAAAAGCTTTTGTTGAAAAGCTGGTCAGTAGCGGCAATATTTTTAGGAAGAACTCAACTTTTAACTGCAATTTCTGCAACTTTGAGTATCTAGGAAATATTTTCCGGTTTTCACAAATTAATGAGGTATTACTGTATCTTCAACCATTGTGGAGCTTTCTTTGCAAAAGCTTTATCAAAACATTTTTTCCCTCTGAACAAAAAGGAAAAAATCCGTTCGATAAACATGAATCAGGCATTACGTTAGCCTATTTGATAGAATGCCGGTACACCAATACCTATACTCACTTCATTTCAAGTGTCCACACGCGCAACGTTGATGAAAATTGGACCTTATTTTTAAAAAAAGTCAATTTTTTAATTAATGAATTTATCCCTCAGAAACGCATTATATCCAACTCTCATGCTCCGTCGTTTAACGCACGTCTGCAGCGCCTACTGAAAAAAAAAAAAAAAAGACTATTCCGGCGGGCCAAGGCAACCCAAACGGCCGAACGCTGGCATGCTTACGCCACCGCTAAGACGGATTATAAACAAATTTCGTCTGAAGCAAAACAAAATTTCTACTAGCACAGGCTCCCGCTCCTTTTTAGAGATACTCCGAGGAAATTTTGGAATGTGGTCGGCGGGAATAAGCCGAATACAGTAGATCTTTGTGATGAACACAACACTCCAATACACCAGAGCGACTGCTGCAAAGTGTTAAATGATTTTTTTTTCTTCGTGTTTTTCCTCTACCTTGCCGACTGTTTTCCCTCATCCTTGTAGATCTGACTTTTTACCTATGGATCCAATACTCATTGATTCGGTTGGTTTGACATGTTTAATTGAAAAACAGAAGATTGCATCTTGTTCAGGTGCCGACGGCATTACAATGAAGTTCTTGAAAAGTACATCTACCAGCTCATCATTGATTCCTTGTGAAATCTTTGAACAGTCATTACAGAGTTGTACCATCCCTCCTGATTGGAAGGTGGTTCCATTGCATAAATCAGGTAGTAAAACTTCAATACTTAAAGGGGCACTAAAGAGAAAAATGATTTCTTCTGCATCAGTAAATTACCTTTCTACAGCACCAAAAACACCACTCTTACAACGATAAGACGTTGGGTAAGCCAGAAAAAGCGCAAGAATGAAACACGGGTGGCGACGTCTACTTGAGTTCTCACACCCGGTGGCTGTGGCGTCTTCGATTTTGATGGCGTCTTCTAGCACCTACTAATTATATATAGCGGTACAGATTGACCACAATGTGTTCTAAAGGAACTAAATATTAAACATGGCAAGTTTCGGGAACCTTTACTCAGCCAATGCGGCCCAAATGAGAAAACATGCTTTAGAATCCCTAACGACACGCTGACGTACCGGTGCTGGGATATTGGCGCGAAATTCAAATACTGATACTTGGACCTTCATTTTCTCATCTAATAATCAAACTATTTTTTTTAAATGACTGCCTGCAGGGTACTCAAACATTGCTTCATTAGTCTAAACTGGTTTATTGTTTCGCTTTAGTGTCCCTTTATCTATCGGCCCATTTCATTAACCAGCGTTCCCTGTAAACTTCTTGAGCACATGATTTATTCTCATCTTATTACCTTCCTTGAATCTAACAACTTCTTCAATTCATGTCAAAATGGCTTCAGAAAATTTTTTTTGTGTGAGACACAGCTCCTATCTTTCACTAATGATTTATTTCACGCTATGGATGCTAAGGTTATTCTGGATTGAGCTTTTTAGGACTTTGCTAAGGCATTTGACACTGTTTCTCATGATCTATTATTAATTAAACTCGGTGCTCATATTATTAACAATCAGGTATTAGGCTGGATTGAATGTTTTCTTTCCAACCGTAGTCAATATGTCTCAGTTAATGATTATGACTCGCCTCTTGTTTCCATAACTTCTGGACTACCTCAAGGTTCTGTGTTAGGCCCTCTACTGTTTTTAATTTACATTAATGATCTTCCTGATAAGGTTATCTCCCATATAAATCTTTTCGCAGATGACTGTGTGCTTTATCGTTCAATTACTAATCCCTCAGATGAAGCATGTTTGCAATCGGACTTGAACGCAATTTCTTCATGGTGCAGCGAATGGCTTATGACACTTGACACCACTAAGTGCAAACACCTGCGTATCTCCAGCCGTCGTCCTGAATACACCCTTCGCTATCTTCTTAATAACACTCCGTTATAATCTGTCTCATCGTACAAATACCTGGGTATTCACTTAACACACAATCTGTCCTGGAAAATGCATGTCAACTACGTATCGAACCAGGCTAACCGCACGCTCGGATCCTTACGGCACTATTCCATAGCTTCTAACAGCACCGTTAAGGAAGTACTAAAGCGCCAAACAGACGACACAAGAAGAGACACGGATGAGCGCTTGTGTTGTCTGGAGCACCGTTAAGCTTCATCTATATAGGACGTTAATCAGACCTAAACTAGAATATGCTTGCTCCATTTGGGATCCTAATCAGATAACCTTAATTTATTTTTAATTATGCAAGTGTCAAATGAAGAAAGACGCTGGGGTGGTTTGCAAAGCAGACAACTGTGGTCTGCTGTGGTTGCCAGCTGCCGCAGCAGCAACCAATGGCGAGATGCCTTTCAGCACAGCAACCAATTGGAGGCCCGTTTTCATCGAAGGGGCCCATGTGACCACCTCAAGCAGACCCGCGCTTCGTGTTTGTGCGTTTCTAACAAGATGGCGACGACCAGAGAATTCAGACACGGAATGGCGAAACTTCGAGCTTTCGAATGATACCAAGATGGCGGCATTCAGTGGCGGGAAAGAGAGTTAGGGCTCTACGAACTGCAGTGATTTTACACTATTTAAAGCTGTTTTCCTGCCCTGCGCACAGATGAATTATTTTCCGACACTTTTACTGCGTTTTCAGCCAAACCATTTTGATACAACGTAGATTAGGCATTGCAGATATCCAAACACGTCGATGCCAAAAAATCTTTTCTTTTTTTTTTTTCGGTTTTCGTTATCTGATCCCCGTGTCCCCCCTTAACCAGGAGCAGCCAGGAGTGAGCACACACTGGGAAGCATGCGTATAATCTGACCTTATGTTAGTGTGGTTCGAGGCTAGTTGAGCATTCAAAACTAGTCTAAATTAGTGATAGCGGATGGCTGCAACACCAAGAAGCAAGGTGGCTAAATTTTTAATTCCTTCGTGGGCAGCCACGGCAGGTCATGAGCAGACGATAGTCGTCTCCAGATTAAGTATTACCAATATTTGGAAGCAGATTTTCGCTTCCTTCAGCCTGTTTATTTAATTGCCATAATAAGTATACATACACAGTAACAGTAGAAAGCGCACAGATTTGAACACCCTTCTTGATTGAAGACCGCTACAGGCCAATAGCTATGCGTATGGGAACCTGCCAATTACAAAATAAAGCATCCAGAAAAGAGTGAGCAGCAGGCTTCTGCTGAAAAGAGGGCTTTAGAAAACTGACTTCGTGCTCCGCATAAAAGCTCTGTGCACCACGAACGACAGCAAGACTTGGCCAAGATTCTCACAGCAACATATGCTATCCGCAAACTGTATTTTTCCACCAAGCCTAGCAGTGGCTCAGGACCCTCATATGTTTATGCTTGTTTGAAGGGACAAGAGGGTGAATCTAGAGTTTTATTATTGTGCTTTCATAGCAGTTTTACAGCCAGTTGCAGTCCAGGAAGAAACATGTGCTGAAATAAACTAATGATTCTATTTAGTTCTCTTCCTTCTTGCACTAATTCGTGGTCCTAAGGGCAATTCACTTGCGTTATCACCAACAACGGCCAGCCGTGAACAATGGATGATAAAGGAATGGACTTAAGGGAAAGAAACCAATAAAATATATTGGCTCTCAATTTATCTAAGACAGCTTTCATAATTCAATGAGAGCAGCTAGCAATTTCTGGAACCAGGTTAAAAGTACACTCTTAAAAAAAAAAACAGCAAGTAAAATTAATCATAGATGCATGACAAGCCGAAGTTAAATTTCAAAATGAACAGACTGCAGCAACAAATCAAAGTATGCTCACTTTCTAAACGAATCCCCACGTGAGCGGCAGTCAAAAGGCAAATCCTCTTTGTCTGCCCTCTTTGGAGGGAAATCCAACCGCTGCTCATAGCTGGGAGCATTCCTGCCGAAGTCGGCAACCTGGCCACCATAGTACACAGGTGCCACAGATGGTCGCCAGCTGTCATATGGGCCACCTGAAAGGTAAAATTGAAGTTAAACAAGATTCACACAGTCGCAAAGTGATAAACTAAACCTTATTTCCTTACTCCAGAAATTAGTGGCACTCTTCCCCTGATTTCACACCCAGATCCTCTGACACTTATAAACTTCCCCACCTACGGTTTCTTAGCACTCGCTAGTTATGGCGTGAGAGAATGGCCGTCAGATTACCGTATTTACTCTATTTTAATGCACCCTCGATTGTAATGTGCACCTGTTTTCTGCGACCAAAAAAAAAGAAAAACACCCTCAAACTGTAACGAGCACCTGTTTGCCGTGACCTGAAGAAGAGTCCTTTACAGTACCGCACACCTCATTCTTTCATACAAAAATACAATTTTCATTTGGAAAAAACAAAAGAATGACTCCCCATGCACTAATATTGCAATAAATTAAAAAAAACTCAGTTTTGCTCGAAAGGGGAAGCATCGATGAGGATAGCAAATTAGTAGACAGCTATACGAAAAGTGAGGATAGTAGTTTTATCAACCGTATAAACTTTTGAAAATTCGATTACTAACTAAATTAACAGGCATGGTGTCATACGCGCACAATTAAACGTGAACACGTCTCGCTCAATGACCCCGGAAACTAAACGCTGGAGTGAGAAAGTGCGACAGCGGGTCTCGCTAACTAAGCGACGAGAAAGCAATGGGGTGCGCGCCTACATGCGTAGACTCTCGTCTCCGTTGCAGACCGCTTTCCAGATAGGGGCCGGGCAGCCACGACATAAGTAGTAGCTGCCGGAGTAGAATGCCTCTCCTGTTTGCGCCAGTCCGGCATGCAAGTTTCGGGAACTCCGAATGCCCATGATGTGGCCCTATTTCCGTTTATCTCTGCACATGTGATCGCTTTCCTTTTAATTATGGCATCATGATGAACTCTGCATGTCACTGCAGTCTGCACTTCCATGCTGATAGAGCAAACTCAGAAAACGGGAAGACGGACAGTGCACTAACCTAAGCCAATGGAAGCATTGCCTAAGCACACATACTAGAGCAAACGGAGAAAGCTACGGTAGCTAGGCTCGAAGCGCATACAAGGCGGCCATTTTCAAATGGCGATGGCAATAGGGTAACATATATTTATGGCCGTACTCTATTCTAGCACGCATGCAACTTTTGGACCCGTTTTATCGGGAAAAAGTGCAAGTTAGATTCGAATAAATACGGTACCTACACGACTGCTGTCCAATTCTGGAGGCTAAAGGTGCAGAGATATGTGCAGAATCTTCTTTGTTGCTTAGGCAAACCCTGCACCTCTGTAGGTTCCAATATGCTTCACCAGAATGCCTTCCACGTTACTTTTTTCCTCCTTGTCCATTTGCTTTGCATTTCCTCCTTTACATGCGCCCTTGCAACTCTGTCCTGTGCTGCTGTACATTTCATTGCAACACACACCTGCTGCCTCGCTTGGCAGCGGGATTTTTCTACCAGCCATATTACAATTGCCGACCAATGATTCGAACTCGACAGGGATCGCCAAGAAGTCTGAATGAACGGGAGACAAATATGAGATCCACCAAAAACAAGGAGACTTTGTCACAAGCCAAAAGTGCGTGAAAACGTAACTGCACACCATACACTTCGCTTTTAAAAAGTACTTGTTGCATGGGAAAACTAATTGGACATTTGAAATCAGCATGTCAAAATACAGAAGTGATGGAAGTTTGACCAAATTGTGGCCACAAATTAAAAAAAAATTTAGGTGGGGTGTCCCCCCTTAACCTTGATGTCCTGCTTGTTTTTTAACAACGTACGTAAAGCACTCCGCGGAATGCCAAATGCGTCTGCCACGGAGGACTTCTTTTCTCCGTTCTCGACATGCCGGATTACCTCAAGCTTTCTTGCGAAGTCCAGATTCTTCCCCTTTTTCTATGTCTGCGGATGCCATTGCTCACCAGATGAGCGCAGTCATACATGCTGCACACGGCATGTTGAAACACAGGCACACACAAGAAAAACGCGAGAGACGCAGATAGAGTGGTCACTGGGGCTGCGAAGGAACGAAAAAGGGAAAAGAAAGAAGAGAGCAGGAATAAAGATAGGCAGAATATGCCTTCGAAGACATTGCGGGCACAATCGCCGCATCGCTATGCTACGTTTTTTGAGCCCTCTCTGGCTCTCTGGTCTCCCCTGGCCCACGAGCGACCATGCCAGACCCCTCACTTATAACCAGTTTTCTTTCTCTTCCTTTCCCCAGGAAGCGTGGCGTGGAAACGTCGCCGCGCGTCTCTATGCTGCGCACTCTCTTCGCTGAGCTCCAATGACCTTGCCCGATGCACACGCCAGCGGTACAGGAGGAGAGAGGGAGTTTGCGCCCGGTTGCACTGGATTGCTACCGGTTGTGTATACACTATGGAGGTGCCGAGTTCTCGTGATCGTGTTGCCAAGCGCAGTGCGAGAAAAACACAGTGGCAACGCAAGCGGCGGCAGGCTGACTACGAGTCGACTGACCCCAAAGTCGTCGTGTGTGCAGATCACTTTCAAGATACAGCGCGCCCCGCTGCGTAAACTGCGCAGTTGCTACAAGAGTACAAGCCACCCACCTTACTCCGGCACTACTGTCCCGCTTTCCTCCCTTGTGTGCAATTCACTCCCCGTCGCACACTTTCACTCGCACATACAGCGTACGTTAAGGGGGGACAATGTTATCACACTTAGACTTTATATAGAACATCATGACCACAATGGCAATAATACACCTCAAGTGTCCATATCATTGCTATCGCAATTCTATAGGAATGCAACCGCTACGCTTGCGGGTGACCCGGGTTCACAAAATCAAATGTCACTGTTTGTTTAATCGCTTACCGAGTGAACAGGCGAGTCTTATACACCGGCGCGACTTACTAGAACGGAAAATACGGTAGTTATAGTGAGGGTCAACTGTACAGAATATGATGCGCAGCTGTATTATTTAGACATTATGCGTACATAATAAAAGATGGCCCCTCCAAAGCCTTAAGTTATGCAAAATGCCATAGATGGCACCCATTAACAAAAATTTTCTTTCAAAGATAAGCCTTTCAGCATGACTATTTCATACATCAGAACAGCGCCCTCACCTGGCGGCACATGTGGCGGTGCCATGGGTGGAGCCAGAGCCTGTGGGGGCCGGTCTGCCTGTGGGGGAGCAGGACGTCCAGCCCCAGGAGGCCAGCACTCCAGTGGCCGAGCTTCCCGAGCCTCATAGGGTCGATCCTCGGCACTGGGGTAGGAGGTGCCCCCCTCTGGCTCTGGGGGACGCTGGCCACCAAGAGCTTTCAAAGGGCCCATACCCAGTTGACCCAGGTAGGGTCCTCCAGCTCCCATGGCCACCCAACGAGGGTCATAGCTCACACCACCCATGCCTCCCACGCTCGAGGAGGTCTGCGGTGGAGCCATGCCAGCACTTGTTTGTGGTGGCTGTTGCTGTGGCTGTTGCTGTGGCTGTTGCTGTGGTTGTTGCTGTGGCTGCTGTTGTGGCTGCTGCTGCTGCTGCTGTGGCTGCTGCTGCTGTTGCTGCTGCTGCTGCTGCTGCTGCTGCTGCTGCTGTTGCTGCTGCTGCTGCTGCTGCTGCTGCTGCTGCTGCTGCTGCTGCTGCTGCTGCTGCTGCTGCTGCTGCTGCTGCTGCTGCTGTTGCTGTTGCTGTTGCTGCTGCTGCTGACGTAGCTGCTGCTGACGCTGCATTTCAGCCTTCTTGAGAAATCGTGGAGGCATATTCTTGAATGGCCGCTGATAATTCTGCTGAAAAAAGACAAAAGTGAATCTATTCAAGGGCTGCTGCAAGAAATTTATATGATAAAAAAGAGGCTTGCACGGATACAGCTGAACCCAGATAAAATGCACACCTTTGTCGAAAAAAAAAAAGTGTTACAATTTGACTTTCCCTCAAAAAAAAAAAAAACACAGAATTAAGCACGGAAAGAGCCACATTTTTTCTCAAGAAATAATGCACACACTGTTTACTCTGGCAGAAACCACGCAGAGAAAAAGAAAGCCACATGTGGCACTGCAGCAATTGGTTTTGCAGTGAAACCACGTTAAACCGTAGTTGGCCGGAGCTCGGAAAAAGTACGTACTAAACAGTAGTACTGTTTAACCGAAATAGCGCGAGATCGCCCGCTTACCTGTCAAAACTCAGAGTGCAATGAAGGGGGAAAAAACATGCAGTATTTATTCACTTCCCACGACAAAAGTTCTTTTTGTTTGATGCCACGGCGCCCTAAAACCGACGACAGCGGCCTCAAACTTACTGAAGCTGCAAGCTAGCTTTTCAGCCAGCCCCCTCTTTTTGGCAAACACTTGCATGGGAGATTCCTCGTTCGTGTTAGGTATTCTCCATGCACGCATGTGGTAGCGCTGCAGAAGTCATGGGGCACCTTTTTAATTTCGGGGTGCTGTTCTCATCGTAACGAATGTATTCATGAGGCTGACTTAACGCACAGCTTCTGCCACTGTCAGGCCTGAATCACCCACCCGTGCCGTCGCATTCTGTGTCGTCCTCATCACTGTTGCTAGTCCGGCAACAACAGAGGCAACGATGATGAAAAGTAACCTCGTAACCGACATCTATTCGCGGTCGCAGCAGCGCTGCCGAGCAACCTCGCATTCCAAATGCCACACACCATAGTCAACAGCAGATCCTTGTCACATGCCAGCGCAGACTTCGTGAGTGTCACTTTCGATAGCACAAACGATGTTGAATTTTTCTTCTGTGCCGAGCACCCCGCGTCTTTTTTATCCTAGCTTCGGCATGACGCGAGTCCTTGTTTGCACGATGCGATAATGCTCTCTGGCACAGCTCTGAAATTATGTTGATGTTGATGTGGCTTCACCACAAACACTCAGGGCGCTTGGAGGCCATTGTTCTGATCTCTGAGGCTTGTTCTGTCAGGCGACCAGATGGAGACGATGCACCACCGTGCTTATGCGATGCAAAGTGGAAACACTACATGTTCACTGATACGTACACAATAAGCTGGTACTGTTTACGGATACAAAACATATGTTCAATGGCCACCGAGTCGGGGATTCAACTTTACTACTGGCATTGGTCAAAATTTTCTATTTTCCAATTTATTTATTTTTTCGCAATCCTCAGACCTTCTTTTACCTCATGGAGAAATATTATAACAAAATATGCAAAAGAAATCGAGAAAATAGCACTTTCCTAGAGCACCGTCATCAAAAATTGCAAAAATATCGTGCTTCGGAAGGCGCCATCGCACCGCGGATAGCTCGGCTATCTGATGACGCAGCGCAGCAGTCTGTATCATCGTAAAGCGGAGTGATCGGAGCTCAAGATAGCTGCAGTGCCGTACTTCCCCACCGAAAAATAAAACCAGCAAACGCGAGCAAAAGAGAGGTAAAAGCGGCATCGTGATTGGGCGCATTAGTCACGTGGGGAACACGGAGCGCTCCTATTGGCTGTTGTACATTTGAATTGAAACACACTTGTGCGCATTGGCGCAGCAGCGCCTTGCGAATTCCATTCCCTGTGTTTGACCATCATGGCAGCCGAACTACCCTAACGCACATGTTCCGTGATGAGCCACAAAGGAAGCAAGTTCCGAACGGCCCACGCGTACGGAAAATGAAAGGCACAGAAGGCGAAAACTACCCCAGAAGCGGATGCCACCGCCCGTGTCGACAAGGGGCGACCGGCGCACGCGGGTGATCGGGAAATCACGTCTGCGTGCAGTGCTGACGACGCGACCATGTGTGCTGGTGAGGACGCGACCGAGTGCGGTCGTGACGGCAATATGACATCGGCGAGAGCAGACGTCACATCAAATACCTTCGGATTTCAGCTCCAATTTCAACGAATGAAGCGATTGCGGAACAAGCGGAGACAAGAGCGGATGTTTTCAATGCGCCGTCATTGAATGCCCTTTCGCAACAAAGAGGAAATTTCAGCTTTTGAAAGAAGGAGTGTGTGCAGACGAAGTGGTTGAGTCGTCATTGTTTATTGTATATAAAGCACTCTTAAGGGGGGACATGGTTTGTAAAAATGACGTCACTTATTTTTTAACCAAATTGGAAACTGCACAGACTTGTTCAGTTTCTTGAGCTGATTTTAAATTTTAAATAGGTCAATTATTTCCAGAGATAGTAATAATTCTATTGTTTGCTGAAACAATATACATTTTTAACATAACATTGTTATTAACACATGGATAGATACTAGAACGCATAAGGAATACAGTGCTGCAAGCAGATTTAAAATTGAACTACTACTCAATTTACAGTACAATGAAGTTCATTGTTTATGCATAATGAAAAACAATTTTTTTAACTAAAAAAAATGTTTTTCAAGCTGTGAATGAAAAATCTGCTCTCAGCGCTGCTTTATCTGCACATTTAGCTTCATGCTGCAAAAAAATATTATAGCCCTAGCTGTCCTAGGTCCAAAGATATCAAAGCAGCAAACCAAGGAAGTGGCCAAAATCTGTGTTCTGAGAAAACGAGAAAAAATGGTTGATACTTTATTTAGCTCTACACAGTTAAAAATATCATGGTATGTACACTCCTAATGGGCTAATATGCACCAGGCATGTAGTCAGATTGACTGTTTGCTCCTGTGTGCCCTTTCTTCAAGGTGCGGCGAGCAGGTTCACGGTAAACGGGTTGATCTTCTCATCTCCATTGACGCATCGCCAACTCCACTTTGACGATACGTCACCGCAGTTCATACACACGAGCTGAAACTTGACGGCAAGACCGTATTCCCGCTCACCTCTCATGATTTGCACATCTCCCTTACAAATCTTGCACTGCAAACGCGAAGTCAATGCGTTCACCGCCTCCAAGTGCACGATGGTGAAGGCAGTTCCTTCAGGAGGGGGGGGAACCACGGCGTCTGCGCGTTTAGCGACAAGATTTCGCTTCCGCTCTGTCACCGCGACGGATGACATTTCCCGAAGTTTCTCTTCTGCTTCCTTCTTCTCATCCTCCAACTGTTGTTCGCAGCAAAATTTGCGTGTCAGGACGCACACAGCCGCTCTCCGTGATGCTGTCGGCAGCTGACAAGCTCGTAGGTCTAGCGTCCATTAGGCCTACCGTGGCGGCAGCGGCGACCGCTTCGGCGTCTGCACTGCCGATCGCAGCGCAGACGTCCTCGTTGTCCAGAGTCATTGTGGGACGCTTCTTGAAGTTCTCCGATAGCAATCGCCTTACTCACTTCCCAAATTTGTTCTTGGTGCTGAACTTCTTGATCGGCCGAACCATAGCTGCAGCCAGTCGACAACACCAAGACAAAATCGCGCGCGCTTGTGCGCGTCTCGACAGCGTGAAGCAGACGACGGGAAGGCCGCTAGGCCAATCGGGTGCCTTGACTGTCACATGCGCCGAGCAGCCAATACAATCGCGCATTGGTATGTCTCGATGACGCTTTTTTTTTTTTTTTTTTTCTAGAAAGCAAATGAGCAAGGACAGCCAGCGACGGCGGAAAATTGAAGGTGAAGGGCGGCTCTTTCAAATGAGACCAAGACGGCGATGATAAGCCGTGTGCAACGGCAACCGTTCGACACGGAAAAAGTGCCAAAAAGTGCTCTCTCCACCTTCCTCCATCCAGCTGCTGATTGTGTTCAGTAGTTTAACTGCTTCCCGATGCCCCAATCACATGTAAAAAGCTGCGGGTGTCAGCATTAAAGAATGGCACTGCTATAACAACTGCAAAGAGGGGTCACGGGTGGCATGCGATATGCGAGCACCGCCGAGGCATTGCCTTGGTTGCCTCCAAGCGGGCCTTCTTAAAATTGCGAGAAGGCTGCCGCGGCAGCCTGTCAGCTTGAGAAATCCAAAACAAAAGCCGAGGCAAGATCGCCACAAGCATCTCGCCACATACTTCTCACTGGCTTACACAAGAAAACCCTATGTCCATCAGCCTTGCATGCTTTACACGAAGCTGGAAGACATCCTTCTAAAAGGCATCCAGGTGCTCCACGTAGTGCAGCGGAAGGTTTCTCGAAACAACGAAGCCCCGGAGGGATTGAATCATCTGCAGGGCCTCGTCCGAGGACAACGTTGAGGCAGCCTGCCCTACCGCGTCGTCGCTGCTGTCGTCACCTCGGTTAGAGACACCTAGTTTGCAAATCTATAGCCGTGCGCTTTCTTTTCACTGGCAACGTCGTGCATTGCTGATGGTCAGCGGGCGCGTCAGCTAACTTCCGTTTCGGCAGAGAGTCAAACGAGGCTGAGAAACCTCGTGGCCAGGAACGATTTCGACGCAACCAACAACGACGAATGCGAGTGATTAAGCTGTTTGCAGAACTGCTCTGAATGAGGAGCCAGCGAGCAACATGCGAGTAGCGCAGTTGGTGCGGTGCATTCGTTTCGGAGAGTGAGGTAGCTTAGAGCCATGGGCGCAGCGTATCCGTGTCGCAGAGGTGAAAGGGCGACGGGAGAGAGGAGCGAGGAGATGGCTGGAAAATGAGCGCGTGGCAGTTGTTGAAGCAGCGGCCCATCGTGCAGCGGCTCGAATTTCTCGGTTTCTTTTTGTTCTCTTCGGGGGATTTCGCATTTCACTACCTTTCAGGTCAGACACCCAGCAGCCAGACTTCGTCGTTACAACGGCATTGGGGCATTGCAATAAGCGAGTTATTTTCACCATGGAAAACATACATAAGTTGACGGTGCAGCAGCTTCTCATTGTTATAACCGATATATTGTAAAAACATTATCATTACAAGTGTGTTCGACTGTATGCATGTTTTTTAGTTGAACTTTATGCAAGTTTATTTGTCTATGGAAGGGCTACTTAATTCAATTCTTGTATACATTTAGCTTGCAGACTACTGGAACAGGCACGTACTAGGAAAGCGCGCGGAGAAGTGCAACCTCTACACTCACGGGGATACCATACGGTCGCACTTTGCACTTTCCGGACAGTGTCGTTACGCGTGCTTGCGCTTTGCCGTAGTTAAGTGCCCACCTCGAGCAAGACAGTGGCAGTGTCCACGCAAAGGCATGTTAAAAATAAACGGCAAGAAACCTTGCACATTTTAGGCGACACGGAGCTATCTTTCTGTCTATAGTTTTCTTGGCATCAGCACCTTTGTTGTGCACATCACTCTTATTATACGATGCTTTGGTGGTGCATAGCAGCTGAATCTATGGAAAATAGAAAAAGCACGGGACAAATACGCACAGCAATGTTTTCACGGATAGCTCATATCAGGACAAGTTACGAACTGATGGTTTGATGGGTTTAGTGGTTAATTTTGGGGCTTTCACTATAACGACCTTTCAGAGCAACGAACAATTTACTGCAGTCCCCCGAACTTCGTAATATCGAGATTTCACTGTACAGGGTAACCAGAAGTGCACCAGTAAAGCGCCAACTATTGCTTACAAGAAACATGCAGAACTCTTGAACTCGGCACAACACACACCTGGTATCCACTCGACGACTGCTGCCTAAAATCTGGCCTCTCACGACTAGGCAGCAGCGTGCCTCCTCGGACATCCTCCCGGCTCTCGCTTGAATGGCACGAGCGCTGATCCAGGTCTTCCTTTTCAGCAGGCACAGGTGTGGACTCATCAGGCACACTGGGCTGCTGCTGCTGCTGCTGCGGTTGCTGCTGTTGCTGGCCGGCAGCGTTGGCGGCAGCAGCCGTGGCGGCGGAGGACTGCTTGATTTGCTCGTAACGCTTCTCTTCCTCTTCTCTGCGCTGTCTGGTGCGCTCCACAGTCACCGCCATCTCATCATTCTGCTGCTGCCGTCGTTGCCGCCACAGTTCTTCCTCGTCACCAGTCAGCTGGTCAAGGCCTGGGCGACTAGCACCTCGAGATGGTGTCACTGGGCCGACACCAAATCCAGAATGGTGCGACGGTTGCTGCACACAAGCGAAGTAATTTCCTTTAGACTGATAAACATTTGTGTGTGGCAAACATTAAGGGGGGACGTGGCTTTGAAAATCAACTTCCTTATTTCTTCATGGATTTTGATTAAAATTGGCACAAATGTTTAGAATGTCTCCCTGATGCTTCCACAAAAGTTTCAGAGCAATATCTTGAGAACATTTTATTCAATTTTATTACACGGAATTTTTCTCCCTCTTACTTTCTGGAGAGCCTGGGGAACTTAAAAAATGTGATAGTAGGCTCATAGAAGACTGCATAGCTAAATGCGTGCTGAAGGTCGTGACATTCTTGCTTTTTTTTTCCGCAACACAAATTTTTTGGAGTGCCATATTTTATGTTACCTTCACATCAAGCACGCTTTCAGGGGAGACGAATAGCCATATCGTAAACTTACAAAGGGTCAAGATAAGAAAGCAAGAATGTCATGACCTGCAGCTGCAGCTGCAGCTGCAAAAAACGGAGCCAAAATATGTTAAACGGTAACGAAGAAATCAGCTCCAGAAACTGAGCTGAAAGGCAGAAAAACAGTTTTGAGAAAACGGCTCTCAAAGTTTCACCTTCTCTTCAGTTCTCTAAAAGGCACCAAATTTGTAGGCTTTGGGGTGTTTTGTGATGTGGGGTTTCTTGTACATGTGGCCTCTGATCTGGTGTACTTTCCCCCCCCCCCTTTTCTTTTTATAGGGCATTCTTTGCTGCTTTTGCTCCAAGTGAAGTGCAGAACTTTGTGTGGGCATGAACATAGTTCCAGTGTACATTCAGGCAGCCTGTACCCGCCGGCTGCGCGACTGATAGCAATCTTCAATACAATCAGCATTTTTTTTTTTTTTTTGTAGAATTGACCATGTTACTGAATGAAGGCTCTTAGTGTCAGCAGCCTGCCAAGTCATCTTTACATGACAATGGCTGTAGAACTTAGGATCAGAGAGCCAGTGATGTGCAGCTGCTAGGCGCTTTCCAGAATTGTACTTTTGTATGATGCCCCAATCACTTCTGCAGCCAGGTGTCTGTGCCAGCCCAAGGGGCCTAGTGAACAGAGCTCATGATGGGGTTCTCTTTATGAAGGGGTGGTATGACAGATATTGCTGCAAGCTATCGTGACAATAGAGTGACCGCGCAATATGCTTGGTTGTGGGTCCTAGATGACGCACGAAATGCCTAGCCACAGATACAAGAGCCAATGCGCCATGTGCTTAGTCGCGCAGTTTGAGGTGCCGACGCACGAAGTACCTAGCCGCACAGTCCGACGTGCCAACGCGCGAAATTCCTAGCCACGGGCTCGAGCAGTCGACACTCGATGCACATACCGTATTTACACGATTGTAAGTCGACCCCTTTTTTAAAATTTGAAAGTCTGAAGTTGGGGGGTCGACTTTCAATCGAAACCAAAACATGGCCCCGCCAAAAAAAGCCATACCAACGAGAGCTACAACATAGTTACAATTTTATGTTTGCTCCATAGCCCTACGCGTATTTTTTAGCTATCCCGCGTGTTTGTTCGCTTTTCGCAAGGGTTTTTCAACATTTCTGAGAGGCTTACAGTGCATGCAACACTCATGGGGGGGGGGAGGTGTCGATAGTCGATGAAAGCGCCGCTGTTCCCATTTGCGGCGGCACCCTCAGAACGGCGGCGCTTGCGGGGAGTATCGGTAGTTCATGGAAGAGCAGACACCGCTCGCGGGTTTCTCTTTCTCTGTTTAAAGGCATTGGTATTGGTGTGACGCGTTCCACTTGACTGCCGGCTACGTGCTACTTCTATGCTTCCCCAGTCGTCATGAGGGCTCCTGGCCCACTAATCTTTCGGCACTCGTTCACAGCAGCGTTCAAGAGGGCTGCCATCCTTTACGCCGAAGAAACAAACCACTGCGCAGCGGGCCGCAATTTCGATGTTTCTAAACGGGTGGTGCGAGAGTGGCGACTGCAGCGAAGCGAAATTTTCACCTGTGTGACGGCAAGTGAGAAATTTCCCACGTGCCGAAGTATGGACGCTTTCCGGAGCTGTAGGCTAAGCTTGCGGCGTACGTCGCTGAAATGCATGATCGGTCCCTGCCAGTGAAGTGCGACGTGGTCATGAAATAAGCAGAACGGCGGAGCAGAACCTTAATTTTAAGGTTCTGCTCTGCCGTGAGTACGGGCGGCTGGCGGCAGAAGACTGCGAAATTACGCCAACCGAACCTGTCAAAAGAGCCTCCCTGATGGCTGCGTGTGGTTGGGTGCATTTGGCGTGGGCTGCTGTTCTGCAAGATGTTCTGGTGCGGTCGTTTGCCAAATTTGAAATTTCGCTGGACCACGATGCGCTGTGGGACCGCAGCAACGATGACGATGGCAGCACTAGTGAAGACGAGTAGTCCAATGACCATGTCAGCTACTAATAAATTTTCGTTATCGAATGCGCCCCCCCCCCCCCCATCAAGCGATATAGGGGGGTCGACTTACATTCGAGTCGACTTACAGTCGTGTAAATACGGTATTCGCGCAGTCGGAGGCACCGATGCACAAAATGCTTAGGTGAGGGTCCGAGAAGCCTGCGTGCGATGTGCATGATTGCCGAGTAGGAGACTCCCTATGCGCGAAATGTTTAGCTGCATGCCCTAGCATTGTATGCGCGATGTGCTTCGTCACGAATTCGGAAACACAGAGTGCTGAAAAGC
Organism: Dermacentor variabilis; assembly: GCF_050947875.1. Taxonomy (NCBI): domain Eukaryota; kingdom Metazoa; phylum Arthropoda; class Arachnida; order Ixodida; family Ixodidae; genus Dermacentor; species Dermacentor variabilis. The sequence goes on from NC_134568.1 coordinate 136,951,025, forward strand.
TTAGCCGCGAGCCTGAAACGTCCACGAGCATAGGGTTCAGACATGCTACTGCGATGTCCGCGTAGCGCCCGTTTTGACACGTCGAGATTACGGCGAGTGGAGACGTCCATACTCGCGAGGTGCAAAGAGCTGAGCAGACGACGCGAGCGCCGGACCAATGGCGAACCGCACTGGAGTCACGTAGCGGGCGCGGCCAATCGCAGACTCCAGCATGACCTTCAATCATTTGCTTTTTGTGCGCTTGTTGCTGTATGAAGGAGATCGCTGAAGTGGCAAATTTGAAGACTGAGAAATGTGCTTTCCAACGAGACCAAGATGGCGGCGCTCGGTCACGCCGTTCCGGAGATATTGTGGCTTGAAAAACTGTGTTCTTTCTTGATTTCCACAAGATTTTTCGCCACCTTGGCTGATAAAACGAATTTTTTAGAGCGCTTCTAAGTCATTTACAGTGATGATATTTGGGTATCGGATAGAAAAAAAGTTATAGAAACTGAAAATGTGGTTTTCAAGAAATGGATTTTTTGGCAATTTTTCGCAATGCGAAAGCCGCGTCCCCCCTTAAGCATTTATGCATGTTGTGATGAAACAAGCAAAGCAATACGAAACGTACACACACATCAGCTATGACAGCAAGATTACAAAAGTGACTAACACACCATTTACAAAGTTCCATTCTTTAGCTTATCAGCACTTTATGAGGTGTCAGTGTAGGTAGGGCTTTTATAGGATCTCTGCAGGCGAGCTTTTGATACCAAATACTTGATTCCCCCCTCTGCCACAGATGCTCTCACAAAAAGTGGCAATATAATCCCCATTCAGCTTTAAAAGAAATCATTTTTATTGTACCTTAAAAAGCCCCTCACCATATCTGGCCATTTTGAGCTGACAAGCGCAAAGAATACATTGCACAATAATGATCGTGTCTGCAAAGCATTACATCACTACACGCCGGGGAGGATCTGAAATTTCAAACCGAACATCATTTATAGTTCTCCTCGCGCCCGCCATGCTCCAAGCCGGACGGTGACATAATTGTGCCCCTACGCCTACGCAGTCGTGTACAGAATTACACTTTCGTCACACAGTGAGCAAAATGTTTGTTCCAAATATTTGTACAATATAGAATATTCGAATAACTAAGAATACAAATATAGTAGAACCCACTTATAACAATACCAGTTTTAACATTATAACTGTTATAGTGAGAAGCTGCTGCACCAACATTTGTATGTTCAGTGGCAGGAATGCTCACAGCCATTTTGGAGCAATTTCTGGAATGAGTAAAATTCTTTTGAAACAGTTTGGCGCGGAAAAAAAATTGCATTTTGGAGTAACTTGGAGCAGGCCAATTTGAATTTTGGTAGAATAATAGAACAATGAAAATGGCACCGCACAACACCAGCACTATACAGTCGCCGACCGATTTTCCGGACTCCAAAAATTCGGACATGCCCGATTATTCGGTCAGCTTCGCGGCACCGCCATTCTCCCCATAGACCATAATGTATAACAACTGCCGAAAGTTCGGACACCTTGCAACCTCTCGTCTGATTTTTCAGACACTCCTTGAGCCAACTGAATCGAGGGAATCATCCACCGACTCTGACCGGCGCATAGTTCGGCTTGCTGAACGCCATTTTTGTTTTAAATGGAGCCTCCTTGCTGCCCCACGAAGTGGCGCTACTGGAAATCCCCGCTCATAATCATCATTTCTGCCTGGTTTGATAGAGTGGCCGTACAGCAGTTCCGGTTTCAGCTTAGCAAGCCATGTCAAGACAATCCAGCAGCTGATTTGTTTGTTTCGTGCATGACGCTGCGAGCAGGCCACCAGGCCACGTTTTTCGTTTGTGCGACTGGTGTCGGCACGGTGGCCTTTGCTTCGTGTGCTGTGTCGAGGTTTCCGTGAACCAACGCGGCATATGGAAAAATCGCATTAAGTATCAATGGCGCCGACAGTGCCCGCGCAGACTGCACTGGGGAATGCCGGCAAGCGGGTGCCGGAAGGCCTAGGATTTGTCACCTTCCGATGTGCTCCCTACTGATGCGGAAAATATTCTGCCGAGACCTGCGCAGTGGTTGCATTGCGATTCCGGACACCGTCTCATTTGACAGTTTCACAGGTGCTGACACTGCTGTACTGACATACGCAGAACTCGACGACGGCGAGATCATTCGTCAGGTTTCTGTTGCACCGCCGGACGATGACTCCGAGGCGGAAGATGACGCACCATGTGTTATGCCGTCGCATGCGGAGCGTGCACAAGCAGTGACTGCTTTCAGCCGCCTATAGTGACCGTACGACCCTCTCCAAGATTCAGGCTTATCTGATTGCGCGTAAACGAAACAGCATGCAACGGCGCACTCACGATTTCTTCAAGCCTACTGCCGGGCCTGAATAAATGCATGGAAATAAAGGATTTCATTTTTTTTTTCTTAATCTGCTTTTTCGGACACCTGTTTATTCGAACATTTCCGCAGTCCCCGTGAGGTCCGAATAAACGGTCGGCGACTGTACTGCAATTGCATTATTCTCTCCCTACCATGAGGAAAATGGGTGTTTTGTGCAGGTTACGCCAGCTTTTTATGTTCCTGAATATTTTAAACATATAAACAAAAAGAAGGATGACTGCACTTTTCATGCGTAGATGTCATTAACAAGATAAATGTCATCAAAAAGATATAAATTCCCAGAATCAAAACTGTAGGATAACATTGAACAAGGTTTGTTAAGACAAGCTTGCATCAAATAAAAAAAATATGTAACAAAAGCTATGATGTACAAAATGTATTGCAGTCAACTAGGCACTATTTCTGGAAAAATCAATTTCTCATTGAATAAGTATTCAACTACAAAAATTTAACTGCAAGCACTAGTTGGGCGTGCCGGGCTGCGGCCATCCCAGGCACCATCCCAAGACTCACAGATGCTCAATGCATCGATAAAGACAGCCACAGACGCAGCGGAACAGCAAGTTCCGCAATCTTTCGAAGCACAGGCGCCACTCCCAGAGATGACCATTTTTGCTTCCTGCTTTGATGATCACGCGACTTCGGAGCACGTTCAAAAATCACCGCCTGTTGAGAGAAAGCCGCACTGCTTAGAAAACAAAAACATAGTTCTCCTTTACGTCCGATGGCGAAGTGAGTCCATGAGTGCCGTGGAAGGTCTCGAAAGTGGCATTTCAAACCATCGTTAGCAGGCTAACGATGCCAACGAGTGTGGCATGAAAAGAGTAAAGCTCAACTTTGAAGTAGAATACCCCGATACTGAAACTATCTAGTACATGCGTATTTTGGTAATAAAGCCGATAGATTTTTAATTTGTGTTAGTGTTCATTTCCCAACAGTGTGGGTGAAGTGCCTGGAATTGCACTTCAACAGAGCATCTGAAGAAGCGAAAGTTATGAACTATGGTGTTTATTGTTACGATAGTAATTTATGGACATTCTAGGTGCATTTCTGCCATCACTGTGGTGTTTTGTATAAAGTCCAAGGGTGGTAACATCGTCCCTGCACGCCCTATGCTGTATATGCAAGTGAAATCGTGCGAGAGTGACCGAAAGATGGCGGCTCAATCTCGCGCACGCAAGGCATCAGGGGAAGGGGAGGAGGGGGCATTCTACTCCGTTGGCTCGTGTGTATGGCACAGCCACACAAGCTCCATCTTGAAAGCAATCTGCGAGCGGGACAGAGTGCATACGTTGAGTGCAGACAGCTTCAAGTGAGCTGCGTTTTCGTTGCTTAGTTGACGTTGAAATGAGAGGCAGCACCAACGTCACTTCACTGGCTGCTGACGCCACGCTTGCTCACCCCAGTGTTTTGTTGACAGCGAGTATGCGCGATCATCGAGCAAAACATGTTCACATTCTCTTCAGCATGCGTGACAACATGCTTGTTAATTTAGGAAGCGAATGTTCACAAGTTTATACGGCTGATAAAACAACTATCCTTACTTTGTATAGTTGTCTGCTAATTTGCTATCGCAATTGATACTTTGCCTTTCGGGCGAATCTGCTATTTTTTTTTTACGCAATTTCTACATAACAAAATAGGGTGATTCCAAAGCACCTGATGTTTAAATTTCTGGTATAATGAAACTATTCCAGTCTGCTTTATTCAAAGTCTGTCATTAGCCCTTTGTGATAGGTCAAAATGGCTCAGGCATCACCCATATGGGCATAAAAACAGATTGGAATAGCTTTATGCTATACTGGCCTTGGGACAGCGATGCCCCCCAGCTGAACCCACTGCAGTGCACACCTCCCTAATAACTAGTTCCCTCGACACACCATCAGCCTACTTTTTGCTGTTTTGAACATCGGCTATTGAGCAACGAAAAGCTCAAACGTATTCTAATACGGCCGCCCTTGCCATTCAAACAGCAGTGACAATATTGTGGCAAACTGCAGAAGGTGGCGTCACATGGTATGCGGCTGCATTCTTTTTCGAAAAATGAATCCACTCACTATTCGTGGCCACTCCCGGAGCACACATGCCGAAGCAATTACGGTGCAGCATGGCACAATTTCAGTAAATTTTCTGTGCTTGGCAGAGCATGGCACGAAAATTTGCATTTCTATCAAAATGGCACGATTGGCAGGATTCCCACCCCTGTACGTTTTCTACGGTGAAATAAGACCCTTACTACAAGCCCCTATGCCACGTTATCGATTATAATGATGGTTTGGCTGCTAGGTGTCCATACCAAAAATTAATTAAAAGCGAAATCTCAGCAAAAGAAAAAATATGTTGAGCCGCTGCACAATTACCCGCCTCCCAAACGGTCTCCGCATGCTCAATTTGCAGCCATCTTCCATCACCCGTCCTCCGCTCCAACCATGAATGGGCTGCGCCCATAGTTCTCTGCCGCACAACCACCCTCCTTAACATGGACTGTGTTAAATACATTGTTCTGCTCCCAGATTGCTGACTGGACCCTCATTCTGCGCAGCTCTGCTTCCTCGTGATCGTCTTTGTTGGTTGTGTCGGAGTCGTTAGCGGCCACATGGCGTTACTCAGCCTCGTTTGAGTCGCCACCAAAACGAAAGATGGCTGATCCACCACACTGGTCAAAAATGCATGATGCTGCCAGTAAAAAGAAAGTGGACTGCTATAAATTTCGAAATGAAGTGCTTTTAAAAAATGAGGTGACCATTGCAAACAAGCTTGCATCAGATAGTGACAGTGGGCCTTTTTGAGTATGCAGTCCCGGACTGTCCACAAAGTCTGTGGCTTCCCGTCTGATTAGCCCTGATAGAACAGCACATCAGTCACGTGATCATGTGTCGGGGACTGCCCAAGCTTTTATTCGATAGCACCGTGACTGAAAGCCACTCTTCTCACAGCCGTCGTCTGCTTAGCTACTCGTGGATAGCTCTCTACCCAGTGAATTCATTAGCGTTGCCTTCGACGTGGGGCAGTCTCAAGAGGCCACATCACAGACACAACCTTAAACCTTGCATAGTGGAACTACAGCCTTAGCAAATACAATGTGTTCACACAGCAAAGTTTATGTCGCGCTCTTGCTCTTCATGCCCCTTCACCACTGTATTTAGGATGGCTCATTGCCAGCGAAATAAAGCGAAATTTCCACACGGACATAAGCAAAAAGTGTGGTCGTGCCACACTGCTGTTCATGCAGAAAGCATCCTTGCCGATGTCCTGAAAGCTCGTGGAGGCCGTCTACTAATTGATGCGTGTCTAGGACAGAGCACGTGTACACAGTCTACTAATTTTGCACGTCAATAAGCAAAGGCTCGAGCTTGGCAGCGAAAGAAATCAACACATCACAATCAATCGGTGAAGATCCGATATTATACCACGCAGCTACCGACGTGAAATAGCCACATGCAATATATGCTTCCTTGCACACCAGTTTCACTCCCATGAAAAGCGAGATCTACCTGTTCACTACGCATATAGCAATGAGCATGATAGAATGTGCTAAACACACCAAGAAAAACAAGCATGTACGCGTGACCGCCGAGATTCTCTCCTAAGGGGGGAATCTGCGCGACTCTGCGCGTGAACACTTTTAAGGCGAAAGCCTTTAATGGCTCATGCTTGCTGCTACGGGGGCGTCCGTTCGCACAACATGTCACACTCCGCTAGGGGGCGCTTGCGACGTCATCGGAGTGGCGCGCGTACTGCACATGCGCCCGGTAGATGGCGCCAACCTCACGCTCCAATACGGCGTCGGCAGACACTCCTCGCCAGCCGAGCGAGTCGGATTTCTCCGAAGCGCGTTCCCGTTTCTCCAGCAACCAAGTGCACTTGCGCTGCCGAACAAAAGCGCAAGTCACAGCAGGCTCAGCAACAATATTCGAGTGAAAAGGAACAGCGTCTTCCAGTCTTCCAACACAAGGTTGAAAGAAAATAAATGGATGAGACTGAAGCGACTCATCTAGTCTCCTGGGACGGAGGCTAAAGAGGTAGAACGCAAGCGAAAACGCCTTCGAACAAGCTCCAGCAACAGCAACAACAAGGCACTTCAAGTGGGGAATGCCAGATCCCAGATTCTCCCAACACCAGTGCCAAACACTGTCGAATGATTCTACTAGGCGACTTCAACCAAGACGCCAGGAGTAAGCATGACTTCATTCAAGGAATGCGAGACTCCCTAGCGCTAAAGCTAGTGACGCCAAGAGAGAAGGCTACAACCCAACACGGCAGCTGTCTAGACTTACGTCTTCGAACATAAGCCACCACAGGAGATTTAGAGCACATTTTGTGTCACTTCATAAATCATAAGGCAACCATAATGGACATAGATCCAGAAAAGCATCAAAGCTTCACCGGTTACGAGCATCAAGACATCTTTCACGGCGACAACTGATGCTCAGACAGGATACATAGAACAAATGCCAGTCGAATCAGCCAAAAGAACAAGTACTACTCGAATCAGGCAATAAATTATTTAATGAACATCACAGTGCATTTCAAATAAACAGCAGTTCAGACGAAGAGGGGTCATAGAAAGGCTTCCGCCTACCGCAGTTTAGCTAAGCAAAGTGCCCTACATCTTTTTTATTTTCGATCGATTTTGATGAAACTTGCAGAGTTTATGTATCTCAATAAGCTAGTTTTAAATGTACATCACGTTTTCTTCCAGAGTGAATAACTTTCCAGAAATTGAAGAAAGTCAGCTTCATTCCATGATTTGCTTGGAGGTAGGCTATCTACCAAACTACATATGGCATAATAAATATTGACGAACAACTAACAAAGAGTGCAAATAAGCAAGTGTGGTGTACTAACCCGATTTTATATCAAATGAGAGCATTGCAAACTTCAGTGAGAGAAATCCATCTAACTGCCAAGAAAAACATTTTTTTTTTCTAATAAATGCAACGTTATTTCGTAAATTTGCACTCTAAACACCTTTGCCTTTCTGAAAAAAAATAATAGTGATAGCACAAGTAGAAGCAGAGAAAATGCACCTCCAATACGGCATCATCATCAAAATTATGGTGCTCTTATCCACTTCCTCTTCAGTCACGACAGCAGTGTTCAATTCTTCAGCGAGTGTAACCGGCTTGTGGATATGCGTAATCTGGCCAAGCAGTTGAGGTGCTGACGTTCAGCAGCGAGCTACCGAGCGTCCTGTACCAACTGCAATGACGGAATCACTTTCGGAAGTTTATTGCATCTTCCGTGTTTCCGCCCATAACGATTCATGGAATGAAACTGTCGAACTTCCAGCACATCCAGCGTAGCAGTCTAAGACAAAATGGCGGCTGTTTTCGTCGTATTGTAAATCATAATGTACCAATAAAGTTTGAACATGTTTTTATTGTTCCTATAAGGGAGGACATAAGTTGTTGAGATAACAGTTATTTCTTGATCAAATCTGATAAAACTGCCTATGCTCATTCAGTGTTTCTTCATATTTACTTTAAATATCTAATTATATTTTGCATATACATACATAGTATGCTGTCCAGATGATAATTACCTTCTATTGTTTGTTGAAACAATTAAAATTTACCTTCTAAAGGGCAAGCTGCAACCAACAGTGGAACAGTTCCAGCGTTGCATGAGGATAGCAACGCTGGAAACGAATTCGAAATTTAACTATTCTCATTTTATAGCCCACTGAAGTTCTGTGTTCACAGTATCAAAAATAAGAGCAAATGTAAATGTAAATAAAAAAATTTGGAGCTGAAAATAAAAAATCTGCTCTCAGTGTTGCTTTCTCAAAACATTTAGCTTTAGCTGTCCTAGATCCAAAAATGTGAATACAGCAAGCAAACAAAGTGACCAAAAACCATGTTTTGAGAAAAATGAGAAAAAAGAAATTTTGCTCAGTGCAATTCCGAGGCATTGCTATTTACATATTTGCATTCAGAAACGACTCTTAAGGCTCGTAGTAATCTGCTTGCAGCACTTCCAGCTTAACGCTAATCATATATGGGCATGTTCAGATAAGAACGGTAATCGAGGTCCCATGACCATTTTTTGTTTTCATTAAAATTTTTATGTGATGGGTAAATGATGCACACAAAGGAATGAACCTTAGTTTTGCAAGAAACTGTATTATTAATTTTTGATCAAAATTTTTTTATGCACCGAGAAATGGTCTAATATTTTTAAAGAATCAATTACATACCAACGTAACTTAGGACAATAAATTAGAGAATACAAAAAACGTTCGACCGCCACCAGCCAGTTCTTGAGACATCAGGTGAAATAGCGAATTCCCATTTTGACGCATTAAGAATGCCGCTAACAAGCGAGTAGAAGCTCTACAAACATTGAGGATGGTTCGGATATTGTGGTAAATAAAATGTAACCAAGTGCAGTGAGTGCTCAAACAAATTTCTGACAGTTACTATTTCTAAGAGAAAGTAATAAGCAACTCTAGATAAAACATGAACTCAGTGTAGTATTCATTTTCATACTTTAAAACAATAAATTGCAACACTTTTTGTGCTTTATAATTATCGAGTATTGAGGATTATTCAGACAAATTTTAGTGAAATTCGATGTATTTTTAAATCCAAGTCAAAGTTACCACTTTTTTGAAGTTTTTGAACTTCGGCCAATTTTGAGACCATATTGAAAAATATCTGTCAAGTGTAGAGCTACAAAACTTGCCTAAAGTGAGTAGTAGCAGCTGGAAAATACCGAGAAAAAGATTCAGTTTGGAGATCTTTACGCATCTTGCCCTGAATCTGCCCTGAAAAGTGCCTTTTTTTGAACTGCGTAACTCCGGAAGCAAGTTTGCTATTTTTTATTTAGAAGATTGACACAGCAAGAAAATGTTTTTTTATTTGTTCGTATAGTGCAAGTTGCAAAGTGGTAACGAAAAAATAATTATGTGCAGAAAAAATTTACTGTGCATGCAGTGAGGCTCCAAACTTCCAACTTTGCCAATAGCATGGCGTTATTACGGTTACGTGCCTAAGTCAGCGAATGGAATTGCGCATGGGGTCTACTTTTTTGCTGGCTTTTTCTTCATAGCCATTCAGAGCAAAGAGTAGCGGTGGCGCGAAAACTAAACGAGAAGAGATGCCCTTTCAAACAAGACAAAGATGGCTGCAATCGGAAACGTAGAACGGCAACAGAGCGTCACGTAGAACGCCTTTTCTTGTGTTTGACAGCAAAAATTCAGCTTGCCGACGCGATATAAAATGCCACTAAGACCAAAATATTGGCCTTAAAATTTTTGAGATAATGCATCAGATACTGTAGAATCAAAAAATAATTTTTTCAAAGAAGTGATTTTTCCACCATTTTTTCGGCCTCTAAGACCCATACAGCTCCTTCCAGGCTACCCTGGAGACTGGACTTCTGTATTTTTTTAAGATATCTGGATGAAATCCGGATATCCGGGGTACGTTTACACCACAAAACTATAAGGAGCTGCAAATTTTCGTAAAAATTTGTTTATTAGTTCCAAAGTTATTGAGGTCTAACAAGGTGGTTCATGTATATGCCTGAGGAAGAGCCTGGAGAAATCCCAGGACACCGTAGAAAGCTGAAATTCACTGTGATGACCACTGACAGATATCCCAGAGGGCTACAATATCATTTTCTTTAATTTCCCCTCCAAAAAATTTTAACAGAACTTTGAATTTGATGTAGCCATAATAAACACATTCATCAAAAATTATTTGCTCATTATAAATTAACTGCACCAGCTTTTTCAAAAAAAAGAAAGAAGCTTGTTACACCCTGGCAAAGTCATTCAGGAACAGAAAAAAAAAAACGGCACACAAATCTGACGAGCGGTTCTTGAGATATCGCCTTCGCCAACACCTTTTCTAGCGGAAAAATCCATTCTGAGAAAGCAGGCCACATGTTGAACACGTTTTTATTAGAAGGCTCCTGCGGAACTTATCATTAGCTTTTGCGGCTCCAGGCACACTCAATGTGTCATATTCTCGACTGGCGACAGCCGACAACACAGTTCCACCGCTGCAACAGTCTACACAATCAGCACTCGCTGTAGAAGATCGGAAGCTCAATGCACGCTTCCGCGCACCGAACATCTGCACTGTCTTGAACTTTGTTGGCGGCATTGCATGCAACAAAGAACTAGCAAAAAAAAAAAAAGAGCTGAGAAAATAATCTAAAAGATAGCGCAAGGCAATGCGCAGCTCGCAAACAGACGCCTCTTGAGGCGGACGGAGCAAGGGGGCAACAGCTATGCGAGCGCAGCGGGTGCAGCATCAAAGGGAGTAGCTGTCGTCGCTAGCCACGCAGCAGTCAATGGCAGGCGCGCTTTAGCTCACGGGAGTTGAACACGTTGCTCCGGCCAATCAGTGCTCCGCATCACATCGCAGGAAAACACCTATATTGCCTCAACTGCGCCGACGATGCCATTTTGCAAGGCGGCAAAACAGAGACAAAGAATTCACGGTCAGAACGACGCCAAGATGGCGCAGGCAGGGCGCATGGGCCGGGAATAGCGCACACGAACTGACTTTATTTCGGCATTTGCGAGTGTTTTGTGGCCTCAAAAACAGTGTTATCTTTTACTTTGCGGTTGAATTAGATGCTGATAATTACAGAAGAGGTAGTTTATGACACATACAACTTAAAAATATTGTTTTTCAAAAATTGACTTCGTCGCGATTTTTTGGTTTTCAAGGGCCGCGTCCCCCCCCTTAAGGGGAGACGCTCCTCAGAAACCTTTCTTTTTAAATATTATTGCTAGGCAAATGAAAATTGTACCACTTATATAGCTTGATATCCTCATTACAAATCTGTTTTTAGTTTTAGGATAGCTCAATGCTTTCATGTCCTAAGTGCCATGCATAAGTGAGAAACAGTGCATGTTTGTGCAGCTACTGGACCTAGCAGTTGGCATGATATAGCAGTGCAAGATGGCATTTCTTGTCCCCAACACTCCAGTGAGTGCTAATAACCAAGATAATGCAATTCCCTTGACAGGCAACCTTTTGAGAGAATTTCATATCTGATGCTTCGTTTTCAGTGACTGGTACCCAAGGGTATTGAACATTTCCATTCTTAAAAATAAACTGGTTGCACTAAAACCTAGATAAGTGCATTCTACACATCTTAAAGATGATGCACACCAAATTTGGTCTTGATTGGACCACAATAAGTACATCAAATGTCGTGCACAAAAGCCATGTTTGGCCAAAAATATGAAGCTGAGAAAAACACGATTGAAAGTTATAAAAGTTATTTGTGTTGTAGTGATGAAATCTATATAAAAATTGCACATAATGCAGGCCAGGGTATCTAGATCCAGTGCACTACTTTAGAATTCACCTGCACCATATGTTGTTCTCTCATAGAGTCTTCGTGAGCACCATGCTGACCCACTTCCTGTGCTGTTACTTTCCGAGCCAACTCCAAGTTCAGCCACTGCTTTTGTAGCAGCAAGGTGCACTTTTTGTTATGGCGGTGAACGATTTATGGTGCATCGGTTTTGGTAAACCAAGAACTGCACAAAATCGGACGAGTTGATTGTGCCCAGCTCTAAATGCGCGCGCCGCAACCACTGCCTTCATATTCACGGCGAAACTCTCTCTTGGGCTGGCCGAAGGGCGCGCTCCACCGTTAGCGTCGTCTACCGGAGATGCACGCCGCGACGAATACGTTGAAGATATAACGGACGTGGTACACGTTGCATTGTTGCAACACAACCCCAAAAACGACGCGAGTCGTTTTCGTTTTTCGGCCAACACACGGATAAAAAGGTCGCGCCGTCCGCACGCCGGACATGCCGCGGCACTCACGTTCCGGATGCCGATCTCGCAGATAAAGGTGCATGCCGTCTCCTCGCAGCTCCTGTCTTGATTGTCGAAGATTATCTCATTTTTCTCCGATGCGCTGACGAATTCATCTGCGCTGTCAACGAAACTTGAGCGGCCGGCCGACTCTGAACCGTCGAAAACGTCGCCGTCACCTAGGTTAGGCTTAGCTGCCGCGGACGTCTCCATTGCACGCCGCTTGACTTTGCGGCGAGTCCCCTTGAACTTGAGCTTCGACCGATACTTTCGAGATCGAAAATCTCGTTTCTTCACGGGATCCATCGAAACAAGGAGCAATGCCTGAAAGCCTGGGAACACGTTGAGAGAGCGGCGCGTCGCAGAAAGAGCAGACAACCTGCGGCCGCGTCGCGCGCTAGCAGCCAATGGCGTGGCTGGAATCGCACCACGTGAGTTCGAAATCCAGCGAAAGCGCTTGGTTTCGGCGGAGAAATGTTTTTATTATTACTTCCCGGGGAGATTGTGACGCGGCAAAGCAGACCTCGGAGAGAAAAAGTGTAGGCCTACTGCCTTGCACAAGCCCAGTGGCTTGCGACGCCGCGATTTGACGCATCACTCGCTGGAAAATGGGCCAGATTTGCACCTTTTCTTGCCACCTCGAGTGCTTTCACCGAGTTTGTTTATAATTTACCGATCATTTGCGGCTCTGATTTCTTTATATATGAAAGAGGAGGGATCAATCTTGTTGAAACAGTCGAAAACATAAAAGTGACTTTTTTAATGAAAATCGCCGTTTTTCGACCCGCGTCTCCCCTTAAGGGGAGACTCTGGTGTTTGATTTTCATTTTTATATTTTTGTCCGATATATATGAAATTTTCAGGCAAGGTATACTTTAGCCTGCTAGAAGCATATATGCAATCTATTTTTTCTTATTTTAAGTCGTTTTTGAGATAATTAATATCTTCTGAAAATCAATTTGGCCAACTTTTCAATAATTTTACCACTGAATATCAGAGAAAAATTTATATGTACACATTCTAGAACAATCAGAGATCACAATTAGACCATCGCTGTAATTAGCTCTATTGTTACAAAAGTTATTGCCATATCTAATGTGGTGGTTATGAAGCTCAAAATTCTCATCTGTTGTATTGCCACATAAAAAATTCCAGCATAAGGGATATCATACTTCATTAGTTTTATTGTGTGTAGCAACTCATAAGCTTTTGAATGCAACAAGAATAATTGAAATCAGGCTATTACATCAAAAGATACTGTGGGCAACAGCATGTGTCATAGGAGAAATGCAGCTTTTGAGAAAACGCAAAACGAAGTTCCAGGACATGATCTAGATTTATTCGTGGCATTAAAGCCATAAATTCAAGTCCAGCTTGCACTAGAAGCCACCAGGCACATAATCACTATCGTTTTCTTTCATGCGCCTCTTCTTTATGGCATGCATGAACTTTTCTGCTCTGGCATGCTTCTTGTCCGACGCCACTAGCCGGTGCTGGTCTTTTTCAGCACATCTTTGAACTGCTGTGCTGCCTTGGCTCAAGTGTAGCTCCTTCAAGATGGCCTCAGAGGAGTGTTTCTTCCCAGCATTAAACCTGGCGATTGCTTCAGCAACAACAGTTTCCACTGTGAAAAGCGAGGCATGTTTACTTTTAGGCACAAGCGACCATATTACCGAATGGAGGCTCTCATTTGCGTTTTGAGTTTTCTCTCTCTGACAGCGGTTCAACAATTTTCGGTCAGAGAGGCGAGTATACACTGGCAGGAGGGCTTCGGCAACATATTCAGGAAGGTTGTATCGATGCTTAGGTAGAGCTTGCTGCCTTGCCACAGCCTTGTTGTATGTGCACCATGATTCTTCGCCCTTTGGGCACCGTGAATGATTTGGCTTTGCATCAGTAGAAGTCACATGGTAATAAGTTGCAAGGACAGCATTCTCCATCTCATCAATATGCCCTTGGTGTTCCTTGAGTGCCCAGCCATAATAATTTGTGAGCTTTGCCACAAGCTCACCTGTGAGCTTCCCTTTGCCACCAAGGCTTGGCCTACCTCCTTTATTTTTCTGCAGGAGGTCTCGGAGTCCAGCACCCATCCGTTTGTGCACATGATTTACGCAATCCTCCTTCGAAATTTCCATGTAGCCATATACCTTCTCCTCCTGGAGGCTGTTGAAAGCGCGGCTATTGCCATCACACAACATAGTTGTGTATCGGAGTCCATGTTTCTCCAATGACCGACCAAACAGAATTTTCGCAGCCTCTACCTCCATTTCGCCAGGCTTGCTCGAAGTGTTCTTTTGGCATTTATGTTGAACTCGCCATTTACTATATTCGGGGTCATCATCTTTGGGGCCGAGCTCGCATCCCAGGCAGAAGTTGGACAGAACTTGAAAGTCCAGCACATAGCCAGAAAAAATTTCTATAACAGTTCCCACACAAATATGTGACTGGTGTCCACGAGTCAGCCAAGTCCCATCAAACGAAACTGCTACGTTTCCAGGATTCCCAAAGTTCAGTTCAGAATAAATAGACTTCACAGTTTTCGCGCACTTGGTCATAATACCCGCGGATGCGTTCAGGGCGGCGGGGTTCATCTTAGCTTTTACATAGTCTTGCTATGTTTTGGTATGCATACCACGAGAGGTAATGTTGAGAGCTGCGAAAATATCATTGAGTACAGTCTGTCCGTTGCCTGTACTCATAATAGCACGAGCCGCGAGCACATTCACCTCGAAAGGGTTGCAGGTCGTATTCCCACCTGTTCTTGGCGAGCTCCATCCGGTGCTTATGTCACCGGAAATGGCACAGTTCACCACCAGTTTGACGGCCACTCCATATTCCCCGTCGCCCTTTAACACTTTCAAAGGGCCACGGCAAAATTCGCATTTCGCGCACCGAAGCAAGTGATCTAGAGCCGCTAAGCTTAGAATCGTAAACATGGTCCCGCTCGCCTCCGCTTCCGGGGAATCTCCGATAAGCAACTGCTTTCGGCGGGTAGCTGATAAAGAAGACAGCTTCTGTCGTTCCTCCTCCGCGCGACGTTCAATGGCCACTTGTTCGGCTTCTGTGATTAGAAACGTGTCGACGCTCGTTGCCCTCGACGTGTTGCTGGCCGCAGGCATCGTATGCGCGGCCGTAGCTTTGGTAGCTGCTGTTCGCTCGCTGGCGCATGTCGCTGTGCTGGTCGCCGTCACTGCCGATTCATCCAACGCCACTTGGGGTATCCGAGAAAGTCGCTTGCGTTTTTTTTCCGAAAGCATGAGCCGTCGCGAACTTGCGTCGACCGCCAGCCATCGTGACGTTGCTATGGGGCACTAGACTGCGTCCAAACCACGTCTAACATGGCGTCTCACATTGCCGGAGAAACGAAACTCCCGGTCATCCAATCAGAGATCAGGATTTACCCCACGTGGTACAAAGGCACCAATGCCGTGTGAGTATTACCCTTTTTTCGAAAGTGTGTACCTTCATAGTAGCCAGACTTGGTGCCCTTTTCCTGCTGAAAATGGAATGTAGAAGAATCCAGCTTTTGAATAGTTCCAAAATGGCCGCGCTGCGGGTAACGGTTGGCGTAGACGAAGGCATTGAATTCGCCTCTTTGCGAGGGGCGTTTGCGAGCGAAAGCGGTGATGAAGCTGACTTTAGAGCTCAATAATAAAATGAGTACACATCAGGACGCATCATTATTGCAGCAATAGCTTCTCTAGGACGTCTAGACTTCAAAAAAAAAAATTGTTACAAAAAGTCGACTTTTTATAGATTTTTTGGGCCGGAAGACCCGTGTCTCCTCTTAAGATGCAACAATTTTACTTTAGCTTACCTGGGGGGGCATAGGAGGGCCTACACGTCCTGTGGGGAAGTTAGCAGTCGCCATGGCAGGTGGTGTTGCAGCAGTGGGAGGGGTGCCCCTGGCTAGATAGTCCAAGGTTGGGGTTGCACCAGTTGCAGCACGGGGTGCCGCAGCTGTGGGAGGTGGTGGCCCCGGCGGGGATTGCGGCCACTGGCGCAGAGGGGCTGCCTGTGCAGGTGGGGCCTGCTGGGACTGCTGCGACAGCGGTGAAGGCTGAGGCTGCAGCTCTGCACTCCCTGGGGCACCCCACGCCTTGCGCCCACGTTCCTCCCTGTCCATGTAAGCAGAGGCCTGTGTAGGAGGTGGCTCTCGGCCAGCACGCTGCTGGCCTGGCTGTTGCCCAGACGACGCATCCCAGCCAGGCTCCCGACTACGGCTTGGGGGAAGCTTCGGTCCTGCTGGTCCCGGAGGCCTACACTCGCCTTTGTCGGAACCCTTCATGGCCACAGGCTTGCCACTTTCAGACACTGGCATAATGTCAGACCCTTTGGAAGCTGCACCCCTACTGCTGCCCCCAGCATCATCTTCATCACTGAACACCAGCTTAGCACTGCAAAAAAGAAAGGTACTTTCTAAGACCACAAAAAAAAAAAAAAAAAGTGTTGTCTTGCAATTAATGAGAGCTTTATCGTAAGTTGCAATGCACCACCATTTTCTTCCTTTGCAGCTTAAAGCATATAAGCCGATTTAACTGTAAACTGTTTGTAACTGAAGCTGTGAGAGTCATGAATATACGCACTATAACCAAAGCAACGTTTTTCAAAGACTGCAGACATGGAAAACACAGCTGAACCTCACAATAATGAAATCGGCAAAGAACACGAAAAAAATTCACTTTTGCAAGAATTTCGCTGTTGCAAAATGAGACATCACAGACAGGTAATCCGTCGCAGAGCGACACTTTATTGTCAAAATTTCATTAGCCTACTTTGGCAAGCATGGTCGAGGATATAGAACTGCATTGCAGACGGTACAAAGTGTGCCGCATGTGTCTATCAGCTGTGGCAGCACTGCCGTAAAGCAGTATTCGGAGACACTATCACTTTTGTGAGATTTCGCATAATTTGGCACAGGACGCAGAATAACAGCACTCTATGCATGCAGCAGCATTTCTGCAGCACATGCTATCGCCGTAGGTGCTGACTCGTCCGGTCCAGAGTGCGAAAGTCATCGTATTTCATATACTCGAAAGCAATTGATAGAGATTACGGACCCCTTGCGTAAATCTACAACAGGTGCCGAATCCGTACGCGATGTCTGTCAGGTGGCACCAAAATCAGCATTCTTAAAGCAAGGGATGCATATTCCCGGACGATCGCTCAATCACGGCCCAACATGTGGCATCCATGGTGCGATCGCCATCCCAAGTGCCATGAACAATTCCACGTCTGTGGGCCATGGACAGCGCAATGCTGTCTGAAAGGCAAGTTCAACAAAAGCGCGGGCCATGCACAGTGGTGCCGAAATGGATGTGATGATCGCGACGTTGATACAACCTCACAATTTAAGTGAAGCCTCCAAGATCAGCATTTGCAATTAAATCTGAGGCACAGTTCTGCGACTAAGGCAAGGCCTCAGGGATTACCACCTAGCACGTAATCTCCGAGACCGTACTTGATGTCGCTTGATGCTGCTCTTCAGCCGTACGGATCACGCGTGGCCTTCCTATGGCAATGGTGGTGGGAAATGGCACCAAGAATTACCCTTGGTCGTCTTATAAGGTGCGCACTATGTCGTACATTCAGAGAGACACAGAAGCGACGGAGTGCCGTTTTTGACACGTGTGGCTTTTAAACTGGGCTCCAATGCATGCGGAGATATGCGTGTTTTTGTTGTTGGCTCTTTCATTCTTACTTTTGAGGGGAGGGTTTTTCCATGTGGATGCCACATAATGCTTGATCCTAGATTTGGCAGTTCGCTGCAAGAAGTGCACCCTCGCCGTCGGCAAACCCATGCCCCTTGCTACTAAGAGGCTGGCTTTCCCAAAGTTTAGATATTTAATGCCTAAGTGTGCTTTACAGGCGAAGTTTTGCAACCAGCAGGATATTATCACAAAGTTGAGCATTATATATTATATATCTTTAGATTAGATAGAAACAAATGCTGAAAACAGTGTTTGCTCCTGCACAGCCAGAATATATTCGATTTGATTAGAACATTTGCATTCAATGGAATCTTCAAACATTTTCAAACATCTCTTTTCGGAACCAAATTCAAATATTAAAAGTATAGTAGATAAGATTCGAACTACTGGACTTTTCGCCTGTCTTTTCTTTCGCGGGCGTGGGTTTCACAGAGCCCAACCACTGCCTTAGCCAATTAAATGTACACCAGGTGTGAGATCGTTTGCACGCTCTGAATTCAAGGCGGGGCACATGAAGCAAAGTGTGGCCAATGTGAAGATATCGACACGGTAAAAAACTATCTTCTATTGCCAACTCAGAAAAAAATGAAATTGCCCAATAATTCAGACATTTTTATGACCCCTTCTGCACACAGAAACATTACAGAAAAAAGGCACCGATTACAAATCTTTCAAAAATGCAATTGATTAAGGTTACCAATTACTGCAACATGAAAGTAACTGAAAAATTACTACAAAGCAATTGATTGTTACTTTCCCTCCTACTTTTATTACCATTGCACAAATGCAATAAATATATAATGAGCTGACCTGGCCCTGTTAATGCATCCTCTGCAGATACAGAGCTGGCCTGACACACGTTGTGTTATCTTCAATATGAATTGTTTGTCGAAATTCGGTAATTTTTCCTTGTTTTCTTGTCAGGACATCTGCAGTGACACTGAAAACACACTCAATGTGGGTGCTGGAGAGGTGTGTGTAGCAACGTAAAAGCACCTTGCACAAGAGGTTGTTGTTACTCAATGCCACATTGCTCGGATCTATAAGTTTATGAAGCACAGTGCTTTAAGGGGAGACGCTCCTCAGAAACCTTTCTTTTTAAGTATTATTGCTAGGCAAATGAAAATTGTACCACTTATATAGCTTGATATCCTCATTACAAATCTGTCTTTAGTTTTAGGATAGCTCGATGCTTTCATATCCTAAGTGCCATGCATAAGTGAGAAACAGTGCATGTTTGTGCAGCTACTGGACCTAGCAGTTGGCATGATATAGCAGTGCAAGATGGCATTTCTTGTCCCCAACACTCCAGTGAGTGCTAATAACAAAGATAATGCAATTCCCTTGACAGGCAACCTTTTGAGAGAATTTCATATCTGATGCTTCGTTTTCAGTGACTGGTACCCAAGGGTATTGAACATTTCCATTCTTAAAAATGAACTGGTTGCACTAAAACCTAGATCAGTGCATTCTACACATCTTAAAGATGATGCACACAAATTTGGTCTTGATTGGACTACAATAAGTACATCAAATGTCGTGCACAAAAGCCATGTTTGGCCAAAAATATGAAACTGAGAAAAACAAGATTGAAAGTTATAAATGTTCCTTATTTGTGTTGTAGCGCTGAAATCTGTATAAAAATTGCACATAATGCAGGCCAGGGTATCTAGATCCAGTGCACTACTTTAGAATTCACCTGCACCATATGTTGTTCTCTCATAGAGTCTTCGTGAGCACCATGCTGACCCACTTCCTGTGCTGTTACTTTCCGAGCCAACTCCAAGTTCAGCCACTGCTTTTGCAGCAGCGAGGTGCACTTTTTGTTATGGCGGTGAACGATTTATGGTGCATCGGTTTTGGTAAAACAAGAACTGCACAAAATCGAACGAGTTGATTGTGTCCAGCTCTAAATGCGCGCGCCGCAACCACTGCCTTCATATTCACGGCGAAACTCTCTCTTGGGCTGGCCGAAGGGCGCGCTCCACCGTTAGCGTCGTCTACCGGAGATGCACGCCGCGACGAATACGTTGACGAGATAACGGACGTGGTACACACTGCATTGTTGCAACACAACCCCAAAAACGACGAGAGTCGTTTTCGTTTTTCGGCCAACACACTGATAAAAAGGTCGCGCCGTCCGCACGCCGGACATGCCGCGGCACTCACGTTCCGGACGCCGATCTCGCAGATAAAGGTGCATGCCGTCTCCTCGCAGCTCCTATCTTGATTGTCGAAGATTATCTACTTTTTCTCCGATGCGCTGACGAATTCATCTGCGCTGTCAACGAAACTTGAGCGGCCGGCCGACTCTGAACCGTCGAAAACGTCGCCGTCACCTAGGTTAGGCTTAGCTGCCGCGGACGTCTCCATTGCACGCCGCTTGACTTAGCGGCGAGTCCCCTTGAACTTGAGCTTCGACCGATACTTTCGAGATCGAAAATCTCGTTTCTTCACAGGATCCATCGAAACAAGGTGCAGAAAAATGCCTGAAAGCCTGGGAACACGTCGAGAGAGCGGCGCGTCGCAGAAAGAGCAGACAACCCGCGGCCGCGTCGCGCGCTAGCAGCCAATGGCGTGGCTGGAATCGCACCACATGAGTTAGAAATCCAGCGAAAGCGCTTGGTTTCGGCAGAGAAATGTTTTTATTATTACTTCCCGGAGAGATTGTGACGCGGCAAAGCCGACCTCGGAGAGAAAAATTGTAGGCCTACTGCCTCGCACAAGCCCAATGGCTTGCGACGCCGCGATTTGACGCATCACGCGCTGGAAAATGGGCCAGATTTGCACCTTTTCTTGCCACCTCGAGTGCTTTCACCGAGTTTATTTATAATTTACCGATCATTTACGGCTCTGATTTCTTTATATATGAAAGAGGAGGGATCAATCTTGTTGAAACAGTCGAAAACATAAAACTGACTTTTTTAATGAAAATCGCCGTTTTTCGACCCGCATCTCCCCTTAAAGGGGCCCTGAAGTTACAGTATACTATTTCAGAAAAAATTAGCAAAAATACTTTCAGATTCACGCACTACATAGATGTCAACTAAAGTTGAGTCATTTTACTCACTTCGAATCGTACTTTTTTTCTTGCAATTTTTTCCAAAATGTATGAATGAGGTTGCGCATATCCATGGCTATGGATGGTCAATTCCAAGATGATGACAGAATGCTTTAGGTTTTGCTCTCTTTTACTAGCAAGCCCACATGTTGGCAACAAGGCTTTCTTTCTTGAGCATCCTTTGGCGCATGCTGGATACAATTTCCCGTTACAATTCTCTTTTAGAGCACGGTGGCAGAGGACTGGCCTTTGAGCGCTTAGTGCAGCCCTTCCACCAAGCTCCACCTATTGAAACTGCTATGCAGAACTACTTGTCCAATGCAAAGAGCAGAATAAAACAATTAGAAGCATTTTAGAAACTTTTAGGGAAACAAAAAGAAGAAACTAAATTTTTATATTTGCTCAATTCATAATCAGACTTACTTGTAGTCAATGTCTCCCTTCGCAGCTGCCCAGCCATCTTGGGAGTCATTTTGAAGAATTTCATCGAATCCTTTAAGGTCTTTTTCACTGATGATTGCAGGCCGCTGGTAGCCATCCTCATCAGGAGCACTTCTCATGCCTCGAACCCTACGTTTCCCACAAAAGTAGGCAAAAGATGACAATCTTGATGGTTAGCAAACAAACAACTGTACGTACCTACTATCTGAGTAAGCATAGGGTGGGCGAGCACCTCCAGGCACACCAGAGTAGCTTGGGGCATAATTTCCAGGAAATCCACGTCCATAAACCTGTTAGTCAATTAGTAAAAGAACAGTAAAGTTTCACAGAGCAGGAATTCAAGTAGCCTCACAATCATTACAACAAATGATTTGCAATTGGAATATTATACAATTACAGCAATGTTACTGGACCGAATAGAGTGCCATGACGAGAAAATTCAGGCTAGTACAGTCGAACCTGACTATACCGAACCCGTTTACATACTTATTTTATATTTCAAACAATTTCTGGACACGGTTTAGTTACAATGAGTATATATAGCAAAAATTATGCTTATATCGAACAAAAATAGCAGCGACTCCCAATATATCGAATGTCAAGCGGCGGAAAAGTGCCCCCGGAAGTTGGCTTTCCCTTGCAGTGACGGGGAAACCCGGCGACGCGGCTCCATCCACCCGCTCACCCTACCATGACAGCGCTGCGTCCGATGAGCCGTCGACCCCTCCCCCCCTCCACAAAAAATGATTCTGGCCCAGCCACAGCGCTTGCTCAGACAGCCAATCAGAGGCTCTTCTGCCCTCGTCGTGTAAGATGGTGAAAGTGCTAGTTGTTTTGCTTCTTTTCTGGTTCACTGCGTATGCGCTTTGTGGGCCTTCTCTCGCAGTGTTGCCGTGATGAAGCGGCAGAATTCGCCTTCCGTAATGAAGCTCTAAGGCTTGTTCTGCCGTGCGACCCGATGGAGATGATGCACAGCAATGTTAGCGCGACGAAAAGTGAAAACACTACGTGTTAACCGATATGTACGCAGTAAGCTGGTACAGTTTATGCGGGTACAAAACACATTATGTTCAATGGCCGCTGAGTCTGAGATTTGACTTTACTACTTTTAAAATGAAACTGCTGTTTAAGCAGGTACGGTTAAACGAAGTTTTAATGTATTTGAACCCTACAAAATAACACCTGCCACAAAACATAGTTTATACAATGAACGGCCCAATAACCCCCGAAATACATTAGTGTTATTAGCTGCGCTGTAGGAGCTTGCCGGGTGGAGCAAATGAAACAAGCCAACCCACCTGTACAAAAGGTGGCACCGCCTGCTGCCTATAGGAGGGCTGTGCTGGTGAAGGAGGAGGTCCACCACCGGGCGGCACACCTGAGGGGAGGGCTCCCCTTGGCGGAGGTGCAAACGATGCTTGTCCGTTCACGCCACTGCCACTGCTCGGAGGCAGGCCGCCGGGTGGGCCAGAGCCCTGCCCGCCACCACCCCCTCCACTGCCGCCCCCCGGAGCCTGCTGCTGCGGCTGCTGCGGCGGCTGCTGCTGCTGCAGTGTGCCCCGGCTCCAGGTCCCTTCCACTGCAACACACACTTTGTTCTCCACCCAAACTATCTGACAACAATGCAACTCCACATGCACCAACTTGGAAAAGGTTACACTTACTCTGCGGTCTCAGGCTGGGGCCAGGCCCATACTGAGAGTCTGTCGCCGACCTCTGGGTCCCGTCGATGGGCACATCGCCACCAGCTAGCTTGGGGAATTCCTGAGGAAAAAATGGCGACTGATGGCCCAAGAAGTTGCGTTCTGGACCACCACCCTCTTGGCTGGATGTCACGCTGCTCCAGGTCTTGACGCCAGCGCTGCTGCCAACGCCTACCCCAACAGTTGCCCCGCTTCCCAGACCCCCCGTAGCACAGGTGCTTGTGGCCACTGGTGCCTGTTGCTGCTGTGGTGGCGGCGGCGGCTGCTGCTGCTGCTGTTGCGGCGGCTGCAGCTGCAGCTGCGGCTGCGGCTGCTGTGGTTGCTGCAATAAATATCCCACACTCAGTCGCACAGTTTATACATTCATTAGAACCACACATATTGGAATCTTAAAATCACCACACTGTAAACCATCTGTGGGCTTCTGAACTGCTCTGAGAATTTAGCTGCATACTAGCAACTAGCTTTGCAGATTTAAAAAAAAAATGCCTTCTAGCAAATATAAAATGTAATTCACCAAATTCCGAACTAATATACAAGAAAAATCCAAAGCAATTCCACATTAAAAAGGAACAATGTAGCAAATGGAGCTGCACAAATTACAAGCTAGACTACAAGCTAGACTACAAGCTGGAGCCAAACTAGTAGGCCACTGCTATCAAGAGGCAGAAATGTAGACTAAGCAAAACCTAACTCAGAGTTCATATACCGTATTTACATGATTGTAAGTCGACTCGAATGTAAGTCGACCCCCCCATATCGCTTGACCGGAAAAAAAAAAAAATAAGAGAGCATACCCGAGGGCGCATTTGATAGCGAAAATTTATTAGTAGCTGACATGGTCACTGGACTACACGTCTTCACTAGTGCTGCCATCGTCATCATTGCTGCGGTCCCACAGCGCGTCGTGGTCCAGCGAAATTTCAGATTTGGCAAACGACCGCACCAGGACATCTTGCAGAACAGCAGCCCACGCCAAATGCACCCAACCACACGCAGCCATCAGGGAGGCTCTTTTGACAGGTCCGGTTGGCGTAATTTCGCAGTCTTCTGCCGCCAGCCGCCCGTACTCACGGCAGAGCAGAACCTTAAAATTAAGGTTCTGCTCCGCCGTTCTGCTTATTTCATGACCACGTCGCACTTCACTGGCAGGGACCGATCATGCATTTCAGCGACGTACGCCGCAAGCTTAGCCTACAGCTCCGGAAAGCGTCCATACTTCGGCACGTGGGAAATTTCTCACTTGCCGTCACACAGGTGAAAATTTCGCTTCGCTGCAGTCGCCACTCTCGCACCACCCGTTTAGAAACATCGAAATTGCGGCCCGCTGCGCAGTGATTTGTTTCTTCGGCGTAAAGGATGGCAGCCCTCTTGAACGCTGCTGTGAACGAGTGCCGAAAGATTAGTGGGCCAGGAGCCCTCATGACGACTGGGGAAGCATAGAAGTAGCACGTAGCCAGCAGTCAAGTGGAACGCGTCAAACCAATACCACAGAGAAAGAGAAAGAGAAACTCGCGAGCGGTGTCTGTTCTTCCATGAACTACCGATACTCCCCGCAAGCACCGCCGTTCTGAGGGTGCCGCCGCAAATGAGAACAGCGGCGCTTCCATCAACTATCGACACTCCCCCATGAGTGTTGCATGCACTGTAAGACTCAAAAATGTTGAAAAACCCTTCCGAAAAGCGAACAAACACGTGGGATAGCGAAAAGAGACGGGTAGGGCCATAGAGCAAACATAAAATTGTAACTACGTTGTAGCTCCAGTTGGTATCGCTTTTTTTGGCGGGGCCATGTTTTGGTTTCTATTGTAAGTCGAGCCCCCAACTTCAGACTTTCAAATTTAAAAAAAGGAGTCGACTTACATTGTGTAAATACGGTAGCAATGGCATTCTGATTAGGTCTCATGTAATGCAAGAAACGAAGTTTGGCTTTGGTCAGATGCATGTAAAGTGAAACCACAGTTTAGGAAGAGACAGCACATGTTCGGATTCCATGCATCTTGTGTAAGCAACAAATTCGCAATTTGACAAATTTAAGCCTTTGAGAACGATTTTTTTCGCCAAATGCAACCACCCAGGGTCGATTTTTTTTTTATTGCAGATTCCAATTCTTCTTAGGGACTTATTTTTTTTAAATTACCGTAATTTTGCTAGAGTGACCATAAAATTAGAAAAAAATATTTTGCGTTGGTATATGTGTACTCTTCATTCATGAATAACAATAAAAAGGAAATAAACATAAGCATTAAAAATTTGATGCAGTGTTATACACATAGTTCAAGGCTTTGAAAATGCGCACCCGAGAATATTTCGCAAGACTCAAATGTTCCTGCTCTTAAAACTAATATGTACATCCATAGCATAATCGAACTGTGTAGGTGCGCGCACTCAATGAAACTGTGTGGTTGTGTGCCCGTCAAAAAAAGCAAAACGTGTGACAAACTTCCGCTAATCTTCATCTTATCGCCAACCAGAGGCAATTAGTTTTTGCGAGTGGCCAAAAAAAAAATAAAAGCAACAGAAACGCATGCATGGCAGCATCCTTCCTATGCGCAGCCTTGTGGGCACTAAATGAGCTAGAAACAAGCGGTAGCCCTTTCAGTGATTAGTAACGGGATAGCCATTAGTTTTGCAAGCGAATGAAGCTGGAACCGCCTGCGAAACAAAAGCCAAACCGCCGCCCGCGCGTGCCAATGCGCGAACGTTGGTTATAGACGCGCCACAGCAAACTAGCTCTAAAACAAACCATGCAACGAAAACCGAGAGACGGAGCCGTGCGAAAAAAAATTTACTGTATTCCGACATAGTGGCAGCACACGATAGAAAAGAAAAAGTTAGGAAATTGGCGTGCTTTTTAAACATACAGACTGCACCGTAAATATACGGCATCGACCATTTTTGGACTTGTTCAAGGGGCCGTATATTTACGTCTTGACCCTCGAAGGGTTAAGAAGGCTCTATTACAAATCACTGAAAGCAAACCAGCTATCCCCTTAGTTGCATCTTGCATTGTTACCTACCTTAAACATTGTTGCAAGTGGTGTGCGAGCCCCAAGAGACGCAAGCTTACATCACCGTCTATTCATGTTTCCAGTGTAAACGAGACGAAACACTGAAAGACAAGGCAGCACAAAGGTCTTTCAACGTTTCATGTTGTTTGCACGGAAAACATTAATAGAAAACCGAAATATGTTTATCTTAAAGGCCAACTGCCCCGAAATTTCAGTTTGGCTAAATGGGTACAAGTAGTATACACTCTGAAGCAACCTTGGCGAAGTCACAACTCCGACAATTCTATAATTTTCTTATTAGAAGCCTCTAAACAGCACCCAAGGAGAAAATGCATGCAGGTTGTGGTTGGCGGGTATGATGCAAGTCGCAGCACATCCCTTCACTTTTCTGCATGCCACAAGAAGCCACGGGGTTCTCGGTGATGTGTCACTGCTGATGAGCAACTGTGATTCTTTCTTTTCCAATTTGAATATCAAAAATGACTTTTGCTAGCTTTCTGCAATGCTTCCACATGTATTTTAAACTCAAAATTTGACACGCAGGCAACTCCTCCTCTATGCTACAATAAACTAGGCTTTTTCACAGGGTTCAAAACTGAATGATTTATATCTAAGAGAAAGATACAAATAGTTTCAAAACTACTCTCTACTTTAGCATTCAAATTGAACACCGTACTGTTTAACGCATATTACCACAAGTGTCTTTACACGCATGGCACCTCACTGCTACTTGATTGGCACCAGCACATCCAAAAAATGGCAACTTGGTTCTAGAGCGCAAGTGCATAATGATGCATGCAGCCAAAATATCTTAAGTCAAAAAACAACAAAAACGCATGTAAAGTGTACATAAATCAGTATGCCGAGGCTTCACCTCAATCAAACAAGGTAAGCATTTGTAATATGCTATTTGGGTGTCTGGTGCCAAATCGTTCTTTGAAGTTGACTGAACGTGTGTGGCTGCTATTTTTTTACATCCGCTTTTTCCAGAACACAAGAATGCTGAATTTTGAGCAGAAACCCTACCATTATATGAGAAAACTGATGCTTTGAGTTTATTATGATCATAATCGTGGAGTAGGGAATACCAGGGCAACAAAATCCAAAGGGCAGCCAAAACCAGAGGTTTAAAAACAACTGTGCGGAATATAGGAGTACATGCCTAAATTATGCTGCCGCACTCGGTTATTAATATGCCAGGATATTTGTATGAGATTTCTCAACAAGATTGTAATGAGCAACCCGAAGGCAGTTGGCATAAGCTGATGAAGTGGTGAGAGCTCTTGAAGAAACTAGAAAAAACCATGTGCATCCCATGTCTTCAATTCAGTAAGGTAGTTTGGTTTCTCAAAACTGTGTTCAGTGTTTGATATGAAAAAGGTTTAATCACTGCCAGAAAAAAAACCAAACAAAATATGAAACTTCATTCAATGAAATTGCAATTGGGTGACGTCTGGTGCTGCATTTTAAAGGAGTCTCCTTTGCTAAGACATAATGCATTTAGGAAAGCTGCCACTACTGCTGCCTAAGATTACAATTAACAAAAAGAAATACTGGAGTTTTACATGCCAAAAGCAGTCTTGCCATAGTGGAGGGCACTGGCTTAATCTTGACCACATGGGGTTCATTAATGTGCACCCAATGCAGTTCAGCGTTTTCGCATAGCCCCCCCTCCCCTTTCAACTGCATAATGCCACTACAGCAGCATAAACAAATTAGGGGATAGCTATGCCTCCCTTTACAATGAATGACTGCTGCAGCAGCAGCGAGATCTTTGCCAGCTGTTTGTTGTCAATTTTAATTACCTCTGAACACTTCTGCCACTTTATTCATTGGCTTAACTGATTGCCAACCACCTCATTAGTTGCCTTATGTTGACCTACCTCAGCCCTCCTCTTGCTTCACTCCAGAACATTTAGCTATGCTGCATGAAAGTGTTGCTAATGCTGCCTTCAAAATGCATGCATAGAAACCACCATTCTGTGCACCACACAAAGTACAAATTTCACACTAACTCGAATGTATAGAAGCCTGGTGACTGTTCTGAATTAGTGCATCAGGCTCCAGGCTTTGTCGCAGTGTCACGAATTCTATGCGCAGTGGCAACAGATAAAGCTGCGTTTCTTATCCACTCCACCATGAAATCAGCGTCACATCGACTGCTACATCGGCGGTACATGCCAACCAATAACTAGCACCCTTTTCAGCAGGCCACAAGAAAATACTGTGATGGGGATAAGACTAGGCGAAACAAAAGGGAAACTGCATTTAGGTAATATATGCAGAGAGAAGCCAAGATGGTGAAACAACCACACGAGCACTTCGTCAATCTTCATCTTCATCCCCTTGCTTACGCCTTCTCCAATGTACAGGAATAGCTTGTAACATATGACCGCCGCTGGTGGGAGCGCCGTCTTGGCGCTAGGAAAGGGAAGAGTTTATCGGAGAAGTAGGGCTTCAAACGGCCGACATGCACAATATCACTAGGTGGCAAGGACAATGACAAGCTACCGTCCAATGGAGCTATCTCGTACGAGATTTCACTGAGCTGGCAGAAAACTGTACAAGGTCAAGAGTTGCAAGACAAAAGCTTTGAAGACAGGCCCATGTGGCGGGACGGCATCCAAAGAAGGACCAAAGAACTTGAAAAAGGGGGTACCAGCAAAACACATCGACGTACACACAAGGAGAAGGCATTAGACATGAACTGACACTAGGCTTTCAGCTGTACTTTATTCGAATTCACATTCCCACACATAAGCTCTGATGCACTCCTCCCAAGAGATGTGCATAGATAACACCTCGAAAGTATATTGCTGCACGAGAACAGCCGACGCCATGCACAACTTCTACTCCTCCGAAGAGCCGTGCATCAATGTCAGTTTTTTTAATCATCTTTTACCTACCCGATAGGTAAGCACATCCCTTGTTGGTTAAACACACAGATGTATCACCGACAATTTTTTGCTCATTTCCAATGTGAAAAGCTGAGATTACGTGTTCTTATTTGGTCTTACCCTTCCCTAAAATGGTCACACGATCAAACAATGGCACACTTTTTTTGCACTTCTTGCAGCCACGGTAATGAACTGCCAAATTGCTTTCCTGGTCCCCGCTTAAGGGAAGCAATTTGGCAGTTCATTACCGCGGCTGCAAGAAATGCCAAAAAGTGCAAAGGGAAGCAATTTGGCAGATCATTACCACAGCTGCAAGAAGCGAAAAAAAGTGTCATGGTTTCGTCGTGTGACCATTTTAGGGAAGGTAAGACCAGATACGAACGCGAAATCTTAGAAACTTACCAAGTTGTCTAGAGCGTTTTTAAGGGTGGAAAACCAGCCTAGTGCATGGTGATCTGCGATGGCCAAAAACGCGCAGCCAAACAAGTATGGTCGAAATTTAGCGACTGCCCCCAACTAAAGTGAAGCATTCGCATTCAGTGATCGAAAACTTGCCCTCTGAAAGGGACTTGACTGGCTTTGGGGATGACGCTAGCATGTCTTTGTTGCCTCTGGGCATGGACAGCGCCAATGCCATGTCCACTGGCATCGGTGCAAACATCAGTGGTCGCTGACGGGTCAAAATGGGCTAGGACAGGTGGGGTGATAAGTAATCTAGCGAGTGTGCGAAAGGCATCGGCTTGTTCAAGACCCCACGAAAATGATACGTCCTTCCTCAGGATTTGCATTAAGGGGCGGGCAATGTCGACTAAATTCTTGACAAAGCGTCGAGAATAGGAACATGGGCCGACGAAGCTCCAGACACCTTTGTCCAAATGTGGTACTGGAAAATATTGCCCGACAAAATTTGTTGGGATCGGGCTGTACGCCAAAGCATTGTCAAGGTGGCCTAGCACAGTGATTTCACAACGGCCAAAACTGCATTTTCACGAGTTTTTCTGTAGGCCTGCTCACCAGAAAACATCAAGAACTCCCAATAGGCGTATAAGGTGGCCCTCAAATGTCAGATAAAAACAATGTCATCTAGATAACAAAGGCATGTGGACCATTTGTAGCTGCAATGAAGAGAGTAGATCATTCTTTCAAACGATGGGGCATTACACAAGCCAAATGGCATCGCCTCAAATTGAATTCCATCCAGTGTAACGAATGCAGTCTTTTCGCAGTCCAAGTCATCTACAGAAATCTGCCAGTATCCTGACCGTAGGTCAGTGGAAAGTAGGTAGACCCATGACGACAGTCAAGAGCGTCACCAATTCTCGGCAGAGGGTAGACGTCCTTTCACGTGACTTTCTTCAAGTCATGGTAGTCTATGCAGAAGCACCAGCTACCACCCTTATTTATTAGTACGATCGGTGACACCCAAGGATTGCAGGAAGGTCGCGCTGAATTACTTGCCGTTAAGCATGGGGCACACGATAAGGACGTCGTCCGATGGGGCTGGCGTCTCCAGTATGGATACGGTAAGTGACGACAGATGTCTGGCCCAAAGGGTGGTCATCAAAGTCAAAGATGTCACAAGAAGACGTGCCCAATATCGGCAGCTTGTTCTTGAAGGTCAGGCGCAATCATCTTGGTAATACAGTCGACAACCGCTTATTTGGACCTCACGGGGACTGCGGAAATATCCGAATAAGCAGGTGTCCGAACAAACATTCAGAAACAAAAAAAAGAAATCCTTTATTCTCACGCACTTATTCGAGCTCGGCAGTAGGCTTGAAGAAATCGTGAATGCACCGTTGCACGCTGTTCCGTTTAGCAGCAATCAGATCAGCCTGAATCTCTGAGAGGGTCGTGTGGCCACTATAGGTGGCTGAAAGCACAGTCACTGCTTGTACAAGCTCCGCTTGCGACGGCAGCGGCTCATGGTGCGTCATCTTCCAATTCAGAGTCATCGTCTGTCGGGGCAGCAGAAACCTGACTAATGATCTAGTCATCGTCGAGTTCGCATGTCAGTACAGCACTGTCAAATAAGACGGTGTCTGAAATCGCAATGCCACCACTGCAAAAGTCTCGAACATCTTCGGCGTCAGTAGGAACTACATTGGAAGGTGACAGATCCTAGGCCTCCACAGCACCCGCTTCATCGGTTACAACACATCCAGCGTGCCAAAAACAGTTCTGTAGGGTGACAGGGGTCCCCACCTTCCAGGCACCTGCAAGTATGCTTATTGCCGACTGAAGGCTAACAGCGTACTGCTTGCCCGCGTCGGCTCAGAAGACAATGCGGCTCAAGAGGCCTGCTCTGTAGAGCACCTTCAAATTTTTTTATAACGCCCTGGTCCATGGGCTGGAGGGCACTCGTGGTATTGGGCGGCAGGAATTCCAAGCGGATGGACTCAAGATCATGGATGTGACCAAGTGCACCGCAGTTATCCACAAAAAGCAGTACCTTCCAGTTTTGAGACTTGAACTTCCTGTCAAGTTTACGGGGGTCACTAAAGAGCTACTGCGTGATCTACACTTTTGTGTTGGCCGCATACTACATTGGCAGCGACTTCACCCGCTTAAAACACCTCGTGCTTATTGATTTTCAATCACAAGAAGCCGAAGCTTCTCCATCCCTGACATGCCGCTGCCTATGGTGACGTGCTCTTTACTATGCTTCCCGCCGTGGCAGGGATCGCCAGGCACAGAAAAGGTCTTATCGGGCAGCATCTTATAGAACAGAGCTGTTTCGACGCAGTTAAAAACATTGTGTGCCGAAAACTGGCACAACAGCAACTCCAGAGTCTCCGAGCAATAATTTGCAGCAAGGGTCTGGTTGCCGGCACCATTAGACATTACGCTACGTACGTCCAAGTCCTGTCCATTTAAAATCATCAGTGTAACACTAAGCGCAATATAATCAGGAACGTCCACCAACTAGGCCACTTTATTGCTTTACTAGACATTAGACATTCGACGCTATGTTTCCGTATGCCGCGTTGGATGACCGCAACCTCGATACACTACACAAAGCAAGCACCACCGTGCCGTCACGCCTACACCAGTCGCACTAACTAAAAATGTGGTCTACTTGCAGCGTCGTGCATGAAGAGAAACAAATCGGCTGCTGGATTGCCTTGACATAGCTTATTAAGCCGAGACTGGAACTGCTATAGCCACTCTAGCAAACCAGGCAGAAACTATAATGAGCGGAGATTTTATTTGAAGTAGCACCACCTCGTGAGGTAGCAAGGAGGGTCGGTTCAAAACAAAAATGACGTTCAGCAAGTCAAACCATGCACCGGTCAGGGTCGGTGGGGGCAAGTGCCATCGATCGAGTTGGCTCAAGGGGCGTCCGAAAAATCAAACAAGAGGTTGCAAGGTGTCCGAACTTTCGGCAGTTGTCATACATTATGGTCTATGGGGAGGACGGCGGTACTGCAAAGAAGTCCGAATAATCGAGCATCTCCTAATTTTTGGAGTCCGAAAAGGCAGTCAGCAACTGTACTACAATTGGCTGTACAGCTTGAGGTGGGGGATACAGCAAGGGGGGAACCATCGTCTGCAACTAATGCAGAAACGGCATACATGTCGATACAAGAGACGTTTGCCCGGGTCATACCATTTGGCATGAAGTTCGAGATGGGAAGGGACGCAGTTACTACAAACGGTCAGGATGGTATGGGGAACGGCGACATTTCTGGCAAATAGAACGTCAACAATAGGAGTCGGGACATAATCGCCATCGAGGATAGAAGGGGGAGACCTCAATCAGGTAAACATACAAAACGGATTGAGGCACCGGACGTATGTAAACCACAGAACACAAACACGGTTGACAGGTGTTCAAAGCATCATAGTAGCGAGGTAAGTTAAGATGAGGCAATCTGGTTCCTAGTGCCTACTAATGGCCTTTGGTACTGTTTTTTTTTTTTTCAAACTTTCAATATATCAGTTGTGAAATGTTTTTTTTTTTTGTTTTCTCAAACCCACAATTTTGATGATGCCGTATTTGAGGTGCATTATCTCTGCTTCTACTTGCACTATCGCAATTTTTTTTTTCAGAAAGGCAAAGCTATGGAGTGCAAATAAACGAAATAATGTTGCTGTATTTAATATTTTAAAAAATTTAATATTTTTTTAGCAGTTAGATGGATTTTTGTCACTGAAGTTAGCAATGTTGTCATTTGATATAAAATTGGGCTAGAACGCCATACTTGCTTATTTGCCCACTTTGTTACTTCCACATTATTTTCGTATGTCTATATTTATTAGGCCATGTATATTTTGGTAAATAGCTTTATTTCTTCTACTTCTGGAAAGTTATTTACTCTGCAAGAAGACGGTGTATATTTAAAACTAGCACATTCAAATACATAAACTCGGCAAGTTTCATCTAAATCGACAAATTAAAAAAAATTTTTTCAGGTGCAGGGTCCCTTATGTGCAGGGTCTTCTTATGTCAACAGCAAAGCACCGAATGCACCACTGATATGTGTGCCCGCGTGCCAACGAAAGCAGTGACAAGACTTGGCATAACAAAAGATAAAATATAGTTAGGTAATATATTGTTACGTGGCAGTGACAAAGAACACAGTAGCAATACTGTGAAAGACAAAACTAGCTTTTATTGGGCGAACCTGTGCCCACAAAAACAGGCTACACTTAAAGCACAACGATAGCGGCGAACACAGTCGGCGATTGGCGAAAATCTTATCAGTGGGTCAAGTGCGTTGGCTTTTATACATCGGTCGTCGAATGTTCCAGAGAAATCCCTGGGACTTGCGTGTCTTTCACAAAGTTCTATACTATTCGCGTCACGCATACGTGCAATCAGATTACACAAGGTTCAGCGACAGACATAGGATGGAACCACTGACAACGTTCCAGAAACTTCCAATACATGCGGGCGCGTCCTGCGCTTTGCGATAACATTTGTTAGGCAGTGAAACGTGGTCGCCGATAAAGATAAGCAAGTACACGCGTCAATATGCAGAGAGAAACCGAGATGGCAGAACCACCACCACCACACGAGCGCTTCTTCGATCTCTTCTTCATCCCCATGCTTGCGCCTTCTCCAATTAATGGGAGTGGTTTGTAACAATACCATTAAGCTTTTGGCGACACCTTCCAGAGAGCAAAGAATGCTTAATAACTGAGGCTTGCCTGTGCTTTGCCGTTTCAATATTCATGAAGTATAGTGACTAGATGATTAACTCTTTCCTTATGAGAAAATTGGTCACCTGTCTAAGGTATAAGTAGTTATTTTTGTAATAATATTGCCACGAACAGTGGCGAAGACAGACGTAGTGGGGCTGGGTCAGAATCTCTCCTGTCGGCCTGAAAGACCTGCTAAAACCTGTGTGCCCTGTGCAGTCTTGACTAGCCAAGTGCTAGCCGTTTACTGCCGAGTAAATACTCCCGGTAACATTTTTTGGTAGAGGTTGCGGTCTCCATTCCTCCTGGCTCTGGATCTTCGGAGCAGACGCCACGTTTCTCCCGCCTCCATGGCCAAAGACAAAACACGGTTATAGCAGCCCACAACTCCGGCAACCGTGGTCCTTTCGCATCCCCTCGACCCCAGCTTAATTTGCAGTACAGACAACAATGACGTCGACGATTCACTCCCATTGCACGAGCGCGTCAGCAAGCACAACAGGTAGGATGAAACGCTTATGCTCCCCAACATCATTTTCTAGCTACGGGGTACAGCTCGCGTGTGGTTTACCAAGCACGAAGAACCGACAAGTTGGGACATATGCAAGGAGAAGATGCGCGAATTGTTTGGCCGATCAGTTGCACGACAAATGACAGCCCGGCACAAACTTGCGGCCAGAGCTCAGACGACGGAATCGTACATCTCGTATATCCAAGACATGCTAGCCTTGTTCCGCACCATTAAAGACGTGCCGGAGGCGGACATGATTGGCCACGTGTTGAAAGGCATAGCTGACAATGCCTTCAACATCCTCATGCGTAAGCACAGCAGCACGGTGCATATTATCATAGTTGCAATGTCCTACTACGAGGGCAAAGTCTTTGCCTCCATCTTTTTCTATCCAAATTACGTATGTAAATGCAAAGTCAACATATCCATTCGCAGCGGTGACCTTTCTTGGACCGGCTCGGCCTTATCTGCGGGTAGCTCTGCAGAACGGCATTGCTATCAGTTGTTGAAGATTGCAGTTGTGCTTCACACGAACACGTATGAGCAACGAAGTGAAGGGAAGGACGCCCATCGAAATCCACAAGGAAATGCAGTCCACATATGGGGAAAGGCGTCTTGCTTTGAGAAGTGTGAAGAGGTGGTGTTGCGACTTTACAAAAGGTCATTAAGACTTGCATGACAGTGAGCATTCGGGGAGGCTACGTGCGTCGCTGACTGACACAGGGGCATCTCAAATTTAGAGCTGCGATGGGACAAATGCCTGAACCGGTGTGGGGACTATGTGGAAAAATAGTGTAAGGTATGCAGAATAGTACGTATATTTTTAATTACTTAGACAATAACCTAGAGAAAGTCTATACGAGCACTGCTAGTCAAATTTTTCACACTGAATGCATGGGACATGACCCGTGCTCTATGGCCGTGACAAGGGAAGAGCGAATACACGGATGGTTCACTCAAAACAAGCCTAATAAGCAGCACAGCTTCAAAAACCTCAATACTTTCTTGTTACACACGTTTTCCTGGTGCCAACGTTCGCAATCAAGAACACAAAAAAATAACTCAATAGAATTACGCTTCTTTTTTACCAGTTCATGCGTTCCCAGAAAACGGCATTTTTCAGCACCAACATTCAGTACATCACACCAAACTGCGTTCGTACGATACATTTTCCAGCGGCTAGACGCCATGTAAACTAGAAAATAAGCAGGGCGCGCGCAATTTGGAACAGTACATACTTGCCCACCACGGCAGATTCACCGCTTTACTCACCCACCCATCTCACATGAAAACACCGGCGCGCACTCAGTTTCTCATTTCAACAAAATGAAATCTCTAGGGTCATCAGGTGCACCATTCACAGCTATCACTATCAATCCTGCTGCGATAAGCATCTTCGCCTATCTCTTTCACAGTGCAAGGTGCTGTCGAAAGCGTAGCACACGCTTTTAATAGGCAATAACGGAAACAATGCCGTTCCCTGCTGCAGACTGCGATTGTATACATTTTCCGGCCACTAGATACCATGTGAAGAAGACAAGGCGCGAGGCACACACAATCAAAAACCGCATATAGCAGCCCGTCTCACATCAAAACAACGGCAAGCACAGTTTCTTATTCCGGTACCAGCAAATGTCCACACTGGTCGTCGCACGCCCAATTCACAGCTATCGCCGCCAGACCTATCTTCACCTATATGTTTTACAGTGAGTGGTGCATAGCGCCACTGGTAGCGTACTGAACGGCTTTAGCAGGCGATAAACCAAATGCACAGCTATTCCCTGCTGCAGATGGCAAGATGAGCATCACGTTCCACTTCGGCGGCACCTGGCGTTGTCCACCAGCTTTATTTCATTTTAGTTTCCGATCGCCATCACCATGCAATAGGAAAACAACAAAACCAGTCTCTGGCTGCGGGAGCACCACCAGCCCGATGTACGTCTGGGTCTCGTGCCACGATCTGCACAACCAGGCACGTATCCAGTATTTTTTTTTCGGAGGGGGCCCAAACCAAGGTAACATTTCTATGAAAATGAGGGGCAGGGGTACCTTTACTAGTACAAACGTGAATAATGCCTACCATTCGCCCTAAAGACGCCTAAACCCGCAAAAGAGAAATTATAAATAAGGTGTACCTCACAGGTACGCCTGTGAGATGCACCTCTCCTTTACTTGACAAACAAGGAACCACATCAAATGGACTCGTGCAGGAAAGCGCAAACACTGCGAAGAACTAGTAAACAAGCGAAAGTCTAAAATGAAGATTTCTAGTAGTGTTTTTTGAATTAGCTCTGGAAGAAATATAGAGAAATATATAATTGCGGAACAATCACAGTTCTTTTGAATCCATTATTTACTACTCTACCAAGTGCCAAAACTGACTCGTATTGTTATCCAGGAAGTTGCGTAACGATGCGTAGCCGCCGGTCCTGTATAGCCACGTAAAGTGCCGGATGCTATGGTTCGAGACGTACTGTGCCCACCACGGAAGGTTAGAAAATGCCCACATAAGCACAGCAGAGGAGTGGCTACGTCAGATGGCTTGACTGACAACTGTAGAAGAGTCAATCAAGACACACGAAATCATTCTCCACTTCCGAAGGAGTTTTCTTGACTTTTATAAATAAAATGATGATCCATAAATGATCCATAAACTGAATCCCTTTCCTGATCCCTGGATGAGTCTAAACAAAGGTTGAACTAACGAAGGAACAGCGATGCGCGTGACCATTGCAACAGATGGTGGCAACTGAGCGCACCTAGAGGTAATCAAGCGGGCACAAAAAATTCACATCCCAAGAGATGCCGACAACTACCGCCATCCAAAAGGAGTGAAATATGCAGCAAAAGGTTGACCGCTGAAGAGCTGTCAAGTTTCAAGCTAGATTTGGCAGCGCTTCAGGAATGTGCGTAAGGAGTGGTGGTATGGGCACAGGGGACGGGGGAGGTATGCCACTTAATTTCGGGAGTGGGGGGGGGGGCACCATTTGGGTACGTGCTTGTGCAGAACGCTTCGCATTACGTAGACGTGAACAATAGGTGAGTGTCAAAGTTTCTTAGTTATTTCTGATCGAACATTTTCCCAATTAGCATGTTTCCTCTCCTGTTTCTCTTCCAAAACGTATGAACAAGCTTCTACTGTACTTGTTCAAAAATTTTTAATTTGAAGTGAAGCTATTTAAGTACATTATAATACCACAGAAATTAAAATACCTTATGCACAAGTTGGTTCACTGGTAGCGGGAACACGCGATGTTTTCGGGTGTATGTCAGCATTTCGCAGCTGGTTGCTGCAAGCCAGGTTATGCCCCTTGCCACCACGCATTCTCTTCCTGCCCAGCAGTTATCGGCACTGGCCAGTCGAGATTTTCCGGGCCATGGAGGAGCTGTTACGATCAGTCAGCGGGGGTACGATCAGCCAGCGGGGGTAGTGACCTTCTAGCCTCTCCTGCACTACTTCAACAAATCACTTCATGAAGCTAACAATGCGTCCTCCTCAGAGCTGCAGCGCCAGCAAGGCGAGACATGTTTGGTGGATGAGTGTTGTTTGTTGGTTCACTGTCGCCGTCACGAACCAATGGGAGCAAGAAACCCCCGGAAAAGGGTGTTATATGGCATTACCTCACGAACTCCGGTAATTGCCACATTCGTTTCATAGACGTTCCAGCTAACTGCTACATCATCCCAGGAACCAAGACACATCAGGGAGGACAAAGGGGGTTGAAGCGAACTTTTTTCAGCTCCTAAGGTGCTTCAATTCAGTCATGCTAGACTGATGAGATGACACGTTCTCCACTCTTCACATAGATATTGTAAATAAACCCTGTAGTCCTTGTTCTCAATGAGAACATGTTACCCCTTCAACAATGTCCTATGATGGAAGAGTCTGCCGACGGCATGGGCCAGCTACCCCTTTTGACATGCCCAACCCCAACTCTACAGCGCAGTGCGAGGCATGGCGTGGGGCAGGGCGACCACACATCTTGAGCCACGGTTACGATGAACGCTATCAAAGGGGACAAAGTTGCGCTTGACCTGCCAGCCATCTGGATGCTAAGAGCATAGAAATTATTGACCTTTAAGAAAATTATAGGCGACACGAAGCGCTGCCTTTGTGCAGGAAACTAGGAAGCTTCGTATTTGGACTTTAGCGCAAGGGACACCGCAGTTTGTTCTCGCACCGTTCTGCACTGCATGTTTAAGAGATGTATGCTTATGACACACTTAGTCTGTTGAGCTGCTGGACGATACGAAACGCAGCATAAAGCTACTGTTGGCGAATCACGAAACAACATGTATATAGTCATTCAAAAGTATCACTCTTTTCTTCCGAAATGATCGTGAAAAAGTAACACTAACGTATATGAGCAAATACACACAGAAGAAATTGCAGTTACCAATGGTGTTGCGAATGTGTTTCCGTCCGCAGAATGTTTGCAGGAGATGCAGCACAGCAACATTATTTGGCGTATCCAAGAATACCATTCTCCTAAACAGTTCTGCCGCTGCTTATTCACATTCTACGCCACTGCACTTCACTGCAGTAGGAGTGAGTGTCATTATGTGCTTTCTGCATCTCACATATGCACACCATTAAGTTAAACATTTCTTTTTGAAGCAGGGGACTCTTGATGTCCGAGTGCATGGCAGGGCAGCCACACGCGAGCAGAGTAGAGGGGCCGTTTGGTAACAGCGTGCTGCACGTGCCGTTTCACACAGGTGCTTGGTTTTCGCCATTTCCCCAAATCACGCTGCGCGGAGCATGAGCCACATGTTTGCGTGTTCCCCCTATCAGTGGACTGACCTGTACATTTTACTCCCACAGAAGTTTGAAAGAACCTTAGCCCTACAAGAACATTCAGAAAGAAGTATCGAAAGATAGCTGCCATCATAAGCATTTAAATGATGCATGCTGTTACACTTGCACTAAGCCATAATGATACTTATTTAGTTGGTCTTATTTATTGTTGGGCAAGGGTCAGCTCAAAATTTGATGATGTGAAAGTCAATTAAATCTCCTTTCTTGCAAAAACTGAAGTGTGAAATATACCCCCACAAACAACTAAAAAAAATGTGGGCAGTTTGCACTAGTGGTGCAAGGCTTGGTCACGGCGGAGCTAGTTCCGGCTTTTGCTACGTATTGCTACGTTTAGCTAAGTTTGGCGAGGTTATACATGGCTAGGATAGGTTCATACTAAGTGCTGCTAAGTTTTGCGAGCTCATGCATGGCTTGGCTAGGTTCTCACTAAGCCTCGATGGGTTTTGCTAAGTCTTGCGAGATGATGCATGGCTTAAGGGACCCTGAAACAATCTTGACGATTTTGTACAAACGTACTGAGTCGTTAGAGTAGGTCCTTCTGATCATGAATGAACGCATCTAAGTGCTTCGCGTAAACGTGTAATATAAGGTTTTAAATATGTACATCACTGACAATCGCAGCACACTGCTCAGCTGAATTTTCAGCCACCCCTACCCATATGATGTAAATCACCCAATTGACGTCAGTAGGGCGAGCTGTCCGATTGGCTGCCCAGGACGAGTCATCAATAATGGTGAACAGATGATGTTCGTAATAGTTGGAATGTTAGTAATTTGTTTATATAAAAAGAAAGTAACAGAAAGAGAATGCACAAGGACAATTTCTCACTACACTTACGAAAACATGGGTGGCACTACAATCGAACTATATGTTCACGCGCAGACACTCATGCTGAAAGCGGA
Organism: Dermacentor variabilis; assembly: GCF_050947875.1. Classification (NCBI taxonomy): domain Eukaryota; kingdom Metazoa; phylum Arthropoda; class Arachnida; order Ixodida; family Ixodidae; genus Dermacentor; species Dermacentor variabilis. The sequence goes on from NC_134568.1 coordinate 136,991,430, forward strand.
AAATGTTCTCAAATTGTGCGGTCCAATTAACACAATAACAACTTCTCCATCACTACATGTCAATGCAGACCCAGAGAGCCGCAATTAAATTTATGGGGCACACCGTAGCATACCTGCCAGGTTCGCAGGGAAGACATTAGGGAGATGCGACGGGGGGTGGGGGGCTCTGAGTCAATATTTCACACGCATTTTCTATAACTGAATTTTTTATTTAGTTGCGATGGAGCAGGAATTGTATAGTTTTTGTTTCAAAACCACCAACAACCTACACAACTGGTCACTATCACTAAATCTTCGATGTGGCTGACGCCACCCTATTCAAGAAGTCCTTGGAGTACTGTCATGCGTAACAATGTGCGCCGCTGCGACACTTCGCAAAAAGAATGTGTCCGAGGGTCATGTCAGACATAGATGCTCAGAACTGGGTACGATTTTTTTTTACAGTGCTGACCTGCCTCTCGCATTCAGCGTTGCTGTGCGGTATAGAGAGGATTCCGAGCATCACCGCTGAGGTGCGCCCAAATTTCAAAAGCCCGTCTGCGCCTCTGAGCTGGGAGATGGCATTCCACTGGGCATCAGCCCGTTCCTCTTGCAGCACATCTGGAGGAATGACAAAAGCCTGCAACTTCACAAACTCCATATTCAGAAAGTTGAGAGCTTCATCTTTAGACTCTTGCGGCTCCTGTGGTAACAAGGCCGGAAACCTCTCCACAAAGAAGAGGACGTTACGAAATGACATGGTGTCAATGGATTTGGCACCCGCAACTCGTGCATTAATCAGTGCACTGTGAGCCAAAGGAAATTTGAGCCGAATGTAATCACAGGCAGTGACCATGTATTTCCGAACAGCCCCCAAAAATTGTTCACTTGGCTTGAGTTTTTCAACAATCTGTTTAGCTTCTTGTCCGACCACAATGTCTCGATCATCCTTCTGTGCATCTTGGCTCTAGTAGTCAATCGTAAGCAGGTCCTTGTGCTCCTTTAGCAGGCCTGGCCTCGCAAACCTTGAAAGGAGGTCCTCAAGAAGCCCAAAGAGCAGCAATTGCAGCAAATGTATTTGAGGAGCTTGCGCTTGCAGACGGCGAGTTCAATGTGTCAAAGGCAGGGATAATGGGTTTTAAAAAAAGACAGCAAGCTTTATTGAGATCAGAACTCAAGAACACAAACAGCCGTTCCTCACGTGTTATGCATGGTGCCCCCCCGAGTCTTGCCTTCCACATCAGCGCCCTTAGCCTTTTTCACTGTCACTGGTGTACTCTCTGCTGGCGTTTTTCTCTTCTGTTTGCACAAGATGGGCTCCGGTTGTGCAGTTACCGCTGACACCACTGTTGTCTTCGGAATTTGATAGTAAGACAAACTGCGGGCTTGTGGCTTCTTTCTGCACCTCATGAAGGAAAAAGCTCAACAGAGGTGCCCACTGGTCCAAGTAGCCTTTACAGGCATTTCCCAAGCAACAGCCATCGAGTTGGCGCGTGCTTGAGGCTTTTTCGGAACTCAACATCCTGCATATTGTGAAACTGTTTAAGGGTAAATTTTCTTTTAGCACTCTTTTCCAAATTAAAAAAAAATGTCCACGAGGACTTCGTCCACTTTCGACGGGAGGAAAGACGCCGCTTTTTCAGCAGCAATGTTGATCCAATGGCACGGACAACCAATTTTTATAACATTTTCATGGGCCTCTGCCAGCACTGCCGCTATGCCATTTTTTTTTCCCAACATCACGTTGGCGTTGTCAGAACCAAAAGCTATGCAATTGGATAACGGTATGTTCAACAAAGCAAGGGTATCTATAATCAATCTGGCAATGTTGCGCCCAGTTGAATGGCCCTCCAGAGTGCTTAGCGCAAGCAGTCTGCTCTCGATTAAGCCCGATTCTTTAACGAAATGGGTGACCACGATCGGGTACAGTTGTGCTTGGCTATCGTTACTACCATCTATGGCAACCGCAAACACCCTTTCTTTCAGGGCACTCACCATGCTTTCCTGTGCGTGGCAAGCCATCTCCCCGACAATTGCTGTAGTCTTACTCCTAGAACATGCGTAGCGCTTTGCAACATCTGACTTCGGGAACATTTTCCGCAGCAGAGGTGCCACGTGTTCAGAGGTGCTCAGCGGGATGTTGTGCTCCAGCAAGAAATCCGTGAACAGGGTTTCCGCACGGATGACATCACTGTCGTCTTGTCTCACAAAAAATTGTTGGAGACGTTGCTGGTTCTCTTGGCACTGACGGCTGCTGGCGTGCTTCTTCGACGAAACGTGCGTAGCCAAGTCGGTTCTGCCGCCGTGCAAGATGCTGATGTCGCAATTGCAAACAGTGCAAAATGCATGATGCTCGCCTTTCCACGACGCCACAATACAACCAAAGTCTGCGGTATACTTCCTTAAAAAGACTTGAAGGTATTTCTTGCGCTCTTCACTCAACGCCATTGCCGACAACTACGTAAAGGACACACTACACCAGGCACCGGAACGCCGAAGCCAACAAAGAAAGTAAGAAAACTTCCGGTGTGCGTGTGGAGGCAGCCTCGTGCTACCTACAGGAAATACCGGCACAAGTGGAGAGAAACTACAGGGAGAATCAGACCCTAGTGCCACGCTTGTGATACCCTGGGCAGCTGCGTAGAAATCTCCTTATGCGTAGATGAAAACGACCGCGGCGCTTCGTTCGCATAAATAGCAAAGCAGAAGCGATACTACGAGCTTCAATTCTGCGCTTGACCGACTACGCTTTTTAGTCTCTTCGCTGATCACGATGTCAATCGGTGTCACGCAGCTCCGGCGCTATGTGGCCAGACTAGGAGAAGGATTCGGCCGAACACGGGCGCATTTTCGGGAGATTTGTTTGGTCGTACAATCGCACAAAACCATCAAAATTCGGGAGTCTCCCGGACAATTCAGGAGACCTGGCAGGTATGCCGTAGTGAGGGACTCCGGAATAACTAGAACCACCTGGTGTTCTTTTACGTGCACCTAAATTTAAGTACATGGGCATTTTCACATTATGCCCCCATCGATACATAGGCATCGTGGCCAGGATTTGGTTACACGACCTTGTGCTTAGAGCCCAACACTATCACCATTAATTAACCACGGAGGGTAGAACTGCGATCAACCCTAGGCTAGTATGCATAAAACTACTGTAATCTGTTTTTATTGCGAAAGAAAGTACATGGACACTGCAAGCACATTTCTGCCACTGTCATCGCCGTGATGTTCCGTATGACGTTCAAAGGCGATAACATTGTTGCCGCATGCCGTATGCTGCATGTGCGAGTCAAAGCGCACGAGGGTGAGCCGATGATGGCGGCTCTATCTAGCGTGCGCAAGGGAGCAAAGTGAGCAGAAAGCGTGCAGTCTTCCGTTGCGCGCAAGGCACCAGGTGGAGAAGGGGAGAGGCCACGCGGGCCCATCTTGAAAGCGATCTGTGATGACAGAGTACATGTGCTCAGTGCTGATAGCTTCGTTGGGTTAGTTTGGGTTTAATGGCACAAAGGTGTGTGCGCTGTTTTCGCCCTTATATCACGATGCACAGAGAGGCTGCACAAAGGTCAATTCGATTGCTGCAGCTGCCACATTCGCTTACTAACTAAATTTGCAAGTTTATACGGCCGATAAAACTACTATCCTTACTTTGCATCGCTGTCTAAGGATTTGCTATTGCAATTGATGCTTTGCCTTTCAGGTAAAACTGCGGCTTTTATTCCAAATCCGTCATTATTAGCCCTTCGTGATAGGTCAAAATGGCTCGGGCCTCACCCATACGGGCAAACAAACAGATTGGAATAGTTAAAACATTATACCGGCCCTGAGGACAGACGCCTGCCCGCTGAACCTGCTGCTACGTGCGCCTCTCTATTATCTATTGGTTCGCAACACCCTCAGCCTACTTTTCGTTGTTTTGCACTTCAGCCAGGAATTGACATGCCACTTGTATTCTAGTACACTACATATATACAGCCGCTATGGTCACTGCAACAGCAGCGACAACAGCCGAGAGTGGCCACACGTGCGGAAAGGTCCAAAAGCGCAAAAATTACGAGACACTGTGGGAGGCGTTGTCACGCAGTGTGCGGAATATGAACAGCTGCACTCTTTTTCGGAGAACAATCCGCTGGCTGTTCGCGGCCAGTGCCAGAGCACACATGCCAAAGCCATTCTGGCACAACCTGGTGCCACGTCAGTCAGTTTCTTGTGTTAGGCGCAGTTTGGCACAGGAATTTGCATTTGTATCAAAATGGCACAATTCCTGCAGGAATCCCACTCCTGTGTGAGCCAGTCATGAAAGAAACTGTACATGCCTACTGCCGCACATAAGTGGTTTGCCTTGCCACAACATAGCATGAACAAGCCAAGCAGCAACACCACGCAAGTTTTGTTAACATGCCCACAGCTTAGCAGCTGTAGAGATAAGTAAACTTTCACCTCAAACAATTATTGTGCTCTTTGGCATTAAACCTTGGGAGTTGTAATGCTATGGGCATGCAATCGACTCTGAGATTTTTCACTTTAAAAACTGGTACACCAAACACAAATCGCTAGACTTGTTTCGTCTGCCACTGACAAATTTGTGCCAGAATGCTCAAAGTCGCATCACAAACACTAAAGTTCAATTTCTCCCAATCGAGTACTACAAAAAAATAAACACTTGTGTTGCAGCTGCTACCGCCTTTTGCGAAGCTTCTGAATTCCCTAGCAAATTCACATCGGCTGTTCAATGGTCAAATTGGCAAAGCATGGGTGCTGCTGCATTGGCTCATTTGACAGCGGCTATTCTGACCCTTGCTGGACCCTTCAATGCTCATTGAACTATTGCTAAAGACCACATCACAGACTCGTAACTCTGATGCAGACAACCCCAAATACGCAGTTTTTACTTTCCTTGCAAGACCTTTTAGAGGAAAGAAGTACAGTAGGATAGATGGCTATGGAATATGCTGAAGTAAATTGCTCTCAGAGTGGCAGTGTCAAAGTAAAAACAGCATTTATTCTGTGCAAATGCCATTATTACTTTGGCACTGCCACTCTAAGAGCAATTTATTTTAGCAAATTCCATAGCCATCTATCCCACTGTACTGCATCTTCGGGTCACACATCCATTTCATATGTAGAACCTATTGTACTTTTTCAGAAAAGGGCATTGCGATTCACAGTTTTTTTCTGATTGCAATGCTAAGTCAATGACGCTGTTTTAAAGTTTAAATATAGTGCCGTTTAATTTATTACTGAATTTTAAGGCAACAAGTACTCGTAATAGCATAACCACTAACTACCCTTCAGTTTTTTATACTCCAGAAGCAATACACGGAGCACACTTGAGGGAAAGTTTCTCTTGCCTTCATAATGTACATGGAAGGAGGTTACACTGCATATTATTAAATGCATATTTATGTACATGATTTATGCCACATTGCTGTCGCAGTTGTGAATAACTAGCATGGATCCCAACTAGCCTTGTACTAGGGATCCAGAAGTCTCGTGCAACTTTTCCTATTTATAATAAACTTGACACAAAATGTTTCAACCCTCAGAAATTGCACCCACAGAAATTAAGTTCCTGAGGTATTACTGAATCCGCAAAGGAAACAGTATCTAATACACTTAATACCTTTGAGGTATTAAATACGATGTGTCAGCACTGCAAGTACATGGTGGAAGGATACTCAAGTATTTTTGCACCATGCACTGCCAGCGGATGTGCATAGCCCAAACCAGTTTTACAGATGCCCACCTTTGATGCAGGCGGTCCTTGTGAATGCGAAGTAGGTGATTGTGAGTGTTGCGACTGCTGCTGTGGGCCACTGCTGCATAAATAAAAAAAAAAAGCAGTTTGCATTGGTTGCAATTCACACTGACCACACGGCTCAATGGGCCATTCACAAAAGAGAAGCAAACCTGTTTTCTTCGGGCGACTTTCCTTTCTCTTTTCCTGCACTCCCCCATCCTTGACCTCCACTTGGAACTAAGCTGATATTAGGATTGTTTCCACTGTTCTCGCTTTTTAGACTTGGAAGGTTGACAGGAGGTGGCATACGCCTCCCCGCACCAACTTTCCCCAATGACTGCAAGCCATGTTTGGGGGCCGCTGCAAGGAACAGTGCAGAAAAAGACTCCAGCTGAAATGTGCTGAAATGACATTTTACATGTACGTAGACAAACCATGCATTACAAAAAAAAAGCTGATTCAAGTGTATTGAAGTGACAGTAACAAACTAGGGACATTCATCTAAAGACAGCAACAGAAATTCAATGGTCATCACTTACCCGAGGTTTTAGGGTTCTCTAAGCTTTTTCCCTTGTAGATATTATTTATGTCCAATGCCAGATACTTTGGCTTTCCTTTCTCCCCCTTTGAAGGTAGCCCCGAAACCGTGGACATGCTGACGAGGAGAAGTCATTGAGCACTTTGCTGCACTGCACCCAGGGAACGGTCCGCTCCCTGAAAAGCAGAAAGACATGGTGCTGGGCTCAGTACAATATCACGAGATTGGCATACACAACAACAAGGCTTGTCTAACTCTCTATTTACCACCTTAAATGCTCTTTCGTTAATTTCATCACAATAACAGCAGGAATGGAAAAGATTTACCTGTGCACACACCCAACAGCACAGAAAGTGAGATAAATATGATGCTCTCATATAGCCCTTAATTTATAACTTACCTATGGTCACAAAAATGTGCTCGAGCATGTAATCCCAAGTTTTGCCAACGCAGCAATCCAACATTTACACAAGGCAAAAGGTTTACAAACATCGTTTTAAATCAAGGAAAGCCATGGTAAATACTTTTGCAGCACGAACTCCAGAAGCATTAAATTATATATCCCAAAGAAAAAACAATGAAACTGTACACCCTCCTCACTTGGCATATTTTGTGAACTTATCAATGTGAACGCTAATTAACAAGTAGTCTATCATGCCACATTTCACAATAGACTGGACCAGGTGCCCCCCCCCAAAGCACCTTAATACTCTCAATTTTGACGAAATTACATGCAAGTGAAAAATTATCCTACTTTATGTAGTTTGTCTGTACTCATGTTAGTTGTACCTGCTTCATATCTGACAGTTCAAAGCAGCGCACAATGTTATCGTTACATTTAAGCACTCTTGTGTAATGCAATATCTCACATTTGTGCACTCACATTAGCACTTTCGCCACCCTTGCTGCAACATGACTAGCAAGTCGACACAGGTATAATAACCGATTACCACAGCTTACTAGACCTTCCAGTCAAGGTAAACAAAACAAAAAAATCACGCACCGAGTTGGTCCGAAGTTAGGCCTCCAAGTACAATTTTGACTCGCGGTGATGTTGCGTATTTTTGCTGACACTTTTCATAGCATTGGTATTATCCGATTGCCTGAACGCAATTCTGTATGCGCTTCAGATTCATTGGAACCGCGCATCAATGTATAACACACCTGTACGATTCGTCCACAGCACAAAGCTTTAACACTTTCTTTGGCTGCATTAACCCACAGCGCAATTGCTTTGAGCCTAATATACTGCTCAAGCCAATGTAACACCATACGCAAGGGAATGGAAAGGCCAGCTATCGACACTCCGGCATGCAAGCTGCTGTAGAAGTCATTGCACCCAGCAACAGCGAGGCAAACCGATCGCCGAGTCCTAATGCGCACTAGCAGAATAGCCAGGCCCATTAAGGCTTTGCGAGTGTCACACAATATTGCTGACTCGATCTGCATACACACAACACGCAGTCCACAGACAAGCACCGCAGGAATACTACGACTAACTGAAAACGTCATGAAAGCAGGAAGCCCAAAGTGACAAAAGACCGAACTGCGCGTTACAGGCTACGCTAGTTCATATCTAGAAAACTTGTACTCCGACGCCCTACATACACGCGCAGTACAGCAACATCGTGCAATGACCATAGTAAAGAAGCGAAGACCTTTCCGAAAGCAAATCTACCTACCCGTTGCGAGGAAAGAACGACGACCGTTACAGTGCTTACAATGAATCGAGGTCCCGGTGAGATTAGGCCTAAATTTGCATTCGTAAAATCGCACCCCACTGATGCTCTTTACCGCATACGCCAGCGTACTAGAATGCTCTTAAACACAGAGGCCTACTACACAAGGTCCACTGATGCAGAAGAGTGGTAAGCACGACACTAAGACATTTTTCCGTGTTCCGACCACCCATACAAAAAGCCAACTCTCAATAGTGCCCCTGCTTTGCTAGACCAACGCCAAACGAATAAAAATATACACGTACCTCGGCCCGTCCTTATGGGTTCTGTATTTTAGTAAGATGAGTTTGTTCTTGTGAATTTTGCAGGGACGGATGGAGGCAGATTTCTGACAATTAGTTCAAAGGTCGACTCCCCCAACTCCAATCCAAAATGGCGAACAGGGACGATGCAGCGTTTAATAGCCCAAAACCATGACGTCACGTATGCTGCCTCCCATACTGCATCGCTGCATGGCAAAAGAATGCAGTGGGTAGGAAGCTTCTGTGTCTTCTTTTGTATGTTTTGTGTACCAAAAAGCAAAGAGCTGCATAACTCGAACTGTCCAATACGTCTAGGCGTTTCGCTACTGCTGTGAAGGATGCTGCTTATTAAAACTTTTGTTTAGTTTAAGTTATGCTATTCATTATGTTACAAGATCCGATTACTTTTGGTTTCGCTTTGAGGCTGCTTAAACTGTGTCTCGACATTGAAAGCTACTCTTACGAAGTGATCGTGAAATTATCTTTTCGCCAATTGTCTCTTAACGTGCTCTTGCGGTCGCTAGCTTTGTATGTACCTTTCGTGCGCAATGCTTCAGAACCCATCAGCTCAAACGTTAAATTTCACATGATATCACTGAGTGACCTAGAAAGTCAAAATAGCATAGCTCGCAATGCGGTTCAGCCTGTTCAGCGATCGTGGTCCATTGCTTCCGGCGTCATCTTCAAGAAAGGACAGCTTCGTTCTTTCCCAAGCTCTGGAATGCATACGCATGCTCACAACGGGCGATACTTGCGGTTCCAGAAAGTGCTAAATTCCTCCGAACGATCAAGTTATCTGAACAAAAATGAGACTGCTATAATCGATACATTAGTCTGGTATCCAGGTTAGAAGACCACTCAGTGAACAGTGCGTGTTGAATGCATCGCCCCGACCATCGCTTCGTCACCTGAAAGAACGTATATGTACTGGCGTTTTCTTGTCATTCCATGCAGGAACATATGCACGTGCGTGCTTGTGTACGTCATCATCCAGCTAAAAAAAAAAAACTATGTCTGGGGTGGGGGGGGGAGGGGACGAGCACTTTGTTCATGTTGCTTTTTATTAGTTGAATTGGCTAAAAATTATTATTTTAAATTAATTTAAAGCTTTCGTCCATTGTCTCTAAAGTTCTCCAGAAGGTCCAGGTGCTGCTCATCCTTACGAAAGGCGTACGTACGGTGCTGATACTCAAACCAGCGTGACAAACAGGTCAGCAAGTGCCAGAACCGTACAACCGCATATATCGACGTTCCTGTTCTTTCACTATATATGCGTCTTACAGCTGGCTCGATCAGCAAAGACGGCAGTTCCACGATCGTCCATAAAATCGTAGAGAGCCTGCAAAACTGTGTTCATCAAGTTTTCTTTCTTATTCCGTGTTGGTAATGAGCAGCCTTGCTTCTTCATTCGGTGGCCATGCATCATCCCGATAAGCCGAAGGCCGAGGTCAGCTCTGAAACACGAAACCTCAATTGTCCTCGTCAGCGGTGTACACAATTGTTGCTTGGGCTTGTGGGCAGATGTGATCTGCTTGACGTTTTTGTCAACAGAAAATTATTATTATTATTATTATTTGTTTTGAACACATATACACAGTTAACAGGAAAGGGAAAGCGAGGAGCAGACTGGCAACTGCCACCGGAAGGGGCACAACGCTGCCTACTCTTCTGAAGGGAGGTGACAGCAACACAGAAATGGAAGATAGGAAGGAGGGGAGGAAAAAGGAAAGAGGAAAGGAAGAGCAACAGGACAAATCTAAAGACTAAAGTAGAACTCTGCAGCCGGAATTAAAGTGACGCCGCGTCGAACAGCCTCCACAATTATCAACCACATCCATGGTGTTGCGTTTCGCCTGCGACACGTGGTTTTGCCGGCGCGACTGCGGCGGGGCGGCAGACATTTTGGCCCGATCGTCGTCGCCGCAACACTCATCGGCAGGTGTTTCCAGGCGCGACTGCGGCGATGCGACCGCAAAGGATCACCCTCGCATTCCAGTCATTGTGCCCGAAACAGGCGATGCCAAAGCAGGGATCATCCTCGCATTCCAGTCATTGTGCCCGAAACAGGCGATGCCAAAGCAGGGACCATCCTCTCATTACAGTCATTGTGCCCGACCGGCAGCGCTACAACAGGGTGCTACGAGATCGTGCTCGACAGGGTGCTACGAGATCGTGCTCGTCATGGTGCTACGGCATCGCTACGACAGTGTGCGTCACCATTAGCCCATTGTACATTCGCGTGGTCGTCTTTTGAGGGGTTCCTTCTTGCCCTCAACTGCGAGAGTATAAAAACAGCTGCCCCCGGACGCAAAAACGAGGGTTCCGATTTCTTCTGTTGAGTGAAGTGCTCTCCCGTCTCTCTACTTCGGTCAACCTGACCGCCAACTCTTTGCGATGTTAAAATAAACAAGTTGTTTTGTTGTTACCAGTCGACTCATGCTTTGCCGGGACCTTCGGATGCTTCCAGTTGTACCCCAGGCCGCCAGGCCAACGCTACCCTTGGGGCTTGCGACCCAGGTACAACCACGGGCGTCAGCGCCGAGTTCCCAACAGATCGTACCAGCAGTCCGATCCAAACATCTGGTTGGCAGCGGTGAGATCGCCTACGACTTCAAACAACTGTCTGCCAGCGGTGAGATCGCGACAACGGAGGCCAGCAGCGAAGAGATGCAGTTGACTGTATGCTGAGCAGCTCAACGACGATCCGGGAGCAGTGCAACGAGCCCTGTGTGAGGACTGGTTGCCTGCAGCGGAACGACTGCGCTGGACTCTTGGCTGCGAGGTTTGGTGAGTGCGGGACTTTCTTCTTCTGAGCTTTGCCAGGCTTTTGTTAGTGTCAGAAACAGAGCTGGTAATTGTGGTTGTCGTTGCTGCCGGGTTAGTTTGCGGCAAGACAATAGTAAGCAGTAGAGAAAGCAGCATTCAGAGCAGCCATGGATTTGAAGTCGTTGCGCAAACCGAAATTGTTGGAGCTTGCAAGAGAGTTGGGTCTGGATGTCTCAGACAAACTAAGAAAACCAGAACTGATAAAGGCTATTCTTGAGTTAGAGGCTGAGGATGACGAGCTGTCGGAATGCCTTGAGACCATTGAAGAGAGAGAGACTGCAAAAAGACAGGAGCGCGAACTTAAAGAGCAAAAAGAAAAAGAAGAGCGCGAACGTAAAGAACAGAAAGAGCGAGAGCAACAAGAGAAAAAAGAAGAGCGTGACCGTCAACACGCTTTGGAAATGAAGCGTCTCGAGATAGAGATGGAACGCGCTCGTAATGGAAGTCAGGCACACGGTGCAGGAGAACGAGTATTGTTCAAAATGACTGACCTGATGCGGCCGTTTAAGCTTGGAGAGGACATTGGTTTGTTCCTGGTTAACTTTGAGCGAACGTGCGAGAAGCAGGGGTTCTCTCGGGAAACGTGGCCACAGCGCTTGCTCACTTTGTTACCCGGCGAGGCGGCCGACGTAGTCGCTCGCTTGGATAGAGAGGAAGCAGAGGATTTCGACAAAGTAAAATCGAGTCTGCTAAAAAAGTACCGGCTGTCTGCGGAGGCGTTCCGTCGGAAGTTTCGGGAAAATGAGAAAGGCAAAAGTGAGTCATATACAGAGTTTGCGTATAGGCTTATGTCGAACATGCAGGAGTGGCTCAAAGAAGAGAAAGCGTTTGGTGACCACGATAAAGTTCTGCAGTGTTTCGGGCTAGAACAGTTTTATAGTCGGTTACCGGAGAACGTGCGATACTGGGTCTTGGATAGGCCAGACGTTTGTACGGTGGCTAAAGCCGCTGAGCTAGCCGAGGAGTTTGTGACGCGTCGGGCTCGCGGAGCTAAGGACGGTCAAAAGGGTGAATTTGGCTCGAAGTTTGAGAGGCCGAAGTTCACACCCATGAGATTAAAGGGGGACACGCGTAAGGAGGATGCGAGTGAAAGCAGTCCGACCAAACGTAAAGAGACGGCGGCAGCCAAACGCAGAAAGCGGTTCGAGATGAGGCGAGCGCGCGTTTGTTATACGTGCCAGAAGCCGGGTCACTTTTCGGCGCAGTGTCCGGAAACAACACCAAAAGTTGTGTTTTTTTCATTAGGCAGCACTGACGAGAACATGAAGCTTCTCGAGCCTTACATGCGAGACCTCCTCGTGAACGGGAAAGAGTGCCGAGTGCTTCGCGATTCCGCAGCAACGATGGATGTAGTTCACCCGTCTTACGTAGAACCCCATATGTTCACGGGCGAGTGCGCATGGATCAAGCAAGCCGTGGAAGCTCATAGCGTGTGTCTGCCGGTAGCAAAAGTGCTTATTGAAGGACCTTTCGGAGCGCTTGAGACGGAGGCGGCAGTGTCATCTATGCTGCCCCCCCAGTACCCGTACCTATTTTCAAACAGGTCCGATCACCTCCTGCGCGAGAAGGGGCTTTTGTTTGGTGAAGCTAGTGTTCAGGCCTTAACCAGATCGAAGGTTCGGGAGCTCGCTGCAAAGGCGGTAGTTGCGGGGCCGACGTTATCAAACAACGAAAAAGGGTCAGAGGCGCAGCAAGCTGATATTCAGAGCACGCCCGAACTGAATAAAATTGAGTCTGTAGCGTTGAAGGCGCCAGATACTGGAGAGGAAAATCCCGATTCGGGAAAGTTAGAAGAGCTATCTACTGATTTGCTCATCGCGCCTACGTCAGACGGACTTGATAGGTTGCTAAAAGTCAGCCGGTCGGCTTTGATAGCCGAGCAAAAAAAGGATGGCAGCCTGGAAAACGTGCGCTGCAATGTCAAAGAAGGTATCGCCAGGAAAACTGCGCGTTTTGTGGAAAGAGGTGGAGTCCTGTACCGGAAGTATCTAGACCGAAGAGGAGTGGAGTTCGATCAGCTGATCGTGCCTCAATGCTATCGTCAGGATCTGTTGCGCTTGTCGCATGGGGGTTCGTGGTCCGGACACCTAGGAGTTAAGAAAACTAAGGACCGTCTCTTGCAAGAGTACTATTGGCCAGGGTGTTTTCGGGACGCAGACCATTTCGTGAGGACATGTGACACTTGTCAGCGGGTGGGCAAACCAGGGGACAAATCGAGGGCGCCGTTGAAATTGGTACCTATCATTACGGAGCCTTTTAGACGGCTCGTTATTGATACTGTGGGACCTCTGCCGGTAACAGCCACGGGGTACAGACACATTTTGACTGTGATCTGCCCAGCGACAAAGTTCCCTGAAGCAGTGCCGCTTAAAGAACTCAGCTCAGTTGAGATAGTTAATGCACTACTGTCCATATTTGCGCGAGTTGGTTTTCCTGCGGAAATCCAATCAGATCAGGGCACAGTGTTTACTAGCGCTTTGACGACAACTTTTCTCGAAAGGTGTGGGGTAAAGCTGTTACACAGCTCAGTGTACCACCCACAGTCGAATTCCGTTGAGAAGCTCCACTCCGTCATGAAGCGCGTGTTGAGAGCGTTGTGTTTTGAACATCGAACTGACTGGGAGCTGTGTCTGCCTGGGGTGATGTTTGCTTTAAGGACCGCGCCGCATGCGGCTACGGGGTTTTCGCCAGCTGAACTGGTGTACGGTCGCTCGCTTCGATCTCCGCTTCGCATGCTTCGAGAATCGTGGGAAGGTAGGGGCGACGACCCAGTCGTGGTGGAGTACGTGCTTAAGCTCCTCGAACGCTTAAGAAGGGCACAGGAGTTGTCAGGTGAAGCAATGACAAAGGCCCAGCAGAGGGCCAAGGTTTATTATGATCGGACAGCCAGGGCCCGTCGTTTTGAGGTTGGCGATGAGGTCATGATATTGCGCACATCGCTAAACAACAAACTAGACGTGCAGTGGGAGGGCCCAGCGCGAATTGTTCAGAAACTGTCGGACGTTAACTACGTGGTAAGTCTGCCAGGAAAGCGGAAAGCACAGCAAGTTTACCACTGTAATCTGCTCAAACCTTATAGACAAAGGGAAGCAGTGGTGTGCATGATGGTAAACGTTCCTGAAGAGCTTCCGGTCGAGCTTCCGGGACTAGGCTCAGTGACGAACAGGGAAGACACCGGTCAAGTCATTAGTGACCTTATCAGTAAAGCACCGCTGTCGCCTGAGCAGAAAACCGAACTACACCAGCTATTACAAGAGTTTCAAGGTCTGTTCTCTGAGAGGCCTGGTAGGACTTCGGTACTTACTCATGATATAGAACTTACCTCCCCAGAGCCAGTACGATCCAAGGCGTATCGGGTGTCACCCCGCCAGAGCGATATTATGGAGGCTGAGGTAAAGAAAATGCTACAGCTCGGTGTTATTGAGGCAGGTGAGAGTGATTATACCTCCCCTTTGATTTTAGTTGAGGTACCGGGCAAGGAACCTCGTCCTTGCGTCGACTACCGCAGGCTTAATTCCATCACTGAGGATCAAATTTATCCGATCCCTAACATCGAGGAGCGCCTTGAGAAAGTTAGTAGCGCTCAGTTTATTTCCACCCTAGATCTTGTCAGGGGTTATTGGCAGGTTCCACTTACAGAAGAGGCTAGTAGGTATGCGGCGTTCATTTCACCAATGGGAACATTCCGTCCTAAAGTGTTGAGTTTTGGTTTGAAGAACGCGCCATACTGTTTTTCAAGTCTCATGGATAAAGTGTTGCGGGGACAGCAAGAATTCGCTTTACCGTATCTAGACGACGTAGCGATATTCTCCGCATCCTGGTCTGAGCATATGACACACTTGCGGGCAGTGCTAACCCGCCTGCGCGAAGCAGGCTTGACAGTAAAGGCTCCTAAGTGCCAGTTAGCACAGGCCGAGGTTGTCTACCTCGGTCACATGATTGGTCAGGGTCGTCGCCGCCCCTCTGAAATAAAAGTGGCCGCTGTGCGAGACTTTCCGCAACCGCGCACAAAGACCGATATTCGGTCGTTCTTAGGTGTCGCCGGCTACTATCAGAGGTACATCCCTAGGTACTCTGATATCGCGGCTCCCCTGACGGATGCTCTAAGAAAGACAGAGCCTCAAACAGTCGTCTGGGACGAGACAAAGGAAAGAGCTTTTAGCGCCCTAAAGAGTGCCCTAACAAGCCAGCCTGTGCTACGATCGCCAGACTATACAAAAGGGTTCATTGTTCAGTGCGATGCTAGTGAGCGAGGCATGGGCGTTGTACTGTGCCAACGGGAAAATGGAGAAGTA
Organism: Dermacentor variabilis; assembly: GCF_050947875.1. Taxonomy (NCBI): domain Eukaryota; kingdom Metazoa; phylum Arthropoda; class Arachnida; order Ixodida; family Ixodidae; genus Dermacentor; species Dermacentor variabilis. The sequence goes on from NC_134568.1 coordinate 137,006,792, forward strand.
GAACACCCCGTCCTGTATGCTAGTCGTAAGCTGACCAGTCGTGAGCAGGCGTATAGCGCCACCGAGAAAGAGTGTGCGTGTCTCGTGTGGGCCGTTCAGAAATTGTCATGCTATCTAGCCGGCTCGAGGTTTATCATTGAGACGGATCACTGCCCTCTCCAATGGCTGCAGACCATCTCTCCCAAAAATGGCCGCCTCCTGCGCTGGAGCCTCGCTTTACAACAATATTCCTTTGAGGTGCGTTACAAAAAGGGGAGTCTCAACGGTAACGCCGATGGCTTAAGTCGAAGCCCCTAACGTAGGAATCAGCCTCAAAATTGTTTGTTACTGATGTTTTTTTTCCTGAGGCAGGATTTTTTTTAACATATTGCTTTTGTTTAGTGTTTCAAAGTGATGATATGCTTTCTAGTGCAAGTTTTCAATTTGTGGACGCGTTCTGAGTGATGCTAGACTACTGTAAGGAACTAGGCAGTGGTATAAAAAGGGGAAAGAGCCTGGCAGGGCTTAGTGAGGGTTGTGCCGTGCTTGCTGACTGAGCGGTTGAGTTTCAGCGTAGTTCTAACGCTTACCGGGAACGAGAACAAAAATGTGAACTCTCCCGAAGTCACTTTGCAGTGTCCCGTGCGAACCTGAACAAGAGAACGAGGCCTTCTCTGTGCGCTGCGCTCAAGAAACGTCGAGGGACGCCCGACTTCGGTTATGAGCATCATCGAGCGACATCCCTCCGGACAGCGGATGCAGTCCCCTGTCCATCGGGATCTCCTTCCCCCGGCGGGGCGGTCTGTTGCGTTTCGCCTGCGACACGTGGTTTTGCCGGCGCGACTGCGGCGGGGCGGCAGACATTTTGGCCCGATCGTCGTCGCCGCAACACTCATCGGCAGGTGTTTCCAGGCGCGACTGCGGCGATGCGACCGCAAAGGATCACCCTCGCATTCCAGTCATTGTGCCCGAAACAGGCGATGCCAAAGCAGGGATCATCCTCGCATTCCAGTCATTGTGCCCGAAACAGGCGATGCCAAAGCAGGGACCATCCTCTCATTACAGTCATTGTGCCCGACCGGCAGCGCTACAACAGGGTGCTACGAGATCGTGCTCGACAGGGTGCTACGAGATCGTGCTCGTCATGGTGCTACGGCATCGCTACGACAGTGTGCGTCACCATTAGCCCATTGTACATTCGCGTGGTCGTCTTTTGAGGGGTTCCTTCTTGCCCTCAACTGCGAGAGTATAAAAACAGCTGCCCCCGGACGCAAAAACGAGGGTTCCGATTTCTTCTGTTGAGTGAAGTGCTCTCCCGTCTCTCTACTTCGGTCAACCTGACCGCCAACTCTTTGCGATGTTAAAATAAACAAGTTGTTTTGTTGTTACCAGTCGACTCATGCTTTGCCGGGACCTTCGGATGCTTCCAGTTGTACCCCAGGCCGCCAGGCCAACGCTACCCTTGGGGCTTGCGACCCAGGTACAACCACGGGCGTCAGCGCCGAGTTCCCAACAGATCGTACCAGCAGTCCGATCCAAACAATGGCTAGTTCGCGATGCGGCTAATTGTGTTCTCCACGATGAGACGCCAAGTACAGCTGCACGTAATCACCGTTTCACCGGTAGTCGGTTCACAATATACACTACAAGGTGTTTGAACCGGCCACCTCCCATCTTCGAAGGAAGAAACGTTAGGGCACAGTACTGATCACACACAGTAGGGCCGGTCACGGAAGGTCACGCTTACTACAGAATGTTGAAAGTTCATGCTGCAAACGTGAACCTAAGTTAGTTAACTCTATAAAGGTTAGTAGGGCGCGATGGGCCTGATTGCGTTTAGATGCACAACCAATGGGGTATAAACATTCCTCGAGTGTCGCACACCGCAGGCCAAGGAGATGATAGTTTCTCACTAGCGACATGCGCTGCGCACTGAAAGCGGGACACTCAAATATAAGGTGCTGAAGTGTCTCGTAGCAGCCACAAGACGTATACAATGGACTTTCCACACGCCCTTGTCTGTATAAACGTTCGTGCACGTTCACGCAACCAACCCTCAGCTTGAGCAGTTGTGCTCTAGCGCGACGAGGCAAGCCTCGACCATGAACACGGGGCGAGAACGTTCCATTTGCAACGCGCTGATCTGGATGCTGCTTGAGTAGGTGGCGACGAATCAGCAGACGAGCGTCATCAAGCTTGCACAAAATTTCTGGGCAGTCACAGTTGTTATGAACGCAACTCGAAGCGAGCCGATCAGCCTCTTCATTTCCGGCGATTCCTAGGTGTGAAGGTATCCATTGAGCAACCAGAGATACACCACGTGATCTAATTTTGCTCGCAGAGTCAGTAATGCTGCGCACAAGTGGACAATCAAGCTCACTGCGTTGTAACCTGCTAAGAGCAGCACGGGAGCCCATAAAGATGACAACCTTTGATGTAATTAAATCCTCTTGCACGTATTTCAGTGCAACATTAATCGCTGCTAGTTCCGCAGTTGTTGGACGAAGTTAATGAGGTATTTGAAAGATGCGTCGTACTTGAGTTGAAGGGCAGAGAAAAGCTGCAGAGGCGCCTTGACCGTCGTTGTGTACAGATGCATCTGTGAAAAGTTGAAGATAATCTGGAAACTTTCGAACAAGTGAGACTGAGCCAATTGGAATATTACCGAAACAGCCATATCGGACTTTTTGTGCATGTCAGCGATTGTGAGGTAAATGGGGAATACGTGTTTCGTGATACCTTTTGGAGGCGGAGACGTACCTGAAGCAGCATGTTCAGAACTGGTAGTGATATCCATAAATAATGCCGCAATTTTTCCCATGCGAGATAACGGGCGGTGAATGAGACGATCAAGGAGCGATTGACTATTCGATGCGCGGTGCAGACGCTCAATATGATACAGAGCTCTCTGATCTGCTTGCAGCCTCAGGGGTAACTGATGCGCTTCAGTAAGTAATGCAATAGATTGCGCCTCACGAGGTAATCCAAGCATTAGTCGAAGGGCAACGCGATGATCTCGCTCCAGTTGGGCCATAAAACTAGGTGGTATGTTCAAAATTGGTAATGCCGCGCAGTGGCGTAGCAATAGGGGAGCCGGGGGGCCGTGGGCCCCGGGTGCAAGGGGCCTGTGGAGGGGGGGGGGTGTCATATACGTCTGAAGACGCCCCTCTTTCCGCCGGCTACACCCGGGGGGGGGGGGTGACAGAAGACCTATGGGCCCCGGGTGCCAGACGACCTAGCTACGCCACTGGTAATGCGTACAGCATGCCTGAGAGTACAGATGACTGGTACACTTGAAGAGCCGTTGTTTGGTCGCAACCAGCACCACGAGCAGTCAAGGTGGCTACATACTTAAGGAGGGAGTGCGATTTGCGTCGTACACATTTAATGGAAGGACGCCAAGAGATGCGATCATCCACAATTAGCCCCAAATAGCGGTGTTTTCGCACCCAGTTTATAGGCGTTTCGTTAAGATACAGTCGGCTCATTGTTCGACGAGCGCGTTGTTTAGGGTGATATGCTATTGCAGCCGACTTAGCAGGTGATATGAGCAAGCCAACTTCACCCAAGTACTCCGAAGTAGCGTTGAGAGCTCTTTGCAAGCTTGCACGAAGCCGCGGACCAAGGTGCGAAGGGCCGCTTATCCACAGAGCAATGTCATCTGCGTAGACAGCTATGCTCACAGGGAAGTCAATGTCTCGAGGCAAACGACTTGGAAGCGCGGCGAGTACCGCGTTAAACAAAAGCGGCGATAATACGCTGCCCTGTGGAACACCGCACTTCCCATTTCGGTATTCACTAGTTACTCCTCCGACACGCACTTTCATCCGGCGCTCCGATAGAAAATTATGCACAAGTTGGAGCAGAGGACCCGAAATTCCCGCGGTTGCAAGAGCGAAAATAATCGCCTTATGCGGAACTGAATCGAAAGCTTGCTGTATGTCTAGGAAGAGCATGTAGGCGGAATGCTTTGGCGTTAGCACAGGCACCTCGCGATCCGTGCGCCAGTTGTATACACCTATGGGTATACTGCGCCAAATTGCGCCGAAAGCACGCTGCACCAGAAGGCATGCGTCAGCGAAAGATCGCCGTCCACGGTGCAGGGCGTTGTATCGTTGGTCTCGGAATGCGTGTAAATGTAACTTTCGTATTCTTGCCGCCATTAGGTGTGAGCAACTGCACCCAGTTAAACACCGTGAAGATTTTTAAGGGATACGATAATATTTTATCTTCCCACCCAAGCCGGCAAGCAACGGCAGGCCAGGAGGTCTGGAGCTTATCCAGCGGAGTCACGTGGTTGTGCTGGCGCCATTTCCGCGAAAGCGCGGGCGAGAGGTCTGGTCCCGCTTGTTTTCTTGATTTTAGAGCGCAGCTTTTAGGCACGCGTTCCTGCGTTGAGCGTCAGCGTTCTCGGCGTAACCGAGAGAACGAGCAATGTGAAGGATGAAAGAGCGAACCCGGAGCGCTGACGGGGAAGAAAGACAGCGATAACGAAGAGAGCGCGAGGAGGAGGGTGCAACGGAACCATGAAGTGGAAAGCGGAGGAGGGTATGGCGAAGGCGTGACAACAAAAGTGTGTAGCCGATGACACACGATGACACACACGCTACTGTCCTGTCGAGAATGCTATGTCATGCTGATAACGCGCGCATGCCGATCGTTACTGGAAAGTACCGGGCTCGCAGCGTTAAAGAAAGGAAACGCAAGCAAGGCAGATGACTATTATTGTTGTGTGGCAGATATACACCCCACAGGGTGTAAACGCTTTTAGAGTGTGCACTCTAAAAACAGTTGCCCCCTTTGGGGTGTATATTTGTCCCACAACAATAATCGTCATCTGCTTTGCGTTTCCTTTCTTGAAAACTCGGCGCTCGCTACTGCCCTGTACAGAATGCTGTGTCACACTGATAACGTGCAAGCCGTTCGTTACTGGGAAGTACCCGGCTCGCAGCGTTAACGAAAGGAAACGCGGGCAAGACAGATGACAATTATTGTTGTGGGACAAGATAAGCCCCAAAGGGTATAATTGTTTAAAGAGTGTCAGACCTTTTTAGAGTGCACTACAAAGAAGGTTTACACCCTTTGGGGTGTATATCACCTTGCTTGCACTCTACAAAAAGTTTGCACCCTTTGGGGTGTACACTTTAAGCAGCGTTTACACCCTTTGGGGTGTATATTTGCCCCACAACGATAATTGTCATCGGCTTTGCTTGCGTTTCCTTTCTTGAAAAGCCGCGCCCGCTACTTTCCTTTCGGGAATGCTATGTCATGCTGATAACGCACATGCCGTTATTGACTGGAAAGTACCGGGCTCGCAGCGTTAAAGAAAGGAAACGCGGTCAAGACAGATGACGATTATCGTTGTGGGACAAGATAAACCCCATAGGGTGTAAATTTTTCAAAAATTGTAGAGTGTAGGCAAAATTACTCTCTTTGGGGTGTATATCTGCCACACAAAGATAATCGTCATCTGCTTTGCTTGCGTTTCCTTTCTTGAAAAGGCCGCGCCCGCTACTTTCCTGTCGGGAATGTTATGTCATACTGATAACGCGCATGCCGTTCGTTACTGGGAAGTACCGCATAGAGTTTCTCACTAAGTAGTGAGAAACTCTATGAAGTACCGGGCTCGCCGCGTTAAATAAATGAAATGCGGACAAGACAGATGACGATTATCGTTGTGTGGCAAAAGGGTGTAATTTTGGCCTTAAGTGTGTGGTCGCGAAACTCTCGAATGAGTCCGAAACAAAGTGATTTGAAGTGTGGATACAGAACACCTGTGTGGATACACTTTTTTTGTAAGTAAACAATTCACCCTATTTCAGTTACAGCGACGGCTGCAAGGCGTTGGGGCATGGCAACAGGAGTGGAAAAAAATGTGATGCTCCGGCTGTAGCCGTCCTTAAGCTCATGAACGTCATCAAAGCCTGGCTGCGATTGATGTAAACAATCAGTTATGGACATATATGTTTTTAGACGCCTTTGCCATTATTAGCGTGGAGAGAGGCCTTTCTCCATGTGTCGTTCCGTACGAGACGTTCATCTGAGGGATCGCCAGCCGTTTGTGCGCAGGCGCGAGTAAGAGCGAGAGAGAGAATATCTGGGGGCTTTTGCTGCCAAGGCACTACGGAGGAGGTTTCTAGCGTAACGTTGGTTTCTAGCGCGTGTTGTAGGCGTGCCGGCATTGCGGAGGAGGGTCGAGTTCGCGCTCGGACGCTGGCTGCCGGCGCGGTTAAATAGGTGAAGCTGCGGGGACTGACGCCCGATTTGGCGACCGCTGTGTCGGACAGACTGTCTCGCACCTGCGGCGCTCAGTCTGTCGTGGCGGATCATAGCTTTCTGGCGCCTTACGGCGATGTATTTTGGTTCGTTATTCTATTGATGTACCCTGTAAATAACATCACAGATGTTTCTGTGGGAGCATTAGCGACCGTAGTGGAGCACGGGCCGCATATATTGAAAATCTAGAAGGCAGAGCGCCTTAGCAACCGCGGTTGAGCGCAAGTGGCTGAAAGGCCGCCGGTGGCGCTGACTGGCTCAGCACCAGCGCCGCAGGCGCGAGAAAATCTCTCCGACGTACCTTCAGGGGCAAAGTTCTGACTGGTGTTACAGAAGTCGCGGTAGTGCTACTTATAGCGTCACAAGTTGGCGGCTGGACGTAATTATATTGATTCAGTTGTCTTTTTTACTAATTGTAACAACGTGTCATTATTTCACATTATTGGCGGCGCCTCCAGGACGCCAAAGCGGCAACGGGAACACCAAAGCTAGAACCCGGACTGGTCCCTGGGTTGGGGCTCGCCGAGTCCTGCGCGTGCCAGGTGCATTTTTTGTGCGAACACCCCCTGGCACGCTTCGGCCTCCGCAGCACCAACCCACGGGCCGCCCTGCTTCCAGCTTTGATTCCCCCCCCGCCCCCACCGCTACCCCTTGGGTGCCCTGGAGATCCTGCGCCGCCTGCTTTATTATAACCTCAGGTGCTCTCCTGAGGCCTCCGTTTGCCGGTTACATGTGCCCTCCTGGGGCAGTGCTTGTAAAAGATCCAATCTATCGTCGCGAGGAAAAAAGCCCCCCCCCCCCAACCTGCGATTTATACAACCTAACCCTTTAAGACACAGCGCGATCACCAAATGGGGCGTCCGTGCCCACTGCCTCGCCGTACTGACACAAAAAAAATTCACGTGGTTTTTTCTGCTTTAATAAGTAGTTAATGACCCAGTAATCATGGCACGAAACCTCATTTACTTCAGAGCGCGACAGGTTATTATTTGCAGTCTTTTTTGTAGCGACCAGTCGAAGTTTCGGTTCCAGCGAGCAACGAGACGGGACAAACGGGAATGTAAACAAAGTGGTCACGTGTTCGCAAAAAGCCATGACGTATGCTCTGACGCGCAGCCAGCGTGCGGTCGGACGACCGCAGCCAATGACAGCGCCAGTAGCGTGAACGTCATGGCCACGTGGTAGACCCGGCGGAGCGGGGCTGGCGAGCGGGCGCCTCGCTAGAGTGTACTAGAATAGTACACTCTAGCCTCGCCGTTCCGATCATGTCTGTTTTTTTTTTTCTCTCCCTGGTCGAAACGCGGGCCTCTTTCGCCGCTGACGGCGGCACATACCCAATGGGCATTTGAACTCCTCTGGACGTCCACTGGACTACCGATTCTGGATATCTTGGTCATCCATAGGACGTCCGCAGATCGCCTAAGGGCGTACGGCGGACATCCACAGGACTAGCAGGCGCATACTAATTGGCAGTCCGAGGGGTGTCCCGCGGATATCTAGAACGGATATACGGATGTTCCACGGACGCAAGAATTTGTTTATGTTTTCATTGCTAAACGTCCGTCAGACATCCGTACGACGAACCGTGGACCATTAAGGGATGTCTGCAGAATGTTCATTTTTATTTAAATAGGCTGAATAGCGCAGTTAGCGTAAACATTGGCCTTCTGTAGAATCTGTGCTGCAAAGATGATGCAGTACTGACATGTACTAATGAAAATACAACTTGCACCCATGGAACGCAGATTCCAAAGGAAGCTAAGTTTACATAAAATGGAGAGACAATCACTTTCACAGATATTTTTATTCATTTCGATTACAAAAGCTCGATTTAATACAGTGAGCCGCTAGTAATGCAAGTGTTACAAGTATTCAAACACAGAATTGCTCACGAGACCAGATACTGCAAACCTATAAGATTCAGAGACAGAATGCATGTGACTCCTGCATTATAATAAATGTCAACAACTTATTACCACAAACTAAGACAAAGGCTGCAGGTGACAGCTTTTACAGCAGTACATTAATATTTCCAGCCCCCTAGTGCTACAAGAGTGAAATGAGATCACATAAGAACGTCTACTAAGCACCACTATCGGTAATACATATTTAGAAACATCAAGGTAGGCAGGACCAGGTGTAGCCCTCAGTGTACTTCAAAAGCATGGTACACTTCTTTCACTACAATACACTTATTCTTAACCTTAACATCAGGGAACATGAAAAAAAAGCGCAGAATGCCACATGGAATACGAGACATGAAGAGAGCACAGGCATTGAGTGTTTCATTAGCGTGAATGAATCGTGAGGTGAGGCTCGTCCAATCCCCGAAAAAAATGTTGGGCAATCAGTACGCTATAACATTTCACTACATTCAGTAATGACTAAGGAACATAAAGGTTCTGGCAATCCTCACACCTAAAATATCACACAGCTCTGGTAGGGTCGCGCCTGCCACTTATAATGAACTTCTTAAACACTTCTATCTCTCGCGGCGACAATACCCTCCTCCTCACCCCAAGCTCACTAGGCCTCAGGCACTGACATTCAGACTGTTGCAGACAGAAACCTATCCCAACCTGTTCACGTTACATGCGATATATCCGGAGATTTACACTGATGACGCGTGCCCTGCTTGCGGGGATAGATCAACACTTTCTCACATGCTCTGGGGATGTATCTCTATAGCAAGCCCTGACGTCAGCTCAGCTAGGTGGGAGGCGGCCCTCCGCAACCCACTCCTGGCTGAGCAACGTTGGGCTGTCCAGCAGGCCCACGATGCGGCTGGCAGGCTAGGCCTGTCGGTCCCGACGTGGGAGCGGCCCGCGACGTGCTAATACGCGTTCTGCAGGACTGTAAAATAAAGGTTACTCAATCAATCAATCAGACCTAAATTATTTGGACCGTGCCTTTTTTCAAATTCTAGCAATACCTTGGAAACAGCAAATGAATTCAGGCTCATAGAACCTGAATGGCACTGTTGTCCCCACAGAGCTCTCTTACACAGATGGACAAAACATGGGACACATTCACAGATGTTAGACAGAACAAGCAATCATAAACTACAAGAAAGCTTTAAATGGGCACCATTGTACAAATAAAGTAATCATTATATTTTATTCACAGCAGCTATATTTTTTGCGTTACAAAGCTGTAGTGACCACATTTACCTCGCTCTGCTTAAAATCTTCGGGAACCTCTGGGATTCGCAGCTGCTTCACAGAGCTTGGAGAAGGTTGCGAATCACTTTAATCCGAGTCTGTGTATATAAATTGTGCTCGGCGGCGTCCTTTTTGAACCATGTCAGGGTCACTGCTCAGGTCCAATGTGAACTGACTTTTATTCAGCTTTTTACGTGCATGATCGTATGTGGCTGAACAAGAAATGACAATGCAATGGTCAAGTTTTGACTCTTATTTTGTTCTAAAATATCCCCATACCAAAACATGGCTCCCACTAATAACCCTTTTACAGAAATGTCAAACTGTTTCCACGTTGATTCCACCGGGTGTGATTTTTTCACCATTGAAGTAAGCTTCTTGGGCTTTGCGTGAGCTGGCCACCAACACTCGTCGTCGGAGATCCAACTAATTGTAGGAACAACTTCCACTTCTTCAGTTTTGGTGAATTCAACATTGGCATAACGCATCTGAAGAAAGAACACATGCTTGAACAAGTTCAAAAACTGTGACCAGTAATAAAATCTCAATGTTGTTACCACCATGATGTGGCAAAAAAAAACACCTCCTATTTTGTACTAGGAAAGATACATAATAAATTAACAAACCTGACTGTGAGCTCAAAGATAACCTGACTGCAACAGCCACGCCAAAATAAAAATAAAAATATTTCTTCCATGGAACGAGTTACCAATTTACGAAGCAAAAGACTGCAAACACTATTCTATGAGAATAGTTTGTTTAATGTGAATAGTGTAAACTTACAATCACCTGACATTGCAATACAGTGCGCATATTTTGAAATTTTGCTCCAAATTAGCCTAGCTAGGTCTCAAAGCTGCTAATTTTAGGATTTCTTTTTTAATTAGATACCTTGACGGTGGGGTAAATGCTCAATTATACAGCTGTGCTGTATGTTTAGGCATTTACAAGCCAGTAGTCATGTTTGGGAGATCCCAAAGTATTACTTGTATTAAATACCACATTTACAATCTCACCAGCTAATATAAAAATTTTCAATTTTATCATGTGCGACTATAGAAATTAAATATGCATACATTGTTGCCTCACTCACGAAGTGGAAAGCCATCCGCACCGAATCTCAATCACCCGCAGCAATCGCAGTCACAGAATGTGGAGTCTTCTGAAAGTGTGTCATATTCTGACGACTCGGGTTTCTGAACGATTTCGTTCACGTTAACACAAGGTACGGTTTCCAACGTTTAATTACCGTTTGCACAAGGACTGCGAAACAACAGATGGACTGGTTGGAGAACACTCCTGCCCGGTGCACGGAGAATGGAGAAGTTGAAAGGATTTCTTCGTCTCCCGTGCCGCTGTCTCTTCAGCAAATCTCTTGCGAGCTCTCTGCATACTTTGCGCGCACTACAGAGTATTAATAATGAGTAGCAGCTCCCAGCGACGTATGCGACCGCAAGCAATCGCGTACAGCAGCACCTCCTTGCATATATGCGACTAAAAGAAAGCCGCTCACGCGAACTATTGCGCATATATGTGGCCTGTAGACTTACCTTTTCTGCAGGGCCAACCCGGCCAGGAGCCCAGGAGAAAGAAACAACAGCCTTGAGCACCTTGCGCAGCCGTAGTGACAACTGAAAATGGCGCCTATGCACTCACAATAAACGCGCGAAACGCTCGCCTTCGCGCCTTTTTCGCACGTCAAGTTTCATCCTAGACGCCAGCGCTCGCATGGTGCTCGTTTCTCTCCTGGCGGTACGATTGCACCTCCCACAGGTGTACGTTTTCGCCGCTTCCATTCAAGGTCGCGCCGGCGCTTAGCTCGCGCTGCGCGCGAAACGTCTCTTGTTTCCGACGGCGCCTCCTCGGATGACTGGAAATTATTATTGTGTTGTTAACTGTCACAACAGCAGTGTAAACAAAAACAGGGTTAATGCCACCAGTGAAATTCTGCCGATCCACACTTTCAAAAATACTGCCAGAAAGATACCCCAAACGATAAATAGAAATAGTCTCCCGTGAAAAAAAATGCAGGGTATGCTAAGCTTCAGAAAAGATTGCGCTGGTAGCATAATGGGTATGCTTGCGACGCATTTTCTGCGTTTTTAGAGATGATCGAAATATTTCTGAAGTTTCCAAATGAGAGGCTGCTGTTAATTATTATTATTATTTGAAAAGCGTTGTAAATGGACGCCAACTATACAATGGGACAGTCGGTCTCTGGTCACATCGATATCTGGCGAGCGTGATGGTCCAAAAAGGATATGTTTGATAACGCGTAAGCACTCTAAGTACAGAAATGTTTCTGTGGCCCTGCAAGTAATAATAATGAGACGGTCACACAAGCTTGGTAGCTTTTACAATCACGCTGTGCTTTAGAACCAGTCCACTAACCTGCCTCCATGGTTACCTGTATGCTCTCCACCAGAAGAAAAAAATCCCATGGGCAGGTAGAATTCGATAGAATTTGGTTTATTTTATGCTGCATGTTTGAGGACTCATTGATATTTCGCAGACAAACGTTGATGCCTCTACTGAACAAAGCTAGCTGTAGTTAGCTTGAATGAACTCAAGGCCGGTTCTACGTTGATATTTGCAAGTGCATAAATGCTCAGCAACAGAGCAGTTCGTCACTCAAGTCCGAACGAAGTCCTACTCGGGACATTCGCGAAATGTCCAACACGAATGACCTAAGGATGTCCGCAGGAGGATAAGAACTGGATGTTGAAATTAGTCCGATAAAGATATCCACTGGATGTCCCCAGGACGACTGCTCTAGGACTTGGACGTCAGGATCTTATCCGGACGTCCGAGGGAGTTTCAATGCCCATTGGGTAAATGGGCTACAATTTGTTTCTGACACGAAATAACTTCTAGAATAAAGTGACCTCGAAAGAGTGCGAGTTATAAAACGTTGTGCGAAATAGTAAATCGTTGGCGTGATTTCTACTCGGGCGCGGTAAGCGCAGACGCGCCATCAATCGTCTGTATACGAAGCGGCTCGCCTGACGGGACTGTTTACTCATCGCTACTAACGGCACCGGGAAAACTAACCGTATTTTCACTTAAGAGAAACATAAATGTTCAGGCATTGATTATGCTGGCGAATTTAGGCGCTTTATTACGAGCTGCGGACGCATCGCAAGGACCCTCGGCCCCGGATAGACGGCCGGCGCGAGCTAGGCCTACATCGTTTCCCAGCGATCGCAAGCTCGCTTGGCATGCTCGTTCGCTTCTGTCGGCGCCAATGAAATCAAATGTGCTGCAATTTAAGCGTGACATAACTGTGTACACGTTGTGCCGACTAACATAGGCGCTTCGTTATACGAGCTGCAAGCGATCGTGTCACAAGCGCAACCGGTGTCGGATTCGATGGCCCAGCGAGCTATGCCTGCCGGCTCTTGGCCATCGGCGGCTGTCAACGGATCCGATACTGCTAACGCGGCCTTGCGTAAACACGTCTACAGTGCTCGCATAGACGTGTTTATATTGTCATCGTTTGTTTCAAACAAGATAGCTATGCAAATACGGTTGCTTTCACTTTCTGTTCGAAGTTACGCTGCATTCCGAACTTCCACGCAGTGGCGCCGGTTCTGGGCCGTCGCTCGCTCATTCGTACCATGTGACCCGAATCGCCGCATGCGGCAAGTCGCACACGACGCGCCGTACTACAGATCGCACGGAAAATCGCGCCATGTGTCTCGCGCTTTAGACGTGGCCAATCACTTAGCGACTCAGATATTGCGGCCGGCGATGGCGAGGACGAACCTCAACAAAACCCTCGCATCAGCCACAATCAATGGTAAGGCACACAAAAAAATCGGCGTTGAACGTTGTGGCAGCGCAGTCAAGCTGATAGTGTGGGAAATATCCCGATGGACACGACAAAAACTGCAGTTGCAGCGACACGGAGAGCGTCCCACTACAACGGCTAGAATAAGCAACAACGGAGGAGAAGAGCACATGTAAGCCGCATGGCAGCCAACGAAAATTCGTGACGTAGCCACATGACGTAGCGTTTTCTTGGCTATTTGGATGGATGGATGGATGGATGGATGGATGGCGGCTATACCCTTTGTAACGGGCGGCGGCTGGCGCCACCTAGCCTTTTGCTCCCCTTCCTATTTTATTATTATTCTTCTTTTTCCCCTTTCTTTATATCCTCTTTTCCTTAACCTAGTTTTCACTCCCCTCCTCCCCCCAAAATAACTATCTAACACAGTAGAGGAAACATTATCTCCCCGATTTATAGTATTATCTATCCCTTGACTTCCTCCACCAATCCTCTAGCCTCCCCTTCGTTACTGCCACTCTTTTCACGTCCATTTGCCCTCGTTCCCCGGGAAAACCTAATGCCCCTTCCATATCTGCCACTGTTCCCTCTGCCAGGGTTGGGCGAAGGTCTGTGCATCTCAGCACTATATGCTCAGTGGTCTCCATTTCGGTTCCGCATGCTGTGCACCGAAGGTCCACGTCTTCAAATTTAGCCCTGTATGTTTTCGTTCTCAAAACCCCTGTCCTAGCTTCGAATAATAGTGAGCTGCCCCGCGAGTTATCAAATAATAGCTCTCTCTTAATCTCCTGTTTTTGTGACCTATACATTGATAGCGCTGGCTTTCCGAGCATTCTTTCTTCCCACATTTTTCTTTCCGTCTCCTTCACCTCCTTTCCCACACTAGAACCACGTTGGACCCCCTCCCTCGGCTGTAGGTATCTATTCCTCAGCTTCCTAGTTCTGAGTGTCCACTTTGTGTTCAAACTTTTCATGTACAGATATTTGTATACTTTTCCTGCCCACCTTTTTTCCTCCAGTGCTGAGAGTCTCTGTTCAAATTTTAGTTTACTTATTGCCTCTCTACCTTCAAATGACGTCCATCCCATGTCCCCCTGCACTCCCTCATTAGGGGTGTTCCCGTGTGCTCCTAAGGCCAACCTGCCTACACTTCTCTGTCTCGTTTCCATGCATGCCTGAACTTCCGATTTCATGCACAGTACTGAATTTCCGAATGTGAGGCCAGGTACCATAACCCCTTTCCATACGCCCCTAACCACCTCGTACCTATTATAGTTCCAAAGTGCCTTATGTTTCATTACAGCCGAGTTCCTTTTCGCTTTTTCAATCATAATTTTTTCCTGTTCTTCCAAGTACCTTTTGCCCTCGTTTAGCCATATGCCCAAATACTTGTATTTTTCAACATGATCAATCTTAGTGCTTTGTATTTCCAATGGTTCCCCCCTTTCTTCATTGTATACTATTATCCCAGACTTCTCTCTACTGAATTGCAGTCCCAATTTTTCTCGCTCCTCTCCACATATGTTCATTAGTTCCTGTAGCTCTACTCGGGTGTCAGCAAGCAGTACAATATCATCTGCATACATCAGTCCGGCTAGTACTTGAGCTACCTTCTGCCCTTCCAGCATATAGCTTATGTCGGTTCCTATTGTGCTCTGTTCTAGTCTCTTTTCCATTTGGCTCATGTAGATCATAAACAGCAGAGGCGACAATGGACAGCCCTGCCTGAGACCTCTTCTTATTTTAGCTGGCTTTGTAGTTTCCCCCTCCCATGTTATCTCTACCTCATTATCTGTATAAACTTGTTGTAGGAACTCAATCATCTTTCTATCTAGACCATATTCCCTCAACTGGCTCCATAACTTTTCTGGGTTTACATTATCATAGGCTCCTCTAATGTCTAAAAAACTATCCATAGCGGTTTCTGCCTGGCTGTTGCTATCTCTATGCACTGTGTTATAACAAATAAATTATCATCTAGCCGTCTGTTCCTTCTAAATCCATTCTGCAGTTCTCCCAAGATCTCTTCACGTTCTGCCCATTCCTCCATTCTCTTTTTCACCATCTGCATTGCTACTCTGTATATCACTGATGTGATAGTTATTGGCCTGTAGGATTTAATGTTGTCCTTGCTTCCCTTACCTTTGTACACTAATATCATTCTGCTTGATTTCCAGTCCTGTGGAACATCTCCCCCTACTACTATTTGTTCAATAAGTTGTCGTAATATTAATTTACTTTTCTGGCCTAATATGCTTATCAATTTCATAGGTATGCCATCAGGTCCTGTCGCTGTTCCCACGGGGACCTTGTGTTCAATTCTGTCCCATTCCTTACTTGTCATCCTTCTGTACTCTTCCTCAAATTCTGTCCTGCTGTTGTCATTGTTCTCCATTTCGCTACCCACTGGCTCTGCAAATGTTGCCTCTATTGTTAACCTAATATATTCCTGAGCTTCCTCTCCCTCTACCTTTGTTCCTTCTGGTGTGGTCAGTGAGTGCTGAACCACCTCTGTCTTCTTACTCTGTTGCCTTATGTGTTCCCAAAATTTCTTAGAGGCATTTCTGTCTTTTTTTCGTATCTCTAACATCCACTGTACCCCAACTTTTGCTATCTTGGCTTGAATTAATGCCAATGCTTCTCTTTTCATTGCAAGGTAATCCTCCCATTTTGTCTCCACCTCTTCTGGTGTGGCTCCCCTTTTCTTCGCTGCTCTGTGTTTTCTGCACGCTTCTTTGCGTTGCTCTATGGCCTCCTTAACTTCTCGGTCCCACCAGCTTTTCGGTTTATATTTTCCCTGTTTACTTCCTAGTTTCCTAATCTGTCCCTTCTCTAGCTCTCGTTTAAAAATACCTATTAACTCGTCGTATGTCCATGCCCTTTGCGGTTGCTTGGATACCATGCTTTCAATGTTTTTCGCCACTTCTTGTAGCTGCCTGTCATTCAATTTGCTCATACCTTTCCTTTCTTTAGTTTCTACCAGTGGTACTGTCCTTCCAAAACTGATTTTGATTCGCTTGTGATCACTCCCCAGGCTTTTTGTACCTTCCTCATCAATTTCCATCCATCCCATCCGTTCATACAGCTTGTGGGACATTAGGCAGTAGTCGATTGTCGAGTGGGTATTATTTCTTTCCCATGTTATTTTCCCGTCGCATTTAATTTCAGTATTAACTATCACCAAATCATGAGCCTCACAAAAATCTACTAACATCTGCCCAGTTGCATCTGTCGCCCCGTCAAAGTATTCCAAATGTGCATTCATGTCCCCTAGGATGATTATCTCCCGTTTCATAGCTAACTCCCTGATGTCCTTGGCCATACATTTGAAATGTTTTGCATTCTCCTCTTTCGACTCATTCCCCGTTTTTAGATACACAACTCCCAGGATTGTCTCAACATTCCCTACGGTGCCCTTGAGCCACATGTGCTCACTGCAGCTCTCCCTTACCCTTTCCCAGTCCTGTCCCTTCACCAGCGCCCCAAGGCCTCCTCCTCTGCGTTCTTTCCTTTTTCTATTGCACGCAACCCAGGTGTATCCCGCAACGAATGGTGGCTCTTCCTCATCTCTTAAATGGGTTTCGGCAACTCCATATACCTGAAAGTTTTCCGTTTGTAACTGTTCTTCTACTACTACAACTGGGATTTACAATCCCAGTTGATGTCAATGTCGCGAGGTGCTCTGTTTCGCGGTTGGCTGCGCATATACTTTAAAATTGATTTTAATGATGTTCTAAGCGATATTCGCCGCTGATATTTTATAGACGATGTGTGTGTGACAAACTAAATCGATCTCACAAGTTATCTCGACTTCAAATTTTTGTGTCAGTACTCCTTGAGTACTGACACAAAAATTTGAAGTCGAGATAACTTGTGAGATGATAACTTGTGAGATCGATTTAGTTGGTCACACACACATCGTCTATGATATATCAGCGGCGAATATCGCTTAGAACATCATTAAAATCAATTTTAAAGTGCGTGCGCGCAGCCAACCGCAAAACAGCTGGTTTAAGAGTGTACACTCTAAAAACAGGTTGCACCCTTTGGGGTGTATATTTGTCCCACAACGATAATCGTCATCTGCCTTGCTTGCGTTTCCTTTCTTGAAAACTCGGCGCTCGCTACTTTCCTGTCGAGAATGCTGCGTCACACTGATAACGCACATATCGTTCGTGACTGGGAAGTACCGGGCTCGCAGCGTTATAGAAAGGAAACGCGGGCAAGACAGATGACGATTATTGTTGTGGGACAAGATACGCCCCAAAGGGCGTAAATTTTTCTAAGAGTGTATAAAACAGTTGCACCCTTTGGGGTGTGTATTTGTCCCACAGCAATAATCGTCATCTGTCTTGCCCGCGTTTCCTTTCTTTAACGCTGCGAGCCCGGTACTTCCCAGTCACGCCAGTCACGAACGGCATGCGCGTTATCAGTGTGACGCAGCATTCTCGACAGGAAAGTAGCGAGCGCCGAGTTTCCAGGAAAGGAAACGCAAGCAGGGCAGATGACGATTATCGTTGTGGGACAAATATACACCGCAAAGGGTGCAAACTGTTTTTAGAGTGCACACAACGATAATGGTCATCTGCCTTGCTTCCCGAATTAGCACCAAAAAATAATTTTTACAACAGCAATAACAACCATGCATGTACTTTATATATATAAATATGCTCATCAAGTATCTATGGAAATAAAAATGTATTATGAGAAAGTGTTGCGCGCTTGAGAGGAATGCTAAATGTGTCATCTGCTACGACGCCTGTTTGCTGCGAACACGAGACTTTTCTCGCGAACGCTCGCTCGCCCTTTCGAAAGGCTGCGTCGGCTGTCACGGTTGCTGAACGTCTTCAAATACCTTTAAGCACATCTCATCATCATCATCATCAGCCTGGTTACGCCCACTGCAGGGCAAAGGCCTCTCCCATACTTCAACAACCCCGGTCATGTACTAATTGTGGCCACTTCATGCCTGCAAACTTCTTAATCTCATCCGCCCACCTAACTTTCTGCCGCCCTCTGCTACGCTTCCCTTCCCTTGGGATCCACATCTGCTGCACTGCTAGCCGGGATGCTTGAGGCCTCGTACGAGTATGCTTCGTTTTATGTTAAAGTATGTCCGTTTTATGTTCGAAGCGTTACGGCGTCGCTTTGCACTTACCCCTTTTGCGACACTAGACTACAGCCAGGAAGCAGAAACCTTTCCTACCACAAGTAAGTTTGTGTTCTCAAAGTCCTAAATCATGCATTTCAATGAGCAGATAAATGAGCAATGCATAATGAAGCCTTCAATAAAATTTGACTCAAGCTACTGCCCAGATGCATCCATTAGATGCGCATAATATGGTACACCTTGGGGATTCAGTATGTCCATCAGATATCCAGATTTATCCAGAAAACGTTGTATGGATGTACTATGGATCATCGCAAATGCATCTGCAACATGTAAGTAGTACGTTGTGGGGATGACAGTGCTGGATATATGCAACACCTAATGGATATCCATATTAACCACCCTTACGTCCATAGGCCGCTCATTGTACTATTTTTGGATGTTTCTTTTATTCGTCATGGATGCATGCACTGGGTCTCTTCAATTTGTTGTCCCAGAGTTCCCCACACTGCTTGAGACGCTACTACAGCCAGTGATTATTGGCTGTATGCAGCTTCTCAGAGTCCTGGACTGTTTGAGACAACAAATCGAAGTGCCACTGTTAGTAAGCGAAGAAAAACTTCCTTGTCACCACCAGCATTTTTATTGTGAAATTTCTTATTGGTATCAACCGTTTGACATGTACGTAATGATGCACGCAATATTTGCAGTGAAATACAATGGCAGACTGCAGCTGTCTCATGAAAATAAAGTGAACAGTAAAAATACAACACAATGCCATCTCTTGGTTTCTGAAAGGCACAATGAACACTTAACACATGAACCAATACAAAAATACTATGTATGCATAACAGCTAAGCATAAACATACTAAAGGATAAATAAAATGAGACATCAAAAGCAACGCTTGCCAAGGAACACTTCTCATAGTGCAGTGTTACATTCTCTCCAGTAAAATAGAACACAAATGGCACATTATCAGACTTCTCATGAACAAAAACAAAATTCACACACGGAAACATCAAAGCACTATTTGACTAGCTTTGTATTCAGCAAAAGAAAAATAGAAACAACATAGTGAAACAAAGGAGAGCAACAGCTGAAGGCCCAAAAGAGCAATATATCCTATAGGAAAAACAATCTGAAAACCACCAATACGTTAGCACAATGATAAATTCTGTAAGAAAAGCAGGCAACCCCCAACTGCAGAAGGGTGCAAAATTAGCTTATCCATAAAGGGGAAAAATTTGGAACACAGCTGCTGCATAAAAAGAAAATTGTTTTCACACATTGTTCTCACTCAACGAGGAAGTGATTGTGCTCGAATAAGTAAGCATGCAGTATAAGTACAAAAATGGTATGCTCTATAAATTATTCGAGTAGAATAACTATACCATATTTCCATGCGAGTGAGACTACAGCCAATTCGTGTGTAGATTCATGGATCATAAGGAATGTCAATGTAATTGCAGTTAGTGGTTACCTGGTACCACAGCACGCTTGGCATGCACTAGTCAACCAAATGCAGTGGTACCAGACCACACCATGCTGCTGAGAGTACTCAGCCATTCGTAGCAGTACCAGATCAGTGCTTTCCTTTTAAACTGTCTCACTGCTTTCTGTACACTCAGCCTGACATCACATAACACGATTCTATATTTGTCACATTTTTGAAAACATACAGCACTACTTAAAATGCAATCAGGTGCCACGAAAGGCCAAAACATTGATATTCAACCGATGCTGGAGACGAGCTGCTACATCTACATCTCCGTAGCGTTATCTGGTTGGTGTTCATACACTGGGCTCAACATAGCAGCAGTGTAATTGCATTGGTCTTCGCGGCAGTACTACCAAGAAAACATGTTGCACTGTGTGCTCATCTTAAGGTTGCCACTTCAAAAGGAACATTTTTGGGCGCTGAAGATAGTGAGGTTTAGCCTTGTAGTCATTACCGTGACAAGTTAGACCGCTACCAGTTTTAAAAGAGGAAGAAAATTTGCCAGCACTCCTAAAGGCACATGGTACGATGCTATGTGGGGCTGGAAGGCGAACCGTACTTGAAAGATCACTCTCTTGCTGGCTGGCTTGAGCATCCTAAACCTGAAAAAGACGACAATCTTTACAACTATGCAAACACATCGCTTATTACTTCCCCTGCATTCAGATATTCACCCTTACTTAAAGCCCATGCTTGACTGTCACTATAACGATAGGTGTGAACGTGCCCAAGACACTCACTGTCTCCCCTTGGGTGCGTTCGCGTCGGTCTTTATCTCGACCAAATCAAGCATGGGCTTCAAGTTAAGGCACATTTCTGAATGCGTGGGGATGACATACAAGGTAGCTTAAGACGCCTAATGTAACCGGTTTTCAGCTTCTCTAAATTCAGTGATTAGGTTAAAATCTTAAGAGTAGAAAACCACAGCTATAGCATCTTTATCACGGAGGCAGATCTAAGGCAGCTGCTTAAGTAACACTGCTGACAATAAAAATGACAATAAAAAGCAGTAGAGCACAACAAAGCTTTATATAATGTGCAAAAAGATCGACTGTTCAAGAACACGTGAAAGTACTACATGGCTTGTGCCTACAAATGATACAAGCACGTAATACTGCACGCTATACAGAGGAGCTATGTAAACGTGCAGAGGAGCAACAAAGCGTGCAAAATATCATGTAACTCTACAGACAGCTCTTATTACAAAAGACCTCCAAAGCAATGCATTAACGGCGACTACCTCACAACATCGAGCACCACTATCGAAAACGTGTGCCAGAACCACTGAAACAATCGTGCTGTTGTGCACAAAACCTGCGGACCGCGAGACGCACGTACAGTACAGTATAAGAAAGACTAGGACGAGTATGAGAAAATGAACTGAAACACGGAACAAAGGGAGACAAACAAGAATGTCGCTTCTCTGTTGCCATTTGTTTCGGGTTGCAGTTCAGCTGTTCACGAGTCTTAGCTATGCACCAATTAATAGCGTCCTCGATCACCTGCACCGGTGCGCACCGGGGCGCCTTGATGCGCACTTTCATCCTCGATCAACCGCACCGGTGCGCACCGACCATCGATGGATGGATGGATGGATGATTGAGGCTCAACCCTTTGAATCGGGCGGCGGCGGCGCGCGCCACCTAGCCTTTAATGGTTCTATATGCATGCATACCTATGTATTTACTCCTTTACTTTTGCGTTGATATTATCCACCAATCAGATAGTCTCCGTTTAGTTATTTCTACCTGTTCAAAGTCTATTCTACTTTCACTGTCTTTAAAACCCAAAGATTTGAATAGTTCCCCGTTAGATTCAACTGCAGGGTGAAGTTGTTTACAAGCATCAGGTGTTCAGCAGTTTCCTCCTCCTCTCCACACGCCTCACACACCAAATCTATCTCCTGGTATCTGGCTCGGTACGTTTTAGTCCGCAGTACACCTGTCCTGGCTTCAAACAACAATGAGCTTCCCTTAGAGTTATCGTAAATATTTTCTTTCGCTATTTCTTGCTTAAACGTCCTGTATGTCTCCAATGCCGATTTGGTTTGCATCTCTGTACTCCACATACCCCTCTCTGTCTCCTTAACCTTTTTCTTGACAGATTATTCCTTACTTGTCCCCCCACTACTGCCCAAGTATTTGCTTGTCAATTTTCTAGTTCGCTTCCTTCACCTCGTGTCAACATTCCTCGTGTATAAGTAACTGAAAACCTTCCTAGCCCACCGAATTTCCCCCATTTTTCTCAATCGCTCCTCAAATGCTATCTTGCTACTAGCCGCAATCCTCGATCACCGGAAGCGCACCCTGTTGGAGCGGTTTTCCGTTGCCCCGTCTCGCACCGAGAAAATCGGCGGTGCGCCGGGGTGCAATAATCCCAGCAAGCACTGCGGGACGCGCGACGCGCGCGCGCACAGCCGACTGCAGAACCGCAGACGCTCTGGCCCGATAGCTGCGGTTGCAATGGAGTTGACGGAGTTAGCTAGTGGAGATGTCGGCAATGAGAAAGGAAGCGCTAGTAGTTGCCGCAATCTATGAGCTTTCTTCAATTTCGTCTGACAGCGAAGACGACGTACATGCTGATCGACCTCGTCCAAAAACAATGTGGTGAAGAGCGACCGAAAGTGGACAGGTTCGTTGAACGGGTCGTCAGGAACGACCCGTTCCTGACGACCCTAATAGCCATTGGTGTTTGCTTGCAACCAGGTATGTCGGAGCACGCCGTTTGACAAGGTTCGAGCGCTTGCCGCGGATGCTCAGCACCCGCAAACAATAAAATGTGCGCGGGCGCGTGTTCGCGCACGTTTCGTGCGCCAGGGGTAAAGTGGCGCTGCATGCAAGCACCCTGCACGGGGTGCAGTTTTGTCCTCGATGTTGACCCTCCGCAGTGCGCCACCACCGCGGTGCAAAGCGCACCTTTTTGGTTTCGGGGCAATCCCGGGGCAAGGTGATAGAGGACGCTATAAGAAACGTCACCGACATGTCTTGAAGGGTACTGCCGAAGCGCTGGGCGTTCGCGTTGTGCATCAGCTCTTCCGGCCCATGCTAAGCACTCATTACCGGCATAAAAGAGAAGAAAGTACAAAAACAAACCACCGACATACCTTGAAAACCATGTGCCTGCTGACGACCGGACACCACTGCAGACATGGCGAGAATAAGAAATGAAGTGTCACAGCATCTCGTTGTGAGAACGGAAAGGTTGGCGCTATATTCTGCAGCCTTCAGGGAGCACAGCATAGAGCAGCACTGCTCAGCCATAGAGAAAGCTCAGCGCCAGCATAGAATAAAGAACTAACCGGCCGGACTGGAACATAAGTTACATGACCGCATGCGCTTGCTTGCTGCTGCACCATTGCAATGACTGCGCTTATGGTGACGTATAACAGGCCC